>NC_083767.1:48502875-48815375 GCF_963514075.1 Conger conger
CGACCCTGAGAAAAACATCAGGGTGACGGGAGCGCGGTGTTCTCGCAAGTGCCAGCGATTTGCACGCTGTAACGGAGCTGAAGGCTGAGAGAACGTCTGTCTGGAATAAACCAGGTCGACGGCAGGGTCCACAGTGAGCACGCAGCCCCCCAAGAGCATGCACAGTGCACATACGCACTACTACATGCACCCAGCTAACACCAGTGCTCACACACACACACACAGACGCACACACGCTGTACCCATGATACAGACACACAGGCACAGACACACACACACAGCCCTCTGAGCGACGTTTAATGAATGGATATCCTTTTTTGAGAAATGAAGCTGCACAGCTGAAAGACCACTTGTATTCCAGCAGACTGAAGCTGAGCAAAATGTTCCTAAATTGCCAAGGCTGTGAGAAGTGAGGTCAAAGCTGGGTATGAATGCATTGGTGTGCGTGTGTGTGTGTGTCTGTGTTAATTTCTATGAGATCCACTTCAGGACGAGAGGAGCCACAGAACAGATGACATCAGCGCATAATTTGTGTCCCTATCTTGAGGTCGGTAAGTGCTAGAAATCAATTCTTCTGTAACCAGAGGAGGCAAAACGCCAATGAAAAGAGAAGTAATTTGTCTCAAAGGAGAATAGAAATTATGAACTGGAAGTATTCAATGATAAAATATATTGTATGAAAAATCGTAAATGGTAAAAATATTATGCCACTACTACGGAGTAGGTCCACCGTGACCGTCCAAGAGGGAGCGACCTGAGGTATGTGTGGCTGGGAGCTGTCTTTCTGTCATTAGCACAGATGTGATTAACCGAGTGGTTTTTCCCAAGGGTCTACACTTAGAGGGAGAGAGAAAGAGAGCAGTAGTGATAGAGATTCACAGGGAAAAGGGGGGGAGGGGGGGGAGAGAGAGAGAGAGAGAGAGAGAGAGAAGTGGTGATAGAGATTCACAGAGAGAGGGAGAGAGAGAGAGAGAGAGAGAGAGAGAGTGAGAGAGAGAGAGAGAGAAAGAGAGAGAGAGTGAGAGAGAGAGAGAGAGAGAGAGAGAGAGAAAGAGAGAAGTGGTGATAGAGATTCACAGAGAGGGAGAGAGAGAGCAGTGGTGATAGGGATTCACAGAGGGAGAGAGAAAAAGAGAAGTGGTGATAGGGATTCACAGATAGAGGAGAGGGTTTTCACAGACTCAAAAAAAGAGTGTGTACAAATATTTTCTTGAAGCAATAAGAATATTCTTGCATCTTTCCGGTAAAATCATGTTGGTCATAATTTCCTGGTTAAATACATTTTACAGCAGGAAAGGTCGGCAACTAAAATGAAATTATTATGGTGACAAAGCTGTGCTACGACTAGCCTGTCAGAGCACTGCTAAACGGACGCCCTAATTCAAGCGGGTAGGCGGATTCAGAACGCCGCGCTCAAATGAAGGTCCTGACCTAATCAGTGTCGAACGCTAACTATACAACCAACCTGCACGCGCTACCAACCAACTCCGGGGCGAACGCAGTCTGATCGGCTGATCGCTAAAACAGCAATTAATCCTTTGACCTCCCACCCACCTTAGATAGAGAAAAGAAAAAGAAAAAAAAACCTAAATGCTAATTTCATTAAATGGAAAAAAAACGGTGGTGAGGAAGTGTGATGAATCTATGCTCATTTAATCAGTTCCCTTCGCTAACGCCGTGACTCTGCATCGTCTTCACCAAGTCCATCTGCGTTTTTTTTTCCCCCGAGCCACCAGCTCGGCAAGCTAAGCAGATTTTCCCATAATTTCAGAGGAGCTCATAACGAGTGAACTGCTGCGCGGGGGGAGTTATTTTGGGCTCCGTAATTAAGGCAGTGTTGATGGGATTACATTGTGGTGCAAATTGGGATGTTACCCTGACGATGAAAACAAAGTTAAATTCCTCGCTAAGAACCCGGCCCCGTCATTTAACCGCCGTCAGAAACGCGTGGGAGGGGCGGACCCAACCTGCTGCACAACTTGACGGCCTTCAATGAGAACAGTCCAATATCCGTGCAGTCAACATGTTTTCAAACTCTGAAAGGACGCAATGTACGGTAAAACGCTGAAGACAAAGTCAATGCCAAAGGAAAAAAAACCTCAGTGAAAGAACGATGCTGTAACATCATGCCAATGACTGCATCAGTACCACCTCCTAAATAATACAAAACAAAACTCAAACAGGTCAACACTGCAGTAGAAATTGGTAACAGGGGCCGTTCGCTGGAGAAAGCTAAAATAAACCAAAGTGTCCAGAAATGCTCTCCTGAGCAACACATTTAATGATATCTTTGGCCACGCAACCTGCAGGTATGCTCCATAACAGTCAGCCATGTACTATAGCAATAATGTAATAAAATTGTGGGCAAAACCAAAAAACAAAAAAGCACCAGTCAAGTACAGACTGCTTCAGGTGTTACATGTACCAGCAATCTGCCCACACAGGCCAGGACAGTTCTGCAGTACAGCAAGTGTGGTAGCTCAAACAATAAGACTGGAGTATGAAAGGAAGTTCCATGATTGGGTCATGCCCAAGCAGCTGGATGTGTTTTTTGTACCACTTGCATTTTGTGACTATATCTGTATGGATAGCACACAGAGCTAACCATTTTGCCCGAAGCGGTCAGGAAGTTCAACCCAGACAAATTTTCAGACAGTTATGCACCAACGGTCATAATCAAAGTTTGGGGCCAAAAATTTGGGCCGGTACTAATTAGACATTGAAAATCAATAACCAGCATCTGAACTTTGTTTAATGCTAGAGTAGGCAGAGTAATTGGTGGCACAGTTCTGGGTATCCAAACCTCCAGGTTATAACTGGAAGGGCAACTGAAGGAGAGAAGCCCAGAAGGGGCTGGAACAGTGAGGATCGAAGCACAGCGATCCAGCACACAGCCGTGAATAACACCAGCCCTCAGAAAGCTCTGCATGGGAACAAAGGCAGGCTGGATCTGGATCTGGTGGGCTTAAAAAAAAGAAAAAAAAAGAGAAAAAAAAACCCTACAGTCAGCGGTTACGATTGAAATTCCAGTGTTTGCAAGTCAAAACACCAGTCATCAATGGTGAAGCATTCTTGTGTGAAACAATCCACCCCCCCCCCACTCCAAACAGCACCCAGACCCCCCCCCCATCCCTTCATCTGGTTCACAGAGCTCCAGCGAGTTGGGGGTGGGGGGTATTCGTGTGATGTGCGTGTGATGACAGCCGGCTCCTCGCCGTCTCTGGTCACGTGACCGTCAGCTCCTGCGGGCCCGGGATTACGTAACTATGGTGATACGGCGCTGCCGATAGGCGGAGGATCCCTCTGTCACGGGAGAACGTGCGGCTCAGCTAACACCCTCCCCCCCCCTGTCCCCGCATCTCCAGGGGCATCGATAAGGCAGCAGAGGCACCGCATCTTTCCCCCGCCTCCGGAAAGCCTATCAAGTCCAGCTAATCGGATTCCGTTCCCTCCCTGGGCCCGCCCCGCCACCACGCACCGCTGGAACTGCGCGGGTCTGACAGCCGTAACAGAGACTTCCTCTCCCCCCCAGCTCGTGAATATGGAACGAGGCCGCTCTGCATACATTACTACACTAATGAGCTGATTAAAGGGGATTTCATGTGCACGCCGCCCAAGTTAACCCAGACCTGCTTTCCTCATGCAGAACCGCAAGCATCAATCAAATCTTTTCCAACAACAAATTTCCATCTTCAGGAAACTCCGTGCCAACCGACTCGCCGTCAGCTTTTGCAGTATGCAAGCAGCATTAGCAATGTCCGATTAGCATACCCAGACATTCGATTCAAACCGACGCACGCAAACGCATGACTTTGTATATGACCCCAGAGCTCACCCCGCTCAAAAAGCGCACGCGAGACAGCTCCCGTTAAGCCCAAAACAGCTCCTATAAACAGCCAGCGAACTTTGCAGTCAGCTCTTTCTCGCAGGTAAAAGAGCGCTCCCCCAGCCTCGCTGTAAAATCATCAAAAGGGCTTGTGGGAGTGCGCTCTGCAGCCAAGCTGATGAACGGCCTCAGCCCAACCCCAAACCCCCCACCCCTGGCTCTCCCTCTGTGAGCTCAGCGGGGGCTTTGAAGTGTGGAGCTTTGAGCTGACCGGGCTGCTCGGAGGCAAGCGTCTCCCTTTTACACTCTTACACACAAGAGCGCAGGAATGAAAGCGGGGGCATGCCGCGCAGGTACATCCCAGCGGGGAGGAAGAGGAGGAGAGTTGAAGGCTCATTTGAATCGCCCACTGCCTTCAGCCCCGGGCGCCCACACCAGGGAGCACCCAGAGAATTTCCAAAAGTTGTTAACATAAAAAAAACTAAAAGCGTAGAAGAGGAACTTCAGGCAAAAACCGGAGATGAGAAAAAAGCCCTTCTTACTTTCTTCCAGCAAAGCGGTTCCTCGCAGAGGAAAACTTTACAAGCCCCAATGACCACATGAGAAAACATTCAAATTAAACTGGGCTACTTGGGGGAATAAGCCCTGCTCATCAGTGAAAACTGTATTCCGATTTTCTTTGGTGCTGGAGTTTAGAGAAATGAAACGGAGGAGAGGGTGAAAGTGCGTTCCCTCTGCGGAACGATGCCCCCTACAGGCGAAGCAGTGTAAGCAGTGAGGGATCTACCAGGCGTGGCTCTGGATCCCACGTCTGTCTGATCACAGCTGTACAGGAAAGCTCATTAAAACAGAATCACTCAATGCAAATAGGGTGGATCCGTGGGTCGCTCAATAAGTGCAGATATTCGCCCCTCCCAAGCTCTTGGACAGAAATGAAGCCGGGGGTAACAGGCAGAAAGAGGGAAAGAGTCGAATATAATACTGACTGCTAATGGAATGCAGCATTCATTCATTCATTTATTCAGCTGCGCTGGCAGCACTGGGTGCTCGAGGCAGGAAGTGATGTAATAGCGCAGGAAGAGGCAGTGCAGTAGGGATGGGAGAGCCGACTCAGAGGGATCAGAGGGATTGGCTTTCCTCCAGCCCTGCACACGCTCACAAAGGAAGGTCAGAGGTCGCAGGAATGGAGGGCTATGTTGTGCATGCCACAACTTACTTTACTACTGCCTGAGCTCACACAAACATCTACATACACACACACACACACACACACACACACACACACACATCTAAACTCACACACATTTAATCAAGCCCACTCACACATAAACATCATTTATACACACATATTTCACACATAAACATCTAGTCACGCAGTCATACACCTGTCTACAGACATACATTTAATCATGTGCACTCATAGAGCACAGAGCCTTAAGCAAACACAACCATGAGCCAAAAACGGTGGTCTGGGTTGCTGAAAATGCATTAGCAAGAGAATTAAGGTTTTCATTAATTTATTATGTTGTGCAAGAAAATTGTCAAATTTATACGTAATATATCGTACCATATATGATATAATAAACTATGCATTCATACAAATATACACATCCACTCTGGTGTGCAGTATACAAGTGGCTGGGGAGCCAAGATTAATATTAGATTAACATTCAGTATTCTGGGGCTATTTTCAAAATCTAATACATAAATTCCACTACAGCCTCTTAAAGCGTGCAAGCGGACTAAATTATAGACTGAAGTAGAGATATACATCTGCTCACCTCAGCACACTGAATATCAGCCATTTTATCATTCTATAAGTTAATTTTCTTCCGTTGGTGGCACTTTTCTCTTCAGTCCATTCCTGCTCCATTAGACACCAGCTAGTGCAAGTATTTATACAGTCTTTCTCCACGTACTCAAACGTACATCGTACAATTCACGTGTGAGGAAATAACATGAATGCACAAGGCTTGTTTCAACGGCTGGCTGTTCATACTCTCTTTCTAAGAAACTATGCTCCATCCATCATTGATTGGCTGGCTGTTTTTATGTATCGACAGACAGCTGTATTTAGCTCCACTAAAAAGAAACTGCCCCGTGACAGACAGAGAGAGAAGGCTTCAATAAAAACCCTGTCCCTCTTTGAAGGTGAACACGAGACCTTCTTCCTGGCCTCGTACCACCCCCGAAAGCGTGGAGCATCCCGCCCGGTCTCTCCCCGCCCCGGCAGAAACCCGACACCAGTTTATCACCGGGCTCCGGAGCTCTGCGACGGGTGACCGCGATGTCTGAAGCCGTCCACACGCGGAGGGGACGGGCTTCTGTTACATCCGCAACGCAAATCTCCAAACGGCCACAGAACTGTCTGCTACCAGGACCAACGCTGACGAAACTGCTCACACAGACTCCCAAGGGTTCTAAAGGGGGCTAAACGCATTCCTGTTTAGTGTTTAGTTTAGTTTAGTTTAGTTTAGTTTAGTTTAGTTTAATCATCCCAGGGGGATGATTTCAGGAAAAGAAGACGACATGGATTAGCTACTTCTCTGCCAGCTCAGGATAAGGCAGACGCTGCTGTGATAGGCTATTTACACGCAGGAAGACATGAACAAAAATCAGCCCCTGACAATACCCAACTTGGAAGGTGGTTAATGAGAAGTGAGAGGATTAAAAAGGAGGCTGTCAGGCTCTGCGTTTCCTCAGTCTCCCTTACGTGTGCATCTAGAAAGTTCCAGGTCATTTTCTGTACTGTGTGTGCTGCTCTTCCTCCTATAGGTGTTCTCTTTTCAGCTTTATATGGAGCTTTCGTACAACTCCTACATTCTCACATTCAACGTCAGAAACACATTTTTTCTCAAGTGTTAATTAAACCGCTTTTCTGTAACGATTTAATTAGCTGAATGTCAGCCATGCGATTTGGATGTCACACATGCAGGTACATGCGCATACGTACACACAGACAGACACAGACACAGACACAGACACACACAGACACACGCACACAAACACATTTCTGCAACCCGTGATAAGAGAAATAATCAGGCTGCGAATCCCACTTCACTTTCCTGAAATTGTTTTAACTTTCAAATCGATTACAAGGACAAGCTGGAGACAAGGTTTTGTTTTTTAATTGCTCGCATCTGTTCTACACAGACGGCTAGAGAGAGAAAAGGAGAGATGGGGAGAGATGGAGAGCAGCGGAGGGAGAGAGAGGGGACGAGACAGACAGGGACAAAAAGATGAGGCCAGCAAAAATTTAAATACCTGGCCGGCCGGATCTGACAGGGCGTGGGTTCAGAATGTGGTACATAAGCTCCGTTATGTAATATTTTTCGCTGAAATTTGTTGTCCCCAAGGATGGTACAGAAAGCCCTGTCAGTTCCCCTCCAGCTAATAAGCATCAACAGCGGCATCAGGCACAGAGCACGAATGCGCTTTCAAGGAGACAGCACCGACAAAATGTAAAACAGCACATCCCCACCTTCAAAATAAGCGAGCGTGAATGCTAACATTCATGAAGGCGCTAGCTAATGCAACCGCCTTTCATGAAATAAATACTGTGGGCTTCAGAAATATCCAGTCTGCATTCAAACATAACTGAAAAAATATAACTCAAAGCGAAACTATTTCCTATTTTGTGAGGCGCTAAGAACTGGCAGATGCCACCAAGCTACAGCACAACATTACTATAATCCGAACTCATTCGAGATTTCCTCTCAGCACATTCAAACAAATCCCTACAGGGTGCATTTCCCACTGCAGGAGACCTTGAGCAAAGGCACGAATTACCAGGAGCAGCTAGCCGAGCATAAAAATATCACAGACCCGAAAGCGATCCACACACCTGCCCCCAGCAGGGAGGCCAGCGCACCTGTCGAAGGGGGGGCGAGACGGGTTACACAGCAGGATATTTCCACAGCGAGTGTACAAACCAGCCTGCTTTTAGCTGAGCACCACCACAGCACATCAATATGGGTTCAATTAAAATCTCTCATGATCAATGGAGTCACAGGGAACCGAGTGAGCGTGTGACATCTGAGCGGCTGCTCCCATGAGGCTGCTAGAATAGCAGCAGCCCTGAACCACCTGAACACTGTGCTGCGAGAGGAAAGCGCACAGTAACCCCGCGGACAAATCGGACACAGAAATAACAGACTCGCGGGTGTGTACATATGCACGCGCACGCACACACACACACACACACACACACACACACACACACACACACACACACAGTGCACTGAGCTGTGCAAAACCTAGAGAGGACAAGGGTTTATTACAACCCAGAGAACATGTCAACTGTGTGCAACACACGCACACACACACACACACACACACACAGGTGCACACCCATGAACATACACAAACACAGGTATACACGCAGATACACATACACTCACCAGCATGCACACACATACACAGTTAAACAAAAACACACACAAACAGGTATGCACATACATACAGTTACAAACACACATATACCTCCACATGCATACACAAAGGCACACCGACACGCAGAACCTCAGACCCACACAGGGGCACGGTGCTCACCAGTGGAGAAGCCTGCGCTGTAGCCCGGTCTCAGAGCGAGGTCTCTTCTGAAGCAGCGCCCCTCTCTACACCCCTGCTGCTCCCAGCAACCATCACATAAAGCACAGACACTCAGAGCTGTCCTCCTGCCCCTGAACAGTAGGATGGCACCGCACAGAGTGAGAGAGAGAGAGAGAGATAGAGAGAGAGAGAGAGCGCGAGGGAGCGAGAGAGAGACTGAGCTGCTGATGCCTCACACAAGCCTAGGTGAGGAGCATGCTCAGTAGGCAATTAAGAGCGGCGACAGCTTCGGCTCTACCGGAGCTATGGCCTAGTTCTGTGAATCCGATCGGGCCCTGCATGTGCGCTGGGTGGAGGGGGGGGGGGGGGGGGTCCAATCTGAAAGCACCAACTGTGCGATGAATCCACAGCACCAGGGATGGGTATTGATCTAAAGGCAGGGGGCAGGGACAGAGACACTCCCCACCCCCCCTATTCAATTTCCTCCAGACCCCCGGGTGGCGGCCGGAGCCCCACAGCTCTGAATGTGGAGCTGAACCAATATCAGCCAGGGGGGGGGGTTGCGGGTTAGACCCAGGGAACACTAACTGGGTCACGGCTACACGGAGAAACAAGCGCAGGCGAAACTGCCTGAGGTGAGGGACGGATCGAACGAACCCGCGCGCGCACACGCACGAGTGCGCGCACACACACACACACATACACACACATACACACACATACACACACACACACACACATACACACACATACACACACATACACACACACCACAGCAAGGCTTAAGACTGCGAGCACCCCAGCACACACTAACCCCCCTCCCCTGTTAAGGACAGCAGCTCAGGAGGCAGAACGAGCGTCTGGCAACACGAGAGTCACCATTTCGATCGCAGGCCCTCTGGGCAAAAAGCGTGTCCTTGAGTAAGAAACCTAACCCCTAATTCATCCCGATGAGCTGGTTGGGGTGTGTGAGTGTGAATGGTTAAGCCATAGTCGCCATATAAATGCAGTCCGTTTACCATTCTGTTCCTCTGGCAGCTCCTCGGCAGAAAGTAGGGCTGGTACTTCCGAGACTGTATCAACAGAACATATTCACTAACAACATACCCACACTCTTCCTCTCCAGCGTGCTAGCGATACCCACACTCTCCCTCACAGCACGCTAGCGATACCCACACTCTTCCTCACAGCGTGCTAGCGATACCCACACTCTCCCTCACAGCACGCTAGCGAAACCCACACTCTTCCTCACAGCGTGCTAGCGATACCCACACTCTTCCTCACAGCGTGCTAGCGCACGCCCACTGGCGGTCACACTCCAGCGGTGGTGTGACCTTCATAATGTGACTTCATTCCACTTTTCTCATTCGGGAAAATTCAGAAGGAAAAATGGCATGTGGTAATACTATAATGAGCCACAGGTGCCTTCTGGGGCTTTCGGTTTAATATGTAGTGCATTTCTCCAACACCACCCATAGCCCAGTCACAATACACAATGCACAATGAATATGAGATTAAAGAGGAGTCTGTCAACTTTATTTTGCAGGTATTTATACTGTACATCCACGATTGTGTGAACCATGTAGGAATCGCAGCCCTTTTTATCCAGTATCAATGTCCAAATTCTTATGGACTGCACTGTAAATGTTAACATTTACAGTAAGAAGTACTGTAATAATGATATTACAGAAAGGCTAGCAGGAGCTGGGGTTTTGCCATGGCCGGCAAGTATGGCCTCATAACAGAGAAACAGCGCCTCCTGTGGCCACTCTAGCCGCCTGACTCTCTACGCGCCGGAGAATCTCTCCTGCATCGTCCCAAATAAATCAATCAAATGTTAATTTGCACACACTGTGCTTTTTTCCGCTTGGTTTCATTAGCGTGGTTACGAGGCTCTCTGGCACTCGCAGATAAACATGCACGGGGCGTCCACTGGCAGACGCTCGAGCTGGCAGTGCGGAGGGGGTGGCAGGATGAGGCGCCAGCCTGTAGGCCCACGGCGATCCAGAACCTTCCACGCCCGCCGGCCCCGCCACTCTCCCATCCTAACGGGCGATTCGGACTTTCGGTTTAAAAGCTGCTCTCGTTGCGGCGAGCCCATTGGCCGTGCAGCTCCACGCTCCAGTTAGCCCGAGCGCCAGCTGTCACCCAACAGATAGCCAATCCTGCGGAGCGCCGAACCAGGTCACATGACCAGCGGACCAGCTGCAGGGTCCTGCAGGACGTTTGATGTGGGGGGCCGGGGAGAAGGCTCGCTGCTCCTGCCTGTGTTTTAGGGGGTGTAAAAGGACCCCTCACACTCCCCAAACCCCTGGAGGGGTATCTGGGAACAATGGCGCCAGGCTCAGATGAAAGGGAGAAGCAGATCAAGGGAGAGAGAGATGTAGCGGGAGACAGAGGGCGCGAGTGTTCGGTCGCCATGAGCAACGCTACCTCGGGGCTGTCCTTTTTGGAGAGAGAGAGAGAGAGAGAGAGAGAGCGAGAGAGAGGCGAACTGGCCCCCGCCGACGTTGCCATGGCGACCGTTCTCCAACACAACCCTTTTGTAGCGTGTAAAACTTAAAAAGAAAAAGGGAAAGAAAAAATATGTGGTTTGACTTGGTGAAGGGAGTAAGGGACTGGCGGAGCTAGCGAGACTAATCCATCCCTGGGTGACAACACAGACGCCAACACGTCCCCTTTGACTGCGCTGGAGGCTAGCTTCAGCTCCTGAGCGCACACGACCACCCGCTGCCAGCCCTGACACACGCATGTAGGGACAGGGAGAACATAAGGAACGCTTTAGTCATGCCCTGCCTCGAACACCGCACATGGGGGCACAGGGAGGCAGGCAACAGCTGCCCCGAACCAGGAGAGGACGTGGGTTTATTTACAGCCCAGAGAACACGGCGGTCTGCTGTCTGCAACACAGAAACAGACGTACACGAGCACGCATGCACACACACGCAGACACATACAGACAGGTGCGCAGGCACACACACACACACACACACACACACACACGCACACACACACACACACAGGCACACACACACGCATACAGACGTTCGCGCCAGAATAGCACACTTGAAAGAACCTCTGGAAAAGCAGATGTTTATCAATATGCTGTTTAAGTGCTTTCATCACCATCTGATCACCTTTCCTGTAGTTATGAAAGCAGCAACCGATCATTTAGCTCCACACTGAAACAAAGGGGTACTTCCCGTGAATTAGACTAAGTAGCTAGCACAGCATTAACAGCCTTGTCCTTAATATCACAATATAAAAAAAACTTCTGCTTCCTCATACACCAAACCCAGCGTAAATCCAGCATCATATGAGTCGCAGTATCACAAAATATGACCACGGTTTTGACAGCAGCATAGGAGGTGCTACAATTCCCATGTCATGTCAACTGAAGACACCGTTTGTGATTAAATTAATGGAAATAACAAGACGGCGTTCCTAGAGAGCGTGCAGGCGAGTGCGGGGTACATCATGTTCCTCTGCCGGAGCGCAGACGCAACATATTGTGCGTTCATCCGCCATGACGGCGTCCTGCTGAACAAACGTAGCAGCATCCCGCTAATCCACATCTGAGCAAAACCACCCCCCGCGGGGAGGGAATCAATGCAGGGACTCAGCGTGGGGACAGAACACAGTGTGTGTGTGTGTGTGTGTGGGTGGGGGGGGGAGGGGGGCATCACTGTGAAGCAACACAACCAGAACACAAGAAAATCCCATTAGACACCAGCTCTATGTTTCAACAAGCCAGGTTTGTCTGGGCAGGCACGATCCAGGCCAGCCCTAAATAAGATGCCACCCTGGACAAGTAGCCCTAAATTGGGCCACATTTATCCCGTCTAAAGCAAAGTCAGAAACTGCCTGCGGCTACGCCCGCTCTCCAAGGAGAAAGATCAGCCGCGTTTCGCACACGCGAGGAGCAGGATCACTCGCTCAAAGCTTGGGTAGCGCACCGAATCCCTCTGACCGTATCCACACTGCAGCAGGTTCAGCCACACTGCGCCGGGTCTGGGTCAAGTGTAATTCTCCTGCGGCGCTCGCAAGCTCTCGACCCGGCCGCCGCGGACACGGCCGCCGCGGCTAACGACTGCGTCAGCGGAGGTGACGGGGCCTCCCTCCGCGGTCAGGGGTCGTGTCAGGAGTTCAAACGGAAACACCCGGAACACCTGGCCCGCCGCCTCCCTCCCTGAGAGCTGACCCCCGGCGACTCCCGTTCCCGCTAACCGCTAACAGGCCACGGCTGGAGCGGGGCGCATTTTTAACGACGTGACGGAGGTGGGTCCCGCAGGCTCCCGCAGGCCGAGGCCCGGTCTCTCGCGGTTCAGGCCGGCAGCCGCGGGAGAGCCGAGGGGGACGCCCCCGCGCTCACAGGAGGACAGAGCTGCTTTACGGCGTAAACGCCCTCTAAGAAACACAAGCCGTACATCACAGTCACTACCCTTCAGCCGCAGCGCTCCTCTAATCCCCCGGCCCCGGCGCTCCCGACAGGCATGCGTGTGGATTACCCGTGACACGACGCAGGCTCGCCGGTATTAAAACCCCAGCGCACGAGAGCTCGGCTTTGCGGAAAAACCCCGCGCCGTGACGGGCGCTGCCGGTCAGAAAGACCGTCTTAAAGGCGCCGCTCCACCTCAGACGGGTAGCGACATCGTCTCGCGAACCGCCGCATCAACCCGCCGCGCACTCCATTGCTCAAACAAAATTTTAAAATCCCACGACAGCCAGCTTAGTGACAGTAGCACAACTTACCTGTGAGAGGAGCAGGGGCGGCACAGCAGGACATGGGGGGGAAAAAAAAAAGAGAAAGACATAGGTTAGAATTTTACTGGATGTCTCAATGTCCTCTTTTGTCTATACTGAGAAATGACAAATACAGACAGGTGCCGTAGACACAGCTCGGGGAAAGTGCACAAACCCTTCAGCTCTCTGTCACAGTGCATTGTATTGAACAATAAAGCTGTCAGAGAGCACCTGCTAAATTCCTTTCTGCTGTACTATATGCATGTTCTTCCAATACAGCCCGTGCCTCTGCGGATATGTGCTCGTCTCCGTCACCGAGTGGCTGACATTCATTGTCATCTGTATGAAAGCATTACACCCTCAGCGCAGCTGACGATGGGACCAGCCCGCCTCATGTCCTCCATCTGAGTTTGTCTGGCACAAAATGGCTGCCGTATATCAGCGAGTTGGTTCTTAAGTATAGCCGTAAAAGACTCAAAAGGTTTTATTCGAATTATTCTCATCATCCATCAGGTTGATCGCCTTCCCGGTGTTTACTGCGGCTAGTCTCTCCTCGCACAGCTTGTGAAGCACAAAGTTAACCAGCAGTAACAGGCTGCTGCTGTACGCTGAACTGAAAGGTCAAAGCCACCTGAGGGATCATGCAACGGGGAGAACAGTGACAGCAGGGCGAGGTACCAAAGTGCAAAATGCCAAAATATTTTAATCAAAAGTTAATTATTCCATTCCAAAGTATTATTACTATTCCTATTATTATTAATCCCACTAAATTTCACTGTTGACATGACAAAGAAAGGTCAAGCCCCATCGAGGCAGCCCCGCAGTGGTGAGAGTAACAGAGCTCTCCACTGAAGGATAGAGTGCATACACTATGCATCTACAAACTTCCCAGCACAGAACAGAAGTCAGGGCACAGCAGCGTAACTCAACACTGCCCCCTGCTGGCGATTCAGGAGCAGCACACCTCCCTCAGGTCCGGAGACCCTTTCAGAAGGCTGCTCCCGATTACTGCCTGCTAAGGGCCAGGGTACCTCAGGCCTCACACTTACTGATAATCCATAAGTATGGTAACAAGGACCAGTCCACCCCTCTTTTCTGGGTGAACGCTGAAAATAAGGCACAAAGACGTTCATTTGTAGTATCTGCTTGTGTGTGGTCACCTATCCAAGCCTTACTACGGGTGTGAGGAAGAGACCAATCATTTGCAGCCTTTTGTACTCCTTAACCTGAGGACAAAGCTACCGTTTGCATTTAAAATCCCTCCACACAACGGCAGTATGAATAGGCCTGATACCCACACACTACTGTTGATCCATAATGTATCGACCACTCTGGTCTGCATTGGGTGTGCCCCGGTCCCTCTAGGTCTGCCAGTGCAGTTCAAATGAGGTCACTTTATACTGTTCAATTGTGAGAACAACTGCAATGCGTGGGCATTATTCCTCTTCGCTGGTTACCGAATCGCGAGAGAATTCAGATAATCACACCGAGCAGATGCTCATGACTACTGGCTTCTCTTCAAGCAAATCAAGCAACTCATTGCTGAGAAATTAAATTATATAGTGCTGTGAATCTTCTGAAACGAAGCGTTGGCAGCAAAACACATGCGGCGTGCAGAAATGCCCAAGAAAGAATCCATAAACTTTATTATAAAAAATGTATGGTATTGTTTTTGGACTGGTATTGCAACACCTGGCCCCCCTCTTCCCTAAGGAGAGGAACCCACAGCCAATTCCAGTTAAAATGAGAACCATCCAAAGACTGTAAATGCAGTGGCTGCCTCCCAACATATCTAATGGCAATATCGCAGTCATTCCGGCAACGCCGGCTGATTACAGCTCAATTACGAAAAACACCTACAGGCCCCATAACTGATCTGCATCCAGGGGCAGTCACCAAGCCTATCTTCTTCACAAAGAGAACTCCATTACAGTTGACACAGTGCACACACATGGGCTGGATTCGGTGCCACTTTCACACAATCCCATCCCTTGCGGGCTTCTCTCGAGGCAGCCATTTTGTGACGAAATTTCACGCGCAACAAGCAAACTCAGCAGGTGATCAGCAAGGGAGGATGAACGAGAAGCAAACTAAACGGAGCAGAATATACAGGCAGTGCTACCCCATAGTACCCTCTGCTCCGTATGCAGGCTATGGAAGGTTCATTAATAATTCATAACAAACATCCTAGCTTATTTTGAGTCATAATGAAAACAACAGCTGGCCTTCTACCGGACTTTGTGTTCCTTTAGTGAGGATTTAATAAAGCCTCACTCAAAAACACAAACATTAAGGGTTAAAGCAAGTTAAATAGTCAGTTCTTAATCCCCCCTCCCATCCCTCAGCATGCACTATGCACTCATGAATAACACACCGAACCCCACTTGGTGCGGCTGCCATATTTTACCCTGGCATTTCGGGGATTCCTCTGTTGAAGCAAGGGAATGTCAGGGGGAAAGTATAATACGCCAAATCCAGCCATGGGCTTCTTAAACGAAATAAACCGTGGCGTCAAACTCAGTTGTAAACGTATGGCAGAACTGATATTCTAATTTGTGCCAATTTATGTCTACATATCCTATTACATTTAGTAGACAATTTAGCAGACTGGGTTTCATACACTCAGCATACGAGTGTATGAAACAGCTTAGGTCATTTTTACATACAATCCATTCACACAGATGGAGGCTTGTTGAAGCCATGCTGGTACCCTGGCCCACCCCGCCACGGTAATCATACGGGACGCAGCTGAAATGGCTCCGGCCGACGTACCGACTGCACGGCCTTGTGGGAAAGGAGCGCAGGGCCGCTGAACCCCGCTCCCAGATTGATGGAGCGCCGCGGCGTTCGATTGGCCGACGACGTCAGCAGAAACTCGGTCCGTTTTTCTGTTTGAGGCGCACATAAATACAGCTCACACAGAGCAGTTCAGAAGGCTCGGTAATTGGCCTGCTGGTCAGTAAGCAGGACGAATGAACATTTTTCACTTTAATGAAAAATGATTGGCTCAAAGCTGGGCCGGGGAGACTGGAGATCGTGCAGACCGCTGGGGCCCTCTGCTGACTGAATGACGGCATTACAGCCTGGTGAAAAATACAGCAGGGTACTGCAGGGTATGACTGCTGCCAACTGCTAAATAAATAGCCTAGCAGCTGATAACGCACACGAGTACGGTTTTACAAATGTTTCCCACATGTACTACGCATTCATCACATGCAAAGAGTTTCCAGTGCATCATCCCAGTGCATCTTGAACATCACTGCACACGCCTGTAGGTGCTGCTCATACAGCATGTTGTGCAACCGTGTGTCTCTTTCCCCCCCCCACCCCCGATACCTAACCACCTGCCCGGTCAGGCGAAACGGACGGGTTCCTTTGTTTACCTGTAGGTGTGAAACGCGAGTCAGCTTTAAATAAATCTACGGGAATCACAGGTGCTGGGAACATAAAGTGGAGCTGTGATGCGATGATTAAAAAGTGAAATGGCAGGTCCTGTGCCTGGAGAAACACATTAATTAGAGGTTGAGATGAGAAAGCTGCGGATTGTGTGAACGGGGTACGATGAGCTCGCGTTCACACAAAAGGCCTTTTCCCCGCTTCAAACGGAGCAATCGGCAGACCCCTGGTGCTACGGCAGGCGGAACGGGACGAGCGAACACAAAGGAAGAGACGACATTAAAAATAACCGGCCGCAGTTCGGAGAGCTGACAGAAAACCGTTGATTTTGAGTTGGGTTTTTCTTTTTAATCTTGGATTTGCAAACTTGTTGTGTTTGCGCCGCTGCATTTTCTCAGCCGCCCGACGGTGTTTTACATGCGTATCCGGGGACTTGCGACGTGCGACAGTGGCGGATTAATCGGTTTTGAAAGTAAAAGGCGCGCATTGGCCAGCCCTTGCAGTTCGGCTGCGGGCTAATCCAGCGAGCGTTATCCGCACAGCCCTTTTCACAGGTTCATCCACCTGAAACTCATCAGTGAACCCTTTCCTAACCCCCGCAGCTGTTAGGGGCCATGCAGAGAAACCACACACCCACACAATAGTCCAGAAATAACACGACGCGCCTCTAATGAACCGCAGGAGCAGAAACGGAACGAAATGAAGAAAATGGCAGAAAAGGAAACGAAAGCAATTTAGACCCTTGAGGGAAAACAAGAATGTAAAAATGAGAGTGGTGGAGAATCCCTGAGCCCGGGGAGGAGCTCGTGCACTGTGGAGGGAGGGGAGGGGAAATGGAGGTGATTACAACAGAGAGCTGTGAGGTCCCTGTCACACACTGCCCTATCAACTGTGCCACGCGCACAGACACAGACACAGACCCGCACACACACACGCACGCGCGCACGCGCACACGCGCACACACGCACACACGCACACACGCACACACGCACACACGCACACACGCACACACGCACACACGCACACACGCACACACGCACACACAGACACACAGACACACAGACACACACAGACACACACACCGCTCAGTGACTCACACAAACTCTTTCACGCATCACCGCAGCTTGTCCTGACATTGTAAGGACAAGAAGGCGGGAACACGGTCACAGGAATCACGTTATGGTATGCTGTCGACATACACACACAAGAGTGCTGTGCTGTGCCGCTAAATTGACATTTTAAAGCGGAGACGTCTTCACAGCACACAGCAATTTCCATACAGTATACCCTCAACGTATACGTGCATGTCCCTCAATTCCTCAATGTCCTGGAATAGTACATGTACTGAACACTGTCTGGGGTGTGTGTCTGTCTGTCTGCATGAGTGTATGAAACAGCTTAGGTCTGTGAAAGTAGCATTATCCACAGTGGTAGAGATTAAGCGGTCTACTCCAGTCTAAATACTTGAGTGCTTGCAGGCCACTCATGAGCAGAGAGGTCCTTTCAGTGCTCCATTACCCAGAATGCATAAACTCAGTCTCTTCTCTCCCTTCCCTGATTAATGAAACTTGTATAAAGACGGCTGGGTGTCAGACATATTTTTCCCTTTGATAAATTACCCCACAGGTAAAAACCAGTTGTAGCAGTAAAGTTAAATTACCCTGCGATATTGCTTTCGGTCCATATTCCACATTAATCCAATAGGCACGGTTACAGGCTTTGGCAGGGGGAAATGCAACACAGTGTCTGACTGCAGAGGGAATCGACACAACATCCTGACCTGGCAGCAGTGTACAGAGCAAACCGTGTTTTAGTTTAGCGGCAATGTAGCGTGACTTCGCACCGAAATATCTCTCCGACAAGCGCGAAGGAGAAGGGTCAGAGCACATCGTGTGTGTACAGCTACGCTATGCCCACGGCAGCCATGTTTGCAAGTGCTCCGTAAGTCACTCATCTGTATGTCACTTGTGAAGACCTCCTTCCCACAGGGTGTACACTGATGAGCAGGAAGCAGACATCCTGTCCCACAATTCCACACTGCGCACACAGCCAGGATTTTCCCACGCTGCAGCCAGCCCAAGCCAGAGGCCATGGGAACGGTCGTCAGAGAGAGGGAGTCATTGCCAGAAAAAGAGATGGAGTGCAAGAGTCATAGCAGCACTGCAGGGGAGTGACCAACCGGAAACGGGGAGGCGGGTGGAGTCCCTGCACGACAGTGACGGAGCAACGGCGATGAGAAGGAGTCAATGCCGGTTAGTTCGGGAGTCACAGCCAGAGATTGAGGGAGTCACAACCAGAGATTAAAGGAGAGTCCTAGCAGAAGAGAGGTCCAGTCCAGGCCTGCGAAGCCTCACTGTGGCACATAGTGCAAGTCATAGAGACATGTGAGGAACAGCATGTGCATGCAGGCATGTGGGCACAGACGGCCATGTAAGAAATGACCCACTATTAGCAGGGGGCCTACAGACACATGGCCACACTGCAAAAACACACCCACTCGCATGTCACAGAGGAATGATGTCACACCAGCGAACTGTGGAGCTGAATGGACCTGCCAATCAGGACGCAGAACACCCACGCCGCTCAGCCCTATTGAAGCCACTGTATGGCTGGGCGAGGACCAGCAACACCTCTCCCACGCCGCTGCAACAGATCTCCATTTACGACCACATACCGATGCTGACAGTTAAAATGAAGATCAAAACAAGAAAGAAAATAAATAAAAAATACTACTAAATATGGAAATTTAACCAATGAATTCTTCAATCGTGCGGTAAAGTGTATTGGAAAGGGGCGGGCGGAGTGCGGTATCTGCATCAGAACGCTCTGAAAGTCCCTGTGATCAGTGAACGCCTCATTTAGCCGCGGAGACAGGTGCGGCGCTGAAAGGGGCTTTCGCATCCGCCGGTGTCGACGGTGTCACCGGAGGAGCGACACCGGTTAGAGGAGGAGGGAGGACCCAGGCTTCTCCCAGAGCCTCAGCCTCCGCAGGGCCTGCTGGGTATTCAGCACTTCCGCTGGGACATGCCTAACGAGACTGTCGGGCTGAGCTCCTGCGCAGGAACGTGCCGGACTATCGTAGCGAGGAGGCGGGAGGTAAGATCACGCGACCTCGAAGCATCGCGCCACCTCGTCGGCCCCGACTCCGACAGACCGGGTATTTTTAGCCTCCGGCGCTCCGACGACCGTGACTACGCGGCCAGATTTGTGCAGCGAGGGGGCGATTCGCTCCCACTCACCGCAAAAAAATCATTCCAGCCAGAGGGACTTGTGAATGCTGCCTCTCCAATCAGCACAGAGATCACTCTCTCAAGAGCCAGAGAGACTGATACGGTGGAGCCGTGCTCCATTACCCGGCCAGCTGGCTGTTCATCCACCATGATCCAAACACAGGCTAAACCAACAAAGATGTCTGCCTCAGTAGAGCCAGCACTACTTTTTCTGGAAAAATTGCTTATTGAAAAGCCTGAGAGGGAATGGGTGACTTTGAAAACTCAAACCCGAATTCTGAACACCGAGTCTCCTTCTGGGCAACAATATCAGTATGGTTACTGTTGCATCAATTCAACTGCAACCACACTTGGCCGGGCCCTGGAGCTGTATTGCTTGCACCGTACCATTGTAGCCCTCAGGTTGTTAAAGCCATTAGGAGCCATTTCCCCTCCATATATCACAGCTACACGCTGCAGGCTCCGAGACCACAGCCTGAAGCCCCGAGGAACTAATGAGGGAACCTGCCGAAATGATAACAGGAAAAAGTGTGCCACTGTGGTGCGGGTTCAACCGCACCAAACTAAGAAAAAATAAATAACTGAACAGGAACTGCACCTCTTCTCCATACATATTGCAAATAAGTTTCAGGAAAAAAACAAGGTAGCATTTACAAAATAAAGTGACTAAAAATGAATACTCATACAAGGTCAAAATTGAGTTCACTGGGCAGTTAGTGGCAATGATTACACTGACATATGCCAAGTGTTGCCATTAGCACTAATGTGTTCATGATGGATGTGTCCAGTGCGCGGGAGATCAGAGCAGTGTGTGAGTCCATGCAGAAACATGGGGCATGATTAAACGGTGACATCACCTCCATCTGTCCGGATATCAACCTCTACAAAACAACCACCATATCCCCCCCGTGGCCACATTAGTCATGAGATCCTGAATCACTCATAAACACACAAACACACGTGCGTGGGCCCACATGCACACACGTGGGCACACACTCAAGACACGTGCACATACACGCACGCACACACCGATTCCGATGTGCCGATTCACAATAAAGAAAAGGTGTGTTTTCGTCTGACGAGAGTCTAGAAGAAGAGTAGGAGGTAGAGTAGGGTCCTACTCCTGGAGTGTGTGATGTTATCTGGTGTGTGAGGTAACTCCAGGACAGAGGCCTTCCCTGAGATACCCCACCTGACGTCTCTCACCTCATTACTCCACACTCACAGCCAAACCTGACTCTGCATATTAATGAGCACAGCTTCATCAGCCTGATTCATGCTGCGGTTCTCCACTCAAAACTCTTCACTTTCCATGCAGAGCATGAAGGGAATTTGGATGCAGGAGATTACCATAAGAACTCATTGAAGACTGTATCTATTCCCCTTCTTTTTTTTTTTTCTTCTTCCCCTTCAACTCCTTAATTTTCCACTGATGTCAAAGTGGATCTTTGAAGTCTGAAATCTTCTCTTACTGCCTCTGCATTTTAAGTGGAATCTAATTTTGAACAGGGTGAATGGCGGTCAGTTCGGGATAAACCCGGGCCGGTCTGCTGTAGTGTTTTATAAGCAGTCGGCTGGAAGTTTTAAGCCTCTTCCATCTTCACCGAAATGGGTTCCACCGCAGGGGTGCCACGCACCCCTCAGATAAACAATCACACCCTAACCCCCGAAAACCATCCATCCACCAAAAACGCTTTCTTCCAAAACCGTCCGTGTTTCCTGCAAAAACAGTAGAATTGTAATATAAAAGCACATTTGAGCAGCCATGATAGATGAGAGGCGCTCGTGTCTGAGCACATATCTCTGCATATGGATCATAAGATGGCTGCACTGTTGAGCAGCAGCAAGTGCTCCCGGGTTTCCCCCAGGTATTAATAGCGGAGGCACTGCACCGCCGCAAACAGAGAAAAATCAATAAATCCTCTCGGCTGAGATCCCCACGGAGAGGGGGGGGGGAAAAAGGCACGGTGACGCCGTTTAATTAAATTCACATGGTGCAGTCACGTTTTCACCAGGTTAAGTGCAGGCTGTCATGAGAATACCACAGCTCACCGCTCCACACCTGTGAGGCACTTCCCGTTTTCCGGGGGGAAACCCCGTCTGGCACGGTTCAATTAAAACCGCGGAAGTCTACTCCGTACAGGAACACACCCGTCTGGACACACAAACTCCCGTCATCTGGGCATTAACTTTTTAACAAGTTTGAAAAACACTCTTTGAACGAGAAACAGTTTCCCCCAAAATGGCGGCAGCAGCCCTTGAGCTCGACGCTGAGGGGAAGTAGACGGGTGTGAGAAGCCTGGCGCAGAGCTTCACAGAGACGGCGCTGGCAGCCGCGGTATCTGAACAGTAACAGCGGGGGAAAGCTCCACACACACCACCGCTTCAGAGCGAGCGCTCTCAGCCCTCGCACACCAGAGCCGCAATCAACCGCAGAAAAACGTTTGCTCATTACTCGGCGGCAATAAACGGGAGAAAAACTGCCTGACGCTACGCTAACGCGCGCGAACCGGTTCCATCTGTTGAATATCTTTCGGGAGGGATGTCAAGAGTTACGGCGCGGCTTTTCCCCAGACGCCGCAGCGAGCTAACACACCCACGTCTGTCAGGGAGAATGCGTGTGTCCCGCCCGCCCGTGAGCGAGGCGCGCTTCCCGCAGGGTTCGGCCTCCCTGCCCTGCGCGAGAGGGCCCAACGCCAGAGGGGCTGTGTCCTGGGATGCCGGAGCCTCAGCGGTGATGTCAGATTGAGGCCGAGCCGTGGTCTTCGCTCCCAGCTCTGGGCGGAACCGTGTGGAGACGCCGGGAAACGGCCTCCCCGGCTGCCCGAGAATCGGCACGCTTGAGGAAAACACGCGGCCCGCAATTTACAGCCAAAGCACAGTTTCAGTCGGCCACCATTTCCAGCGTCTTTATTAACGGGCAAGGAGATGAGGGGCAGGAAAGGAGGGAGGGAGGGAGGGAGGGCGAGAAAGAAGGAGGGAGAGAGAGGGAGAAGGAAGGAAGGAGAAAGGGAGAGAGAGGAGGGAGGGAAAGAAAGAAAAAGGTAAGGAGTTAGGCAGGGGGAGAAAGAGGGAAGGACGGAGTGAGGGAGGAAGGGAACACAGAGTGCCCTTGCTGTGGACGGGAAGACTGTTTAACCCAAATTATTCACTCCTGACATCCAGGCCAGAGAAAAGGCAAGGCTTAAACAGCGTCTCCGCATCCCCCTCTGAACGCACAGGCTATTTTTAACCTTTCTGGATCGAGGCTCAGGGACTCAATGCTCATAATCCTTACTGAAATACAGGGAAATGAAAAATAGAAGCCTAATCTTCTTCAGGACGATAACTGAACTTCCTACCGCCTCAACGCCTCGAGAACAATCCTAAGTACGCGAGTGCACAAAGACCCATTCACAGCACTCAACACGAGACGATCACACCAACAGCAGGGCTGAGAGGGAGGCTCGACACATTATCATTATCATTTACTCTCTAATCCGAGGGGGTTTATGCAGATTACGCTTTACACCATACCCATTTACAAATCTGGATGTTGCACAAAGGCAATTTGGGGCATGTTCGTTGGCACCGTCGTCCTGGGGACTGAGCGTGGTTACGGGCATCGGGAGAGCCCACCTCCTCTAGGCGATAGGCCAGGGGGAGTTTGACTGACAGGGGCAGGCTCCACCTCTCCTTCACTCATAACAGCAGACAGACACAAACACCTGATTTCACAGACCCAATCCCATCCATTGGGGGGGAATGTTGAGTGATGTAAATCCGTAAAGCTCATGTCGAAAGCATCCTGGCTATCCCGGAACATTACATAGCTGAGAGAACAAACCTGATCATACGACCCAGATCAAATTGAGATGGGAATAATAAACAGGCATGGGAAATGGGAATGGTGAAGTACCTTGCTTTCACAGATACCCACAGCAATCCAATTTGCACTAGGAGCAGGAATCCTAGGGGCAGTGCAGGAAATGAGCCAATCATAGGCCTTCCCAGAGGAGGTCCATTTGCAAATAGGTTCTGTACCAGAGACCGGACAGGGAGCACCCTGCTTCGCTCTTACACAGAAAATCAATTAACAAGAAGATAAAATGCACACATCTAGTGTACTTAAAGCTGCTGTTTTAATATACATCAAACAAACGGTTCATTTAATCAATGTTAAGCATTTACACCGTCAATGGAATATCACTTAAACCCTTGCATTATTTACGACGGCACTGATTAACTGTTAAATTTGCAATGCTACATCATCTCCACACTGGCACATTGCCTAGCAAAGAACCCAGTCACCGTATCCAATTCTCCAATAAGTAAGCGGAGTTACCATGACGATTTAAGCGCTCAACTTTCTGCATTATCATCAGCAATAGTAGTTGGTAATAGGACAATGTATTTGGCACAAACACTATTGCTACGATGGCTGTTAATTATCAAAAACAATAATTAACAGCTTAATTATTCTTCAAACTGAGAGGAAGCTGCTCTGATCGCTGCTCATACAAAGCCTATTAACAACAGAGGACAAAAGGTTTCAACGGACTGCCAAATGTGAAAATACCCTGAAGTCTCCAAAAGTCCGTCTAGGTTATAATCATCATGTAGTACAGAAAGAAAGCGATTCACACATTCATCAGTCTTGTCAGAAGTCAAACCCACTTAGTGGTGCACAGTTCAACACAGAGTTCTTTCAGCACTGGAGCCTCCACCACGACCTCATATCAATCAACATTTACATAATATAGTGCTACAGCATATTAAAGGAACGGTCAAAGTGTTAATGGCAGAGGAGCAGCGGGTTGGACTAAGAACTACAACACCAATTACAATAAAGAGGAGCAAAGGCCCACAGCTCAGAGGGAAGAGCAATAGTGCAACAGGTGAAAACAGGCAATACAAAACTGGTCCCATTAGCAGACTAATGTTCATTCTCATGGAGGAGAGATTCGTTAAAGATATTGGCCCTTACGATGGGTTCAATTCCCAGGCAAATATGGAATGTAAAACTATTTGCACCACAACCACGTTCGTGGTGCAAATACAACCATGTTTTAATAAAGCCCACTGCCAATTCTGGAGACTGTAGAACAGGGGTCGGCAACCCTGGTCCTGGAGAGCCGCAGGGTGTGCTGGCTTTCGTTGTTGCTTGGCATTAATTGATCAATGAAAGCCGTTGATTACACAGTTAACTCACCTCACTTATTTTAAGGTGGAGACGAAAGCCAGCACACCCTGCGGCTGTCCAGGACCAGGGTTGCCGACCCCTGCTGTAGAACCTTCCAGTACCTGGGGCAAGGCAAGCGGCAGCATTATGCGTCACCCTACAGACCTACCGGCCAATCGGAGCTGGCCCGGCCCGAATCAGATCTGAGACCATGAGGCTCAGCCATGCAGCACAGCACGGTGCTGTAACTGACTGAGCCACCAGGCAGCACAGGGAGATTCTTTTAAAGAAAATGAAATGAAGCTATGCCAAATACTTATAAATGCACCATTTATAAAACAGCGCAAGGATAATACTGTTCATGTAAAAACAAAAAAGCTATTTATTGTTCCTGCACTTGGAAGAGGTATGCTGGCACTGCGCATAGACATTATTCAGAATTGTTTATGCGTTTTATTAGTCCACAACTTTTAAATTTTCTTCTCAATGGCCAAAAGGTGAAGATTAAGTCCGTCTGACTGCATTTGACCCGCAGGCAATACGCACAACAGCCCTGGCCCTGAGGAGGACAACACTACCGCGGGTAAATGAGGCAGCAGCGAGATTTTATATCAGTTTTATATAATGAAGGTAAGTTAAACTCCCAGGTTGCTTCTGCAAGTCGTAAATCCACAGTGGCATCTGGACGTTGAGCTACTGTTAGGATGAAGTTCTCATCTGAAACGGATTGCATTAACAGAAGAATCCCATCGATGGACAGGAATTAGTGTGACGTGGGACATAGACCCCTTATGCACTGTTGGCTTGTGAAGGGCTATACATATGGAATTATTGATCGTGCGCCTACATTAAGAGAAGCCTTCCTCCACAGCATGCAAAGCCAATAATCCTAATGGAAGCGCAGAGGCGTGGAAAATGTTCTCCCCGTTTCCGCTGGTTGATCATCACGTGTATCTCAGGGTTAGAAGACATGATGGACTGCACTGGAAGCAGGAGAAGCTGCAGGCCTGTCACCTGAATAAAGTACAGGGATAGGCTGTAGCACGAGTATGCTCGTTCAGAGCTTAAACAGCGT
Organism: Conger conger; assembly: GCF_963514075.1. Classification (NCBI taxonomy): domain Eukaryota; kingdom Metazoa; phylum Chordata; class Actinopteri; order Anguilliformes; family Congridae; genus Conger; species Conger conger. The sequence goes on from NC_083767.1 coordinate 48,528,858, forward strand.
ATTTGGCTTGTCACCTTTTTTCAGCTGGGTGAATTACCCCCACGAGCGCTAGTGAGAGAGAGAGAGAGAGAGAGAGAAAGAGAGAGAGAGAGAGAGAGAGACCTCAACCTCGCCTCCATCATCACACCCTGCCCATGGTACCTTATAGCACAACAGGACTGCAGGCAGCTGGCCAGGTGAGTACCCCAGAGCTGCAGGCCCTACTGCCTCACAGTTATGAGGGCCACGTGCGTGTGCCTGTGGAACAAAGGCTAGGGGTATAGACATGACCCCCCCAGGCTGAGGGCTCGACCCTAGATGAGCAACTGCTGTCGCTGCCCTGACCTATGAACTTCACATAACATTACAGGCATTTGGCAGACATTCATCCACAGCGACGTACAACAAAGTGCATGACTATAACCAGGGACAGGTGTGCTGAGGGACCCAAGAGGGAAGCACAGGTCCAAGTGCTAAGAATGTCCACAAAGATAAGAACTTGGGCCTTGGAGATGAACCTGAAACGTGAAAGTATCTAGCTGAAGAAAGTGGGACATGAGTGAACGGAAGGTTATGCGAACAGCCCTGGACAGCGTCTGCTTTGCAAGTACAGGAAAGGAAATGAAATGGAAATCTGGTTTCTGGAACGTGAGAGAGAAAATTAAAATTTAGCTCCTCACCACCCACATTTCGCTAACCATAAGAACGCTCTGAGTATGTAGACAAAAGAGGAATCGCCTGGAACAGCACACAGTCCGACGGTTCAGAACGTGTGGGATGCGGTTCAGAATGGGTCAGATGCGTGCTGGAGGTACATGTTCCTTCTGTGAACCGCAAAACGTTTCCGCAAACGAGGTCGGAGGAGTCCTGGGCCTCGTGAGGCCGAAACCCCCAGTGTGTGCGTGCCTGTGCGCGATTCAAATGAGAGCTGTTACATTAATGTACTAGTCTGTGTGAGACTCTCTCCCCGAACACTGCATTTTACAAGCCTAATACCAATCCAGGCTGGATCATTAGCCCTCAGGGGCGCACTGCTTATGAAATACAGCAGGCTGACGCCGTGCAGACACCTCAGAGAGAGAATTGGGAGCGAGGGGGACCACAGACCCGGGAGAGAGAGGTGGAAGGAGCAGCGGATAGTTTATGGGCTGGGTTTGCATTTCTTAAGAGCCGTTTTAGCCACCGTGCAGACTCGCTCACAATGTCCAGAGGTGTGTCTCAGAGGTGCTGAGTGGGTCTCGGGTTGACCTAAAAAAAAAGCACTGCCGTGGTGCTGATGGCAATATGCACACTCCAGCCTTTATATGTGGGATTTCTGATTTTTTTATTGAATTTTATTCAGCAGAAACTAAAGCTCTGATGCATGCAACTGTGTCCAATTACAGCATTTCGCCACTAGAGGCACCAGAGGGCAAGGCACCATTAAAAGGGTGAAGTGGGCCCGTTCACTTCCGGCTTCACCTCAGGCGGCAGCCGTGGATGAGAGGAACCTGTTGAACCGGGTACACTGAATGAGTCCTCAGAGGTAAGGGCAGTTCAGTGCAGCACACACGGGTTTGGCTGCACATTAAACACAGGGACCGAGTTACTGTTACTACCCAAGCACCTGGTCGCACCCTGAGAAGTAACATTACTTTTCCAAATGTGAGACTCAGGAGCTCTCTACTGAGAGAGGGGCGGCAACACGCACCACAGCACTTGGGGAATAACCCGCGTACTTAAACCTGAGGCATGACAACACTGTGGTAACTTTTCTACTCTTAATAAATATCCAGCAATGTAACTGGGTAGTACTGTATATAACGGGAATCTTGAGGGCTCTTCACCAGCTATAGCTATGTTTACATCCTTGGCATGCAGAGTGCCCAGGATCTCACGCTCCGGCCACAGTGTCAGACTCGCCCTGAATGGGTCTGCCTGCTGTGTGTGTGTGTGTGTGTGTGTGTGAATGCTCAGAATGCCAGGCAGTCTGACCTCTGAATCAACTCCACACCTGAGAAGGCTGATCACAAAACCGCGCTGTGCTAATCTATCCGACGCTACACTCTCCCCCAGTGCTAATCTGGCCCTTATGACAGGTCCTTACGGTTACAACCTCATCGTTGCTCAGGCCGGGTGCTCCAGTCAAAGGGACCCTCTGCCATTCAGAAGTAATGCAGGAGACACAACCAGGGAGATGCGCTTCCCGGCCAGTCATAGTGCCCAACACCAGAGCAGAGTTTCATGGATCCCCGTTTTAGGAAAAGGAAAGAGTGAGCAGGTTTCCACAGGACTGAAAGAACTACATTAAGACCTCTTAACCTCTTCAAAACATCTTTAAGAGTGGCAATTTTACACAATTCAACCTCTCGGAGGGGTCTTGCATTTAGACCATTCAACCGCTCCAAAACATCTCTAAGAGCACTGAAGTGACCACGCATCGCCTCTAAGCGAATGAAAGCTGCACTTAGGCCCATTCAGACTCTCCAAGAAAGTAGAGACCACTCAATCTGAAGCTCTTAACCTCTCCAAATCACATCTAAGGGTAGTGCATTTAAACTTCAACCGCTCTAAGAGTTAGGAGAGAGCTGCAATCAGATCTCGCGAAACCCGACTGCTGTGAATCAAACTGTTTCAACATTAAAAAGCTTTCTGATGCGAGCAGAAGGAATACGGAGCCAAACGTGTGAGTTTGCAGCTCGCTCGCATTTTTAAAGCATCACACAGACGAGGCACATACACATTATATGAAGGGGTTATGATGCAGCAGGCCACAGACAGAACATTCCCCCAGACTCCAACAGCAGACACATATTTATGGGGAAAAACATATTTAAAACCCAAGGAAAATTCGCTGTGCAGAGAGGAAATGGATGGAAATGGAGTGAGGTCACAGTGTCTGCCGCATTAGTACATCAACTTTATGGTAAAAACACAAGTCTGGCAGATTCAAGGGACAAGACAGAGTTAACATTTGGCCTTTAGCCGTGACCCCGGAGTTGGACTCTCCACAACAGCTGCGTTAGGAGGAATCTCACCTCCAAAAAAAACAGGACAGCCGCCCCCCCCCCCGCCCCCCATCCCGAGGGTCTGCAAACGCTCCCCGAGAGGGAATGCTGGGAAGAGGGGGAGGGCGGGGCTCCAGTGACTCCCCTGGACCAGTCTCCGATGCTGAGATCTGTTCAGACCCATTCACTACACACAGTAAAAATAGCACGTGCCACAGCTGCTGTTTGTGTTGTGTGGAGAGACCTGGGAGAGAATGTATATTTCATTCCGCCTAAAAGCCAACAAAACAGGCTCCGTATTCACATACCCCCGCTTTCCTGGGGACTGGCAGCCCTTCAACCGATGGCACTTTGCATCTTATCAGACAGAGCCAAGAATATTAAAGTTTATGCCTCAGTTTCTAACTGCCGCTACAGGATATTTCAGATATTAGTGCCGGGCAGAGTTAGCACCGCTGGCTTCGAGCGGTACTATACACCACAGAAAAACAAAATGATAGACACACAGAAAGATAATTACCATTCATATTTTTATTACCGTTTGATCAATACTGTTAATGTTGTTTTTTGTTTATAAAATATGAGTGTACATTTTCATTGTATATACATATAAAAGGCATTCACTTGATTTAATTTAATTAAACTACAGTGTGTGCTGTATGCACACATAATGCCTATTACTCTACATACAATGTGTAGCTATGAATCCATGTACAGAAGGTAGATAAGGAGACTAAAGACATACAATAATCGAAATCACCTGTTCTATGATGCACGATATTCAACTATGCTTTGGCAATACAAATACTTTTGTTTTCGTCATGCCAAAAAAGGTCCAGTAACTAAAAAGGAAATGGAGAGAGACAAAGAGAGGGACAGTCAAAGAGACAGACAGAGAGGCACATTTTGATTCCTGTACTCAAGCAAGCTTGGGAACAATTTCTGTTTCTCGGAGGAAGGACAGCCTGACTTGTGGTAATATCAGGAGCGTGTCAGACAGTGTGGCGTATCGGACAGTGTGGCGTATCGGACAGTGTGGCGTATGGGGCAGTGTGGCGTATGGGGCAGTGTGGCGTATCGGACAGTGTGGCGTATCGGACAGTGTGGCGTATCGGACAGTGTGGCGTATGGGGCAGTGTGGCGTATGGGGCAGTGTGGCGTATGGGGCAGTGTGGCGTATGGGGCAGTGTGGCGTATGGGGCAGTGTGGCGTATCAGACAGTGTGGCGTATCGGGCAGTGCGGCGTATCAGACAGTGTGGCGTATGGGGCAGTGTGGCGTATGGGGCAGTGTGGCGTATGGGGCAGTGTGGCGTATCAGACAGTGTGGCGTATCAGACAGTGTGGCGTATCAGACAGTGTGGCGTATGGGGCAGTGTGGCGTATCAGACAGTGTGGCGTATCAGACAGTGTGGCGTATCAGACAGTGTGGCGTATGGGGCAGTGTGGCGTATCAGACAGTGTGGCGTATGGGGCAGTATGGCGTATCAGACAGTGTGGCGTATGGGGCAGTGTGGCGTATGGGGCAGTGTGGCGTATGGGGCAGTGTGGCGTATGGGGCAGTGTGGCGTATCAGACAGTGTGGCGTATGGGGCAGTGTGGCGTATCGGGCAGTGTGGCGTATGGGGCAGTGTGGCGTATCAGACAGTGTGGCGTATGGGGCAGTGTGGCGTATCAGACAGTGTGGCGTATGGGGCAGTGTGGCGTATCGGACAGTGTGGCGTATCGGGCAGTGTGGCGTATGGGGCAGTGTGGCGTATGGGGCAGTGTGGCGTATGGGGCAGTGTGGCGTATCAGACAGTGTGGCGTATGGGACAGTGTGGCGTATCAGACAGTGTGGCGTATGGGGCAGTGTGGCTTATCGGGCAGTGCGGCGTATCGGACAGTGCGGCGTATCGGACAGTGTGGCGTATGGGGCAGTGTGGCGTATGGGGCAGTGTGGCGTATGGGGCAGTGTGGCGTATCGGACAGTGTGGCGTATCGGACAGTGTGGCGTATGGGGCAGTGTGGCGTATCAGACAGTGTGGCGTATGGGGCAGTGTGGCGTATCGGACAGTGTGGCGTATGGGGCAGTGTGGCGTATCAGACAGTGTGGCGTATGGGGCAGTGTGGCGTATCAGACAGTGTGGCGTATGGGGCAGTGTGGCGTATCGGACAGTGTGGCGTATGGGGCAGTGTGGCGTATCAGACAGTGTGGCGTATGGGGCAGTGTGGCGTATCAGACAGTGTGGCGTATGGGGCAGTGTGGCGTATGGGGCAGTGTGGCGTATCGGACAGTGCGGCGTATCAGACAGTGCGGCGTATCAGACAGTGCGGCGTATCGGACAGTGCGGCGTATCGGACAGTGCGGCGTATCGGACAGTGCGGCGTATCGGACAGTGTGGCATATGGGGCAGCGTAGAGTAAAGGGTAAACACACCGCATAGGACCACAGGGACAGCTGAACAGACAGCACCCCACAGCACGCTTCAGGGACCCAGACTCTCCCGTAAGAAGCCTTGTGAATGAGCAATGAGCCGGCTGCCTCTTAAGATACGCACGGGGAAAGTGAATGCTCTGTGCTGCAGCCCCGTGCCCACTCAGAAAGGGCCGGACTCCCCACCCAGCTCACACTGCCCTGCACTATCTGTCTGCTGTCCCCCTGGGGGGTCGGCTCTGGCAGAGACCCCCCCACCGCTGCACAGCTGCCAGGGCTGCAGCAGACCCCCCCCCCCCCCCCCCCGATTCGCTTTCACAAAATACCAGCTCCGTCTCGCACCCGTGTGTGGCCTTACAATGCTGACATTCCCCCCGGGACTGAACTGCACACTTGGACGGGGAAGAAGGGCTTGGCAAATATGTGTTTTTCAGTCCTGGATGGAGGCTAATTAGGGACTGTGAAACACCCACGTGGCCAGATTACAGCCCGCGGCGCCCAGACCTCAGCTCCGCGGCATTACGGAATGGGACCGGGGCGGACCGGTGACTCCCAGCCAGGCCACGGGACCTCCCCCTGTCTGACCGCATCGCACCGCTGCTGTCAGCCACGGGCCTGTTTACTGTCCTACACCAGGAGCTGTAAGGCTGGGGCTTTCACAGGCCACTCTTCACCAGAGTGCTTCACACTCAGCAGGCCTCTCGGGTCTGCCGCCCAGGGGATTTGGACAAGGGGCGATCTGGCTTGGAGGCCCTCCTGAACTCTACTGCCGAGCTGGCAGATAAGGGTCGGTCTCCACCCGCAGGCTGGAGAGAGGTGGAGTGCATGGCTGGCACACTGAGAGGTAGGGGTCTTCCAAACACCTGGTCCTGGGTGGAACGGGGTTCTGTTAAACCTTCCAAACAACCAGCTGGTCCCGCAGGTCTCTGCTCCGGCTCCCCAGCCTGGGCCCTCCCAGCTCACAGAGAGCTCCAATCCGCACACCTGCTGCGGCACAAACAGCAACAACAACAACAGTAACAACAACAACAGCTACAGCAACGGCCCACAGGGGGAGAGGAATGCAGGCGGAACGCAGCCCGAGCACACGGAGCCATCGACCGCAGGGGGACAACGCACAGAGCGAGAGGCCCCGTTAGGAACGCTTAAAAACTGCTGATATGCAAAGCAGTGTTATGCAAATACTAAGACAGGAGATACAGGGCGCAAGTCCGGCTCATGTGATGTTGTAAAACCAGAGAGCAGAGCGATGGCAGCTGAGGAACTCGATATAAGACTGACCAGCAGAGGGCGTAGTGGGAAAAACCTCAAGACAACAAGGAGAACAGAAGCTTTTTTTGGACCATTCCACACTTCAGGTAAAACATTCAAGTTCTAGTCAATAAGAAAAATCATAATTTATGTTCCCAACATGTTTTGTTTTTGGTTTTTTTTACACAATGTAAAAAAAGTGGAGAATATGAATTATTCAGGCTACTTTGTTCTTTCAAAATAATACAAAATTTTTTGGGGTCGATACCACAAAAAAAAAAAGTTTTGTGCAACTCCTCTGGCGAGACTCAAACCCTGCTGTGAACAAAGCAAACCTTTATTCAATGAAAATAATGCACAGTTCAGCCTACTGGAGCCATAAATAACACTGTTTCACCGCAAACAGGCGCGCAAGATGTGAGGAGCGATGATTCACTCCGCTTTAAAAAACACAATTCCAGGGATGGAAAAACATCAATCCTTCTGTAAATGAAAAAAACACTACGTGAGCAAAATCCTCCAATTAAGTCTCTGAAACCCAGGAAAGCATACATACAGAAAAACTGGCGAAAATGATCATTTCCTTGTTAGCAGCGACACCGGTGTGAAGCGCGTAGCTTCTCGGCGAGATAGCGGGTTGTTGTTCCTGTAGGTGTACGGCGGAGCTGGGTGTCCCTCCTGTTCCAGCTGCTATCGGGTTTCCGAGCAGCTGGGAGCGAGGGAAAGCCGTGGCCGGTGCTTGAGGATGGGCGGGAGGGCTGAATTTAACCTGCGGTGGAGTAGAGTCTATATTTAAACCCCGGCCTCTCGTATTTCTGGGACATTCCGCCTCCCGCTAAAGAAAGGTGGGCGGGGCCGGCGGCGCACAATCAGAACGTGCCGTCGAGGTGTCGGGAGTCCTGGGCGGCGGGCCGGGGGCCCTCCTCATCCCCACGCGCCGGGAACACCGCCGCCATCTCAGGCGCCCCGCGAAACCCCTCCATAAGCCGTCTCCATGACTCCACCTTACCCTCCCCTCCCATCCTTAGACCTTTCCTTTTCCTTTTTTAATTATTTTCATTCGCAATTCAAAGTTCATCTATTTTAGCTGTTATTATTAATTTATTTGCAAGGGACCATGTATAAGATTAAAAATAAACGTTGCCCTTTGATGTATTGCACCAGAGTTAGCTGAAGCTAATTTTCCCTCTGAAGTCCCTGTAGGGCTAGACCTTTACCATGCACGGGTAAGCACTACAGGAATGATGTGTTACTGTTGTTTGTGCTGAGCTAGACCACCATGGGATAAACATACTTTCTATGAACACAATCTCACTGCTGGTCAGATCAGGACTCAAAATGGCCACAGTGTGCTCACTAAAAACTTGAATGGGTAATCTTGAAAGGCAATGAAACATTAACATTTTTATAGTTAAAAAAACAAAAACCATTGTTATAAACCATAAGTGTCACTGTATAATCCAGGGGTCGGCAACCCTGGTCCTGGAGAGCCGCAGGGTGTGCTGGCTTTCGTTGTTACTTGGCATTAATTGATCAGTGAAAGCCGTTGATTACACAGTTAACTCACCTCACCTGGTTTCTTGGGTCTGAATCGGTTGCTTATTTTAAGGTGGAGACGAAAGCCAGCACACCCTGCGGCTCTCCAGGACCAGGGTTGCCGACCCCTGGTATAATCCATCGCAGCATATATACAGTGTGGTACACGGCGGCGTATTGGTAGGCGTTTCATCTGTAATCTGCTGATGGTGAGAGGGAATGCTGTCACTGAATGCCTGAATAGCTCTGAATGTGTGTGCATGAACAGGCTCGCACACAATACAGAAACACCCACACTCAGAGATGGCTCGCACCCTGAGATGTGGATCAGAACACCCAGTGATGCTATAACACATGAATGTTACATGAATACCGCGCCTATCATCTCATGATCTCAACAACCTTGCACTGAGTCAGGGCCTTAGTTTATCGTACCCACTAACGGAAAGAATCTCCAGAGTTCTCCATTACTGCACTGAGAATTTTTTCTGCTTGGTGAAGGAGGTCCACTCCATGTAACAGGGGGTGGTGTTGGTACATTGTCTGCTAGAGTTGGGGACTAAAACCAGGTACAACAATGGCACCAGATCCCATGGGACCGATTAAACTGTCGAAACGCTAAAAAAAGGCTAACAGTATAAAATAAAAGAATGAAGTACAATAAAAAATAAAAAAAATTTAATAAATGTAAAATGTTTTGGTTTCTTTGTTTCTTTGTAATTGATGAAGATACTGCATCAGTTTAGGCACGGGCACTGGTATCATTATAGCGCCAGTATCGGCAAAATCCAGACGATATTCATTCTGACTGATATTCATACACAGATACAGTACTCCACAGTAATCCACAGCCTCAGTCTCCAGCCACAGGACAGTCCTGCAGCTGTGGATCAGAGCAGGGACAGTGAATGAAAGAGAGCGCTGACTCTGCAGTGTCCGGGCACTGCTGAATGGACAACAGACACACAGAACCAGACGCCGTGATCCAGGCGGTACGATCAAAGCCTGCCCGGCAGCCTGTACACACACAGTGCAGACGCCGAAAACACAAACACACAGCGGCAGTGTGTGAGACACACGCACGCACGCACGCACGCACGCACGCACGCACGCACGCACGCACGCACGCACGCACGCACGCACGCACGCACGCACGCACGCACGCACGCACGCACGCACGCACGCACGCACGCACGCACGCACAAACCCAGCAGCAGTGTGCGAAACACACACAGCACAAACCCAGCAGCAGTGTGCGAAACACACACAGCACAAACCCAGCAGCAGTGTGCGAAACACACACAGCACAAACCCAGCAGCAGTGTGCGAAACACACACAGCACAAACCCAGCAGCAGTGTGCGAAACACACACAGCACAAACCCAGCAGCAGTGTGCGAAACACACACAGCACAAACCCAGCAGCAGTGTGCGAAACACACACAGCACAAACCCAGCAGCAGTGTGCGAAACACACACAGCACAAACCCAGCAGCAGTGTGTGAGACACACACAGCACAAACCCAGCAGCAGTGTGCGAAACACACACACCACAAACCCAGCAGCAGTGTGTGAAACACACACAGCACAAACCCAGCAGCAGGAGACTGTGAGAATACTGAGATCAGCTTAAACCGAATCGGCGTAATCGGCACCAATGCGGCAAGCCGATCCAAACGACATCCAGCGTACAGAGCTGCACAAATCTGCAGGTAGGCTAATTCCTCGGACGTCCCATTGAGCCGTTCAGCCTCACGATGTCGGACACCGTGCGTGACAGGACGCGGGACGAGGAGCGCTGCTTCTTGGGCCAGCAGAACGGCCCTCTGGGAGCACTCTGGAACTGGGCACGTTAAGCGCTCTCGTGTCACCAGGAGAGCGAGGCTCCATAAATACACTTCCTGCTCCATAACTCGCACCGGCTGGGGTCACTGAAAACCCATATGCTACACTAACAGGTCGCCAGGTATGGGAGATGTATTTATTAAGCTCGCCTCAAACGTTACCACGGCCAACAAAGCATTCACGGTTGAACATTCACTACCAGCCAGGAGTGCTGGGGCTGCAACCCAGCGAAAACGTGGAAAAAGTCAAACTCCTAAAGAACAAGACCCAGGGACAAAACACCCTACAGGCACTGAAGCACATGAAGAGTATCCCAACAGTGCACTGCAAGAGGAACCTCCCCTCCCCAAACCTGTTTCTGTGAGTAATTTGGTCAATAATATAGTATGAAGGTAACAATTATAACTTTTCCACGTATGCGTCTCCCATGCTGAAAAACTGTGGCCAAGGGTCAGGTCTCAGATCATCACTCTCAAGAGCTAATTAATGGCAAAAAGCAACAACAGCTTAATTTAATTTAGCCTCCTAACCAGGACTGGGTACCCCGGGCAGGGACAGCAGCTCTAAACAAGCAGGGTTGAGTGGACCTGCAGGCACTGAAGTCTAGGAAGGCCAAGGTTGAGTGGACCTGCAGGCAATGAGCAGAATTAAGTGGTCACGTTAGCCCTTTAAAACACAGACACACAAGCCCTTAAAGAACAGGGTTGAGTGGCCATTCAGTCACTGTGGTCTAGGAAGACCAGGGTTGAGTGGCCCAGAAAGCACTGTCACCCTTAAAGACCAGGGTTGACCAGCCCCTTTGGGCACTCCAGCCCTTTATCAACCAGAACTGGGAGTCTCCACAGACACAGCAGCCCTTAATGACCAGGATTGAGCGCCCCCCCTAAGGGCACCTTAACCCTTTATAAACCAGAACTAGGACTCAGACACAGTAGCCCTTAAAGGTCCCGGACTGAGTGGCCCTGTAAGGACCAGGAGCCATACCCAGTAGAGGCCTGTCCAGCCAGCTCAGAGGTGCAGGAAGGCCGACCCCGGGCTGGTTCAAAGCCGTCTTCCATTACGGCTCAGCCACGTCTGGGAGCGTTTCCTTCTTTTAGATTCACAGCGCGTCTGGCGATGGGGCTCCCTCCTTGGCTGCGGTGATGATACCCAGATAAGAACATGTGGACGGGCTGATAAGATTAGGCCGCTGGGTGAGCGGTTTCGAGCGATGCGCGCAGCGGTGGGGAGGAGGCAGGGGGTGGGATTGAAGAGGTTCAGCGGCTCTTATAAGGTTAGAGAAACTCAAACAGCGCTGTCTGAGCCCGGGGCGCAATTGGCCCGGAATTGAGTTTTAACAAGTTCGACATGTTTCCAAAAGAAATGAAAAAGAGACGACACGCTCCATCACACTGGAGCTGAGGCACCACCAGGGTCTGGAGCCCTCTGTACAGCAGAGAGAAGCACAGAGGAGACAGGCTGGCCAATCAGGTAGACACAGGAGACAGGCTGGCCAATCAGGTAGACACAGGGAAGAGGCTGGCCAATCAGGTAGAAACAGGGAAGAGGCTGGCCAATCAGGTAGAAACAGGGAAGAGGCTGGCCAATCAGGTAGAAACAGGGAAGAGGCTGGCCAATCAGGTAGACACAGGGAAGAGGCTGGCTAATCAGGTAGACACAGGGAAGAGGCTGGCCAATCAGGTAGACACAGGGAAGAGGCTGGCCAATCAGGTAGAAACAGGGAAGAGGCTGGCCAATCAGGTATACACAGGGAAGAGGCTGGCCAATCAGGTAGACACAGGGAAGAGACTGAACAATCAGGAAAACACAGGGAACAGTCCAGCTAATCAAGAAGTTGATCAGCTTACTTGCCCTCTATTGCGTATACAAGTGGCATACAAACATAGAGCAAAGCCTAGCCAATTAGGAAACACACAGAGCAGCCTGAATAATCACACATTCAAGGAACAGCCTGAGCAATCAGGAAAACACAGGGAACAGCCTGGCGAACAGCTGAAACACAGAGAGGGAGTACCCTGACCCGAGACAGTCACACAAATGTACCACACGATGTATATATATAAGACATATTGCACAACGCCTCTGTAAATAAATCTGTATCTTATAATCTGGCCTTGTTTATGCCCCCGGTCTCTGAGCTACGTGGGAACATGGACCAGGGGGACCATCGCTCAGTTCCCACAATTCACCTTCCGGAAAGCCTCATTCTGCCCATGAGAATAACGGCTGTTTCTGCATTCAACAACAACCTCAGACGCATAGCAAATCAATTGAGTTGAGCTTTATAGGGCCGGGGAGGGCTAATCAGAATCGATGAGCTGAATATTTAAAATGGTTTGAAGCCGAACATCTTCACAGATTTGTGCCTCTTAATTTTTCCTTTTTTGGAGGTGGTACATTTAAATCTTCGAGCGGCAGGAAGTGCTAAGTGTTTCCCTTAGAAAGGAGCTGTACCAGTAATAAAGCAGTCTGTTATCTCGAGGGACACGATTTTGACTAGCTGGCCGTTACCCAGAATGCAAAGCCTTTCATGTCTCTTCTTCTCTTCCCTGGTGCCTTGATCCTCCCAGTCTGACTGGTCCTTGGTGCCATTGTTGCTCTGTCATTGTGCTTGTTTCCTTCTATATATCGCCCAACAAGAGACTGTCAGCCGCCCACACACAGCACCTACTACACTCTACTGTACTGGTGCAGTGACACGCTAAGGGCTGAGTGGGTGGTTGGACGCGTGCGTGTGTGTCTTTGTTATGTATGCCTGTGTAAGGAGTAAATGTGCGCCTGTGTGTGTGTGTGTGTGTGTGTGTGTGTGTGTGTGTGTGTGTGTGTGTGTGTGTAAATATAGCGCTGTAATGGAGTGTTTGGGGAGCTGAAGTTGAATGTCACAGGTTCATATTCAGGCCCCAGCTCTGACTCTGCAGCTGAACCCTTGAGTGAGGCAGAAGTGCTTAGCCATAACCCTTGAGTAAATTCCCAGGGGTATTAATGGATAATACTACACAGAGGGAAAGCGAAAGCCAGCCCTGCCAGCGGTATGGGCCTCAGCTAATCAAACATGCAACACAAATGTGTGTGTGTGTGTGTGTGTGTGTGTGTGTGTGTGTGTGTGTGTGTGTGTGTGAAGGTAAACACATCCCTAGTGTGCTGGCTCCTGTGTGAGCGTGTGTGCCAAGTACCTCGGTGTGCATGCACCTGCGTGTGTGTGTCTGGGTGTGAGCGAAGGTCACAGATTAACCTCCTGGCCAGAGAGCTGTGGTTAAACCACGTTTCATGGTCTGAACCAGCTGACCACACCGACACCCACACATACCTGTACACTCAACACACATACACACATCCGTACACATGTATTCACTTTCAAATGCTCGCACACACAAATGTGTCCACACACACGGCTGCAAGCACACGTACACAGAAACATGCACGCACACACACACATGCATGCCGGCCTAAAACAGAGATTTCAGACAGGTTCTAAAGGAGCTCCACATTCACTTAAGGAAAGCCGAAACAGGCTCCAGCCATCACCAGGCTCCCATTAACAGCAGGGGGGTTGTGAACAACACTACAGAGCCCTCCACCAGCATAACCACACACCCAGTGTCTAGTGCCTTGTATTTCTAACCACATCATATTCAAATATGAAATAGTTTCCAAGATCAAAAATGGAGATAACCAAACAATATTGCCAGCCACAATCTTGCAAGCAATGTACTGAACTCCAACACTTTCTATGAAAATAATAAATACAACCACTGGAAAGAGATTTACTCACATGTACAAATGGCACTGATAACAACTACTATCACTGCAATTCTTACGCTGGGCTCGGTGTAATAATCATTCCCATATGGTGACTGCAACCAAACACTGCAAATCTTACCACCATAATTCTACCATTTTGTCTTGGCTGGGATAGGGGAAAAAAAATATGATTCTTACCCTCTCACTTGTAAGTACTGATGAGAAAAAATGAAACAATTGTTTACATAATAAGAGTGTGGGCTTTGTGATGGTAATCTTTAACGGGTGTGGCCTTGCTCTCATCCGGGCACGGGCCAGTCCAGCATATGGAGGACTGGGAGGGAGATCAAAGCCTGGCACGTAACCGTGGTTATCGTCATGGCAGCGGAGCTGGCCAATCAGCCACGCCCAAGCACCTCAGAGACAGACACATTCAGGGTTTGTAACTGATCGTGTAGGACTCAGGAAAGCTGTTTAGAAGTGTTAGTCATGTAAGTGCAAATGCAAGTTTCCAAGCTCAATGATTTACTCCCTCCCTGTCCCACACAAAATTATGGGCTATCGCCATGGCACCAGTGCTCGGGCACGATGCTTGCGTGTGCGTCAGGTGACCGGGGAACAGACGGCGTGAGCTTCGGGGAGCGGGACGCGGGGGTAGAGGGTAAGGAGAGGCGCTATTTTTGGGAATCCGTGACGCGCACCAGCTTTGACAGAACCGACGTCGATAAAGCTGTCCGTGTAAAACCGCCATGTTCAGCACCATTAACCTTGCCGAGGCATCATACAAAAGCCTCAAAGTCTAATGTGATGAACTGGCACTTCCGCTGAGCACACGAAATGACACGCTGATTGGCCGCGCTAATTAAACTGCAGATGAGCTAGCCGCAGCCCGCTAATGCTGATTGAATTCCCCTATAGAAGTTCAGGGTGTCACGGCCTGCCAATAAAGACAGAGAGAGGCGGGGCAGCCGTTCGGAACCTGCCACTCATAGGCCCCTGCCACCACATAAGAGCGGGAGCTGCAGCCAGGCTTTGTTTGTGGTGCATTGTGGGATAGTGATTTGCATCGAATGTGGAGGGCATTAATCCTCTCTTCGCCTTTGAAGCTCCGCAGTGGGTTCCAGCTCCACACTCGCACTCCCAGCCAGGTTCTGCTCTCCCTGCCATGGCCCGACGGCTGCCAAAGAGGAGAGGCCCGGCCAAGTACCGCCCGCACCCACACGCGCACACACACACACACACGCACGCACGCACACACACACACACCCACACACACACCCACACGCACACACACACACACACACACACACACACACACACACACACACACACACACACACACCACACTGTGTTACACACCTACACACAGTTTATAGTCTCTCACGCACGCACATAAACACACACCTCAGTAACAGCTCACACTTCATATAAAACAGTGATGCCAGTCTCTCTCCCTTTCTCTCCTACACACACACACACACACACACACACACACACAGACACACACACAGACACACACACACTGTGTTACACACCTACACACTGTTTATAGTCTCTCACGCACGCAGTACCAGCTCACTCTTCACACAAAACAGTGATGCCAGTCTCTCTCCCTTTCCCTCCTACACACACACACACACACACACACACACACACACACACATAAAATATGCCTTCTCTGATTACTTATGACGCAGCAGAAATAGCATCAATCTAAATGACCTTTAAGTTTTCATGTGAGACGGAGCCCTGCAGGCAGGAGTGGGTCAGTAAAACGCATTAATAAAGCTGAGCTGCGCTAAACAAACCCCCCACCCCAGAGGTTCAGGCAGGTCACATGACCCTGCACTGCCACGCAAAGGGGGAGCGCCGTCAGAGACTATGTTCTCGCGTGGTAACCGACTGACCGCATCAGGGGACGGACTGTTATCTCGCTAAAATCCCAAGCGGGGAGAATTTTATGCGACAAACACTACCGGGATCAGTCATCCGTCCAGGACGCGGACAAAGAAAGTGTGGAGTGGAGATCTGGGTGGGACTGGGAGCAGGGGGCACAGAGCCGGCCTTGCGCTAATTGGGCTGAAAGACCGAGTGACCCCAATTTGCTGCCCCTCTCCCTCATTTTCTGGCACGCCGCTTTGACGGCTCCTTCAGAACAGATAGCCATTAGAGGAGGCTCATTACCGCCGGCGCTGACTGTGCAAGCAGAAATGGCGGTTAAATGAGCAACGGTCGCTCATACAGAACGGTCAGACATGACGGTTAAAGAAACAGCGGTCACCCAGAATGGTCAGAAATGGCGGTTAAAAGGAACAGCAGTCGCTCATACGGAGCGGTCAGAAATGGCGGTTAAAAGGAACAGCGGTCACACAGAATGGTCAGAAATGGCAGTTAAAAGGAACAGCGGTCGCCCATACGGAGCGGTCAGAAACGGCGGTTAAAAGGAACAGCGGTCGCTCACACAGAGCGGTCAGAAATGGCAGTTAAAAGGAACAGCGGTCGCTCACACGGAGCGGTCAGAAACGGCGGTTAAAAGGAACAGCGGTCGCTCATACAGAGCAGGTAAACTGCAGGGAGGACGGTCGACACCCCATGTGACCGCCTCACTCCTGCCTGATCACATCGAGGGCTGTCACGGGTTGGGAAACTCCCTCCAAATATGCCTAATTAGCTCATAACTGCAGTCCTCTGAAGGGTCGCTTAGCAATTCCACAACATTTCAGCGGAAAAAAGAACATTCACCAAAAATATATGATTCGGTTTTTATTTTATTTTATTCAAAGCCCCATTCATAATAAAGATTGTTCCAAAGCATTCGAAAGTAGTCGCTCTCCGGAGATGAGAAGAGAGAAGAAACATGCTGGCCAAAATGGCAAATAACGGAGAACGGTTCCCAAAAGCCCGTCTTAAAAACAAGAGCTGAAGTCCTGGAAATAACACTGCACCACAGCTAACTGCTGAAAATGGCAACACATTAAGCGCTTTAACACAAGAAATGGATTCAAGTAAAACTTCTACAAGCACGACTGAATCAAAGACAATATTGGCTCATTAAACACATTTAAGCAATGCTTTTCCATTAACAACTGTGCAGTTTATGGAAGGCAAAGTGAGCCAATCATTTTGGATTTAGAACAGAATGTATCCTAAGCTTTCATTACAACAGCACAAGTTTGTGCAGTAAACCATCCATAAGCACCAGAGCAGGGGTTGGCAGAGGGATAATTATTAAGTGATCATGACATCATTCCTTCCACGTTTGGGAAAAGTATACGGAACGTGCATTCAGCAATCCCTCATTAAATACTGCACGTGTCCCATGAATGATTTGTAAAGACATTACTGCATGCCATCTTAATGCAAACGCTCCACACACTTCATGAAGGTTCAGGGATACTTTGTGTTAAGAGTGACCAAGAAATTGGACGTGCGGTAGACATTCAGATAAACCGGTCTCGGCCTTTCCGGATCGTACGGTCAGAACCGAGAGACCGTCTGCGGTCTGCGGACGGCAGTGTTCTCCTCGCACACGAATATCGTGACCTGGCCTCAGCCGCGACGCAGGCCGGCCAATCGAAAGGGAGAACGCAAACGCTCGCACACCCCAAGCCTGAAACCGCTGCAGCAGCCAATCCGATTAGAGCAAGGCTCCGGTCCACGGCTTCTTTCTGACTGCAGGTGCACGCGTTGGCTCCCGCCCCCGATTTGCACCTAGCCGCGCCGTCAGGTAATTAAACACCCGGGAGCCGAGCAGGGAGCCCAGACAACCACACGGAGCGACATGCCTCCACAGCCCGTTTACACCGCGGGGACAAATGCCCTCTGTGGGCTACGAGCAGCAGACCAGGCCAACGGACCGCTGCTGCGGAACTGCCCTGACGAAGATCCACTACGGGTCGAAACGTTGTTCGATACTGATAAAGAATTATACTGAGTTTGGCATCTTTATATTAGTTTACCACAGTGTTGCTCGCAGCAGCCAACACAAACCCAAATTCACACTGTACTGGACTAAAAATCAGTTCATAAACTGCAATTTAATAATGAGTCGTGCACATTTCTCACAGTGTAGGCTTTGCAGCCCCCGTGGCAGGAAAAGGTAAGCTAATCAGCATCTCGTGAGAATTCTTCAAACGGCACGCTGCCGATAAGTTGTTGCCGCTTGCAGTAAATTTTTATTCGTTATTTCTCTCGGATCAGACGCGAGAAGCCCTGCCTTACTCCAAAGCGGGAACATGAAAGCCTGGTGTTGATGGTCCTGTTTTGGGTCTGCAGGCAGGAAGCGAGTAATTTCGTTCAAAGGAAAAGCATACGCTAAACAGAGAGCAGCTACCCCGAGGCGTGTCCGGCAGAAAATCCGCAGCTCAAAGACAAAAACTAAACGTGATGAAGAAACAAACCAGCGACTCTCTTTTGGGAGCCCCACAAAATATCATCTTGTGACTTCTGGGAGGATTCGAGCGTTCCTGCTATGCCGACCCTGTGACATCGCTGGACTGAGATGACATCAGCTGTGTGGAATAGGAATGTTTCACAGCACTGCATTTTGTACTCCGGGTTTGTTCCTCTGTGCAGATGTCAGTTAGAAGAGCCAGCACAGCCAAGTAATAAAGCAAAAGAAACTTCTCCAAACAACAAATGAACAATAGAAAAAAAGAACAGTGGCTTTGCAGCCTGTTTTTATGACCAAGGCTTATCTACTGAAGATTATCAAGCGACTCTCCCCTGACTCTATTTTGTCTAGTATTTTCTTGCCTTGCACGCTTGCAACACTACCATTTTCTAGAGCCAATATTGCAAGGGATGTAAGCGTGGTATTCAACTTGCATCACTAAAATGAGAGCCATGAACTGTCAGGTCACAGTTTATCTGACGTTATCCTGGCCTCCCAGCAAAACAAAGACTAAAAACAAAATCACAACCCCTGATAGCATAAACACCAGCATAAACAGGAAGGAGTCGTTTGGGTAAAACAGAATCGCAGACAACCGGCTAGAGGACACATCACCCCTTTCAGGAGGAGGTCACTCTGGAAGCACACGTCCTTTCATTTGCCTTTTTCACATTCTGCCAGACGAGACCAAAATCTGAAAAATGCTCCATCTGTACTGCAGTGACTCCCCCCACGACAGGAATGGTACAGTCTGCTCACAGGCAGAGTGGAGGCCACCTGGACCGACCACTGTGGATGAGAGGGGGGTGGGGAGCCCAGGGAGCAAAGCTTGGGTGAATTTGGAAAGTTCAATCATGGGGGGGGGGAACCCACAGGTCCTGTACAATCACGTTTTTTTTAAAAAGCTAGTCCAAAACAGCGAAGACGGTGAGGGGGAGGGGTCAACGCAATTACAGTAAGCACAGCTACAGGCAGGACTCACCTTTCTACCCCTACCTAACGGGGGAGGGCTAAGTGACTCCCTGTGGTCCCAACCGCTACCAGGTTCTTTCAAGCCGATAAGGAAGAAAACCTCATAAAGACTATTAAATTAACCTGGAAGTCACCCGCCCGCCCCTACGCCTCCACAGCCTCCTGGGGGTGTCACGGTAAAGGGAGAGAAAGAGAATTTCGGCAGAGAGGCCATGGCTTCCTGGCGTTCTGGGAGGAGTGGGATCCATGGTTCCTGACCTCATCTGTAGGGGGGGACACGCTACACACACTTCTAGATTTGCACCACAGTGCAGGGGAGAAACACAGAGAGACTGCCGCCTCACATCATCCGGCCTGCACAGCACAGCTCGCCGATACACGCCGTTCTTCCTCATTTTACAGCATCTCTGCTGGGGATGAATAACTTCCTTGCAGGGGGTTAAACAGTGACGTGGGCTCACGTGAATGAACAGCCTGTTTTATGGGTTTACGGCGGTTGGACTGTCCTGGCTCAGGCACGCAGTCAGGCTTGCCTCCTTCAGGTCTGTGAAACGTGGGGGCCGCAGCAATCCCAGCGTTTACACTAATCGTTTTTCCGGTAATTACCACGCTGACCTCTTGCCAGAAGTCAGCAGACATGCAGAGGCAGGAGTGGGCTGTTTTTTCGGGGCGGCCCTGCAGGGCTGTGTCTGAGCTGTGCAGACACCCGGCCCAGGGCTTAGTGACTAAGCGGCACAGAGCATTAGAGACACACAGGGACTCAACATGTGCCGCTGGAGTCTGCTCCGGTCCTGTGCTTACAGACAGCAGTGGGAACGCACGCGCACACACTTCCACACACACACGTACGCACGTAGGTACACAAACTCCGAGGTGCACACACGCACAGACACGTATGGATGGAGACACCCAAACACGCATGCTGACGTGCACACAGACATACACGCACACACGCATGGACGCACGCACGCACAAACAGTGCAGTGTTTATTGCACTGTGCTGAGCAGCCCAACTGAGTTCCTCCCGAAACAGTGATATAAGGATCACACAAGCAATAACTTCCCTGCTGCTAATGTGTGTGAGTCAGTGAATCAGGGCTGGAGCCGTGGCATTTCTCAAACCATTAACGCATCACGCAAGAGATTCCATCAAAACGGTCTTCTGTGCGACCTCAAAACGTGGCGTTCGGTTTACAACCAACAACCTACTACTTAATGATATTACATTAGAATTGGACAGTACAGTGTGTTCTTCTCAAATATTAAATAGAAATTCAGCAATTATTATACATTTCGGCGTTAAATTACAAATTGCGTGACTCTCGCTACAGTAGCTAAGTGAATTAAAGCAGTTCCTGCCAGCTGGCCTTCTGCATACAGGATATTAACCTTTTCAAACCAAAACTTTTTACAGCTTCATAAATGTAATGTTGTGTTTCCAATTATTGAAATCATCCGTGACCTTCCCATTTCCTCTCCACCCTGTTTGTTCAGTTTGATTTTCAGAGCTACCAAATGTACACATTTCTCCAATATTACTTTTCACTCGCAGATTAAGCCATTAAAGACCTGTATAGACTAGTCAGCCATTTCAAGGCCTAAATAGGCCGTGTATTAAACTAAAATGACAAAACAGTCATGATTCTTGTAGCATTGTGCAAGGTGCAGATGCACCATTTTGTTTTCCCATGGTGTTAAACCATCTGGCCGAACAAAAGCTCTGCAATAAATAAAGTTTACATTTCCTCCGCTGTTCGTTTTTGCAGCTGATAGCATTTGACCTGGTCTAATCAGACTAGCTGCGTAAGCAGATTCAAATGCCGACTTCATGGCCGAAGCCCCAGTGATCCAGCACCTGTAATTTGGGCCTGTGTGCCCCCCCCCCCCCCCCGCCCCGTCTAGGAGGGGTAGACGGGCTCGTAATCTCTAATGGCTGCTCTACACAAAGCCGTTATTTGTGCTCTCAGCTCCGGGGTGAGGGGAGGGAGTTTCGCGTACGGTGAAACTGCACTCAAACCTGCTCCAGTGAAATATTAGCCAACGGCAGTCAGAGTGGGTAACAGGTGGGCAGTGTGCCCGGGGCAGTTTGAGAACTTCACCCTGTAACCGTAAGGTTTCTGGTTCTAACCTAAGCAGGCGAGAATGACTTCAGCCTTTGAGGGAGACAGCGTTCAGAAAAGCCCCGGCTCAGCTGCATGCCTGTAACGTGAGCCCAGTCCGAGGTTTGCTCCAGGGATTCCCCAAAGTGTCGGTTGCGA
The DNA here is from genome assembly GCF_963514075.1 of Conger conger. NCBI lineage: Eukaryota > Metazoa > Chordata > Actinopteri > Anguilliformes > Congridae > Conger > Conger conger. The sequence goes on from NC_083767.1 coordinate 48,550,233, forward strand.
CTCCAGCAGCGGTCGCCTGATTTCAGGATGGGGTCACAGCGGTGTGTTTGTGCACAGGACTGCAGAACGGCAGACAGGGAGCACTGGAAACTAAACCCTCTGCCAGCTGACAAAAGGAAAGGCTGACAGTGACCAGCGCATCAGCAGGATGGCGTGTTTGAAAAAGACGCAGAAACACCACCGCTGGAGCAGATACCATCCTCAGTCCCAGCACCCATTCGTCGTGCTGCACGCGCCCATAACTGTCTCTCGTATTTACCCCGACTTTACTAACGAAAACAACAGCTGTTCAGCGGACACCTTCTCTTCTCCGCGTAGCTAGGAATTTCCCAAGGCGACTTGTTTTGCCGATGGCTTTCCGTGAAAAAGAAGTAAGGCAGAGCCCCTGAAATTTTAGGAAGCACTGCCCTGTTCCCCTCCCAGCGCTGGGCGCCTGCTCCACGATCTCCCAGCTGCGGCGGAATTAAACAGGGCCCCCCTCCCAGAGGCTGAGTCATGGGCCATATGGAGTCCGACCGGACCGCCACTGGACCGGGTCGCATGCGGCTCCTCGATGACCTCACAGCCCTCTCCCTCCCTCCACACGGCCAGCCCAGTGCGCACCCACAGCCCGGGATTGAGAATCGCCTCCCCTCCACAACACTGCGGCAAGAGGCTTAATTAACCACAACCGCGCTCCTTTGTGCTGTGACAGGCAGACGCCATGCAGATCTCGTGTGTCCTGTTGTGCTGGCCTGCGTGTGAAGGCTTGTCCCTTGTGTGCGCTGATGAGCCCCGTGAAATCGATACGGGAGGCGTTAGCCGTACCACCCGCCCGCTACGGAGGGACGGCGGTGTCAGAGGTTCCGCTGCGCGCTGGAAAAGCAGGGCGGGGGTGGGACGGGGAGGCTGACGCGGGCCGGGTTACAGGGGGCACGGGGGTCAGGTCCCCGGGGGGTGCGACAGGGCAGGTGCGCGGGCGCTGCCGTTGTTTTGCTCCGGCGGTGAGGTCATTTCCTGCCCAGCCTGTCTGGTGTGATGCCTCCAGGAACGTCACAGCTGCTGGGAACAGGGACAGAGGGGAACCCGGAGATGCTTCGGCAGTGGGAACCGGAGAGGAATCGGGTGTGTCTCGCATCCAGAGCGATACCAGTACCAATAGACAGACACACACAGACAGACAGACGCACGCGCACACAGACGCACACACCCCCCTGCCCTCATTCAGCCCTGCTCCAGTCAAGCCCATTTTCATTAGCCTCACTCTGCTGCACACGTTGCGTAACGGCTGCACCGAGACCGGCCCGGCGTAAGGACACAGACCCATTTCACACCAGAACAAGGAGGCTTCAGGGTCTGCTGGGGGAGTGAGAGCGCTGAACACTGAGCTGCAGAGAGTCAGCGACAGGTCAGCAGCTCCTTACACACCTGACCCCAATATGGGCCAATCCTTCCTTTTATAGGACAGCATAACTAACAGCATAACCAGCACATTATATGACTGACTAACTTACTTGCAGACATACTGTCTGGCTGACTGTGACTGACATACTACATGTGAAAAGCACTTTAGAGGGCCTGGAAAAGTCAATACATTCCAGGAAATACAGCTACCTGAAAGTGGCCCTGTAGCAGGGATTGGAACTATACTGTGGCCAAGGGCTGACCCCTAATCATCAAAAAACTAAAAAAGAAATGTTTTTATTCATTTAATTCATTTCTGTTTGTTTTCGATCTATTTCGACTTAATGTGTGTCTTACACCGTAGATGGACCTCCAAAGGAATCTCAGTTTATCATTCATTTTCTTTCATTCAGTATTTGCATATCCCCACTTGTTGTTTGACATCCGTGGAAAAAGAAACCAGCTATATATACATACAGCACAGCCAATATTTACCCAGCAGGGGAGATGAAGAATGGGCTTCCCACGAGACGGGTCGTCTCCTCTGCGTCTCCGCGCTGCTCCCTTACACGGGGACAGGCGGCTGAGCATGCCGCGCGCGGTTAATGTTTCACCAGCTCTGGCCCCGAGAGCTCTCCGGCTCTGTCAAACATTGACCGGGCCAGACACGGCTACGAGGGCGAGAGGCACAGCCCCCCGGTTATGGGGCCAAACTGGGCCCGTGGGGCACACCCGCTGTCTCAGGAGTTATTTGTGAAAAAGAGGAAACCTCCACTGGGGTGGGGTGACGTATCCAAAGGAGTACGGCTCCTTTGATTTCAAAACTGCAAGAGACATGCCTGGCTTACACACACACACACACACACACACACACACACACACACACACACACACACACACACACACACACACACACACACACACACACACACACACACACACACACACACACACACACACACACACACACACACACACACACACACACACGAACCATTCCCAAAAGTGAATGCTGACACCCAATCGCAGCGCTGCCGGAAAAGGAACACCACTTTATATGTGAAAAGGTGCACTCATGCGCAAACACACATGAACACAGTAATTACTACCTGCTTAAGCCACACAATACAGTGGGCACAATACAAGTCCCCTCACTGCTATCCTCAGTGTTATCAGCCTGGGTGGATTAAACCCCTCTCTGAGATCACTGCCAGAGCTCACAGGACACATTTTCGCCAACACAAAACCCTTCAGTGCTGAATCACACAGACAGCCAATTTGCGGGCGTTTTTATAGACCAGCAATTATCCGCCATTATAGCGGGGTGGCGGGGAACTGCATAGCCATGCGTTTCGGGTCCATTAAGAGCCCTGTCCAATCCAGCCGTCTGCGCCGGGGGGAGGATGTGCCTCCGGGCCCCTGAGGCAGAGAGAGGAGTCCCGGAGGAACCCGGAGAGGTGCTGGGCTGCCCTTTGCCAATTTTAAACACCCCTTCGCATTCCTCCAGCCATGCTCCAGGAACGGTCGAGCCTCTGGCCGCCGGCCATGTAAGGCTGTGAGACCGAGAGCAGGGCGCTCTGAGTGTGAGGAGCTGCAGAACACCCACAGCAGGGACGCCCGCCTACACGCCTCCCTCTTCTCTCTCTCTCCCCCTCTTCTTCTCTTTCTCCCCCTCTCTCCCCCTCCCTCTCTATCCCTGCCTCCCTTTTTCTCACTATGCAACTCTCTCTCCCTCAATCTCCCTCTCTCTCTCTCTATGCAACTCTCTCTCCATGTCTCTCTCCCCCCTCTCCTTCAATCCCTCTCTCCCTCCCTCTCTCTAAATGAATAATAAATACAGAGGGCTGGTTGCTGGTGGGGGCCTTCCTAAAAAACAGGCACAGCACACAGACCGTCCATCACACTGTACTCAGATTCTGGAAGGGGGGGGTTAAGTAATGCAACAAAAGGGGGGTAGCAACCTGAAAACTATGGTCCTGTGTCCTTAACTGTAAGGGCATTCAACATTTCAGAAAAATACTTTTTTTTTTTAAAGCGCACAGCGTTTGGGTGATTCTCAAACATCGTTGTTCAGTAAGCCTGCCAGCAGAATAAACAAAGTACACTGCTGAACTGTGTCAATAAATGAAATGAGTGTAAAAGAAAGTGCCGGTGCCAGTCTGGCACGAGCCCTGTGCGCTGGAGGGAGGGCTGAACGCAGCTGTGCGGGGCTCCCAGCACGCTCCCGTGTCCCCGTCAGCAGGGCCGCCCTTCCCCATCGCTTTACAAACACACCGGCTGCAGACAAACACAAATCCACCCGGCCAGATACCGTCAGCTGAGCGCAACACTAAATGACACCCCACCTGCGATGTGTGACATCGCCTGGTGAAATACCCACAATGCACAGAGGCACTGCCGCAGAAGCAGGGCATGCAGGAGAAGGCAGGGGAGATTCGACGTGTGAGCAGTGTTTGTTCACTCATCAGTAATATAGTGACGCAACGTTAGCCTATTTTCTATTGTAGCACAGCTGTACTTTGAGGCATCGGGCGATTCCTCTTCAGCTACATTGACCGTCATTATAATAGATCTGTGGCCGATGCCCTCACACTGTTTATCTGTCTGGGCATTGGAAGTTGCGGCTTGTTCACACTCTATGGGAGGCAACAACACAAGCTGGTAGGTGCAACTACGCCAATGGATTAACCCGTAAACCGGAGGAGTTTAAGTTGTGAAGCTGAGTATATGGATTGCAAACATACGAGTGGTTGTGAAGTTAAGAACATTGAAGTTGTGCTTATTTGTCCAGGGCACCTCTGCTCTCTCCCACATACAGAGCAGATGGCAGCTTTTATAAAGTGAGCACCTGACACAATAAGTGCACCTCATTTCCACCATACTGTACAACAGATGCAAACAGCAGAGAAGTTGTGAATACAACCTCTTGTCTCTCCCTGAACTGAACATGAATTGACTGTGGTAATATTGTGACCAGTTGTAGGTATGACCATACAAAGTCTCTTCATCATATGCAGAACATGCCTTTCCGTGTTGCAAAGTTTTGAAACATTTGTAAAGCTGTGTGCAGCTGTAAAGTTCTGATGATGAGTGCAGAGCATGTCTTCTCCAACCCAATCACACACAGAGCATGTTTTGACTGCTATAGAACTGCAGCAGCCACTGTAAGACCTGTGCAGCTGTGTTCAGTGGTAACACAGCGAGTCCACCGTGTGAACACCGCACATTACCTCTTGTTGTCTCACATAAACCTTGACCCAGGACTAGACGGCACTGAGGACCCAGCGCGGCCACAAACGGATGAGAAACAAAATAAAAACACAAGCTAGGCCGCGTCCTCCCCGTACCGCTGGCATGTCAGGCATTTTAACAGCTCCGGCCAGATTCTTCAGCTCGGAGTGAAGCAATCAGCGTCGTCACTGCGTGGGAGAAGAAATAACACAGCCACCGCCGCGGATGTGATCCCCGCCCCCACACAACACACACTGATCACAACAGCCACACACACCTCTGCCCCCACACAACACACACTGATCACAACAGCCACACACACCTCTGAGAGACAGAGTGCACCTCAGGGTGCCGGGACCAGCCCAAACAGAAGAAGCGGTCATACGACCTGAAGCGCAACCTCTTTGAAGTTTTACGCAACTGTCAAGCAAGGCCCATCGGGGAGACTTTACGCGGGTTTACGGTCGCCCCTCTCGTGAGGGCAGGCTCCATGTGGACCGCCAAGCCCCGGAACAGAGAGCGGCGCTGTGGAGAGGTGCAGCGGCCAATGGACAAAGGGTCTGCTGTGGGAGGAGCAGTCTGCTGTGGGAGGGGCCAGAGTTCACCGACACTGTCTGCATCCTCTCAGGAAAGAGCCTGGCAAAGCCTCCAGGATGACAGGAGAGGTCCCGTCCGCACTTCCCCTCAGCTCCGGCCGTAAGGGAGACTTACGGGGGCTTTCACCACCTGCAGGACCACGGTGGGGGGCTTCCAGGCTGAGCGAGAACATTAGCGCTCTGCCTCGCCGCCCCTGTACACAGGGGGAGGGTTTACTGGGCTTCAGCGGAGGCTACTCGCGGAGACGGCCTTTAATCTGCTGGTCCAGCCAGGCGAGCCATGCGGGGATTTCCCAAACCACCCCTCAGACCGGAGAGTTCGACTCGGGCACGCCCGTGACCCGTCAGCACGGAACGAGAGCCGTACGGACTGCCTAGCCCCACTCCGGACCGCTCAGAGCTCGGCTGGAGCAGAGCCGTGGCTGTAAAGGCTGCTGAACGGCCTCCGCGCGTACCTCCGCTCCCCCCAAAATCCCTCCTCCACAAATATCAAAACAAGCCGCCCCCCCTCCCTCCCCCGGATCCCCGGCACGCTCCTCTTCCCCCGCGGCTGCTCCGCTCAGGGGTCACGTGGGGTACAGGGGGGCCCCGCTCCCTTTCCTAAAACTCCATCGCTGTTCCCCCATCGCTCTGAAAATGAAAATGTGAGATGAATGCGAAAGTTCTGCGCCCGCTTTGGAATCCGTGACATCCTATTCTGCAGATCTCAGATAAGAAGCTTTTCATTTTACAGCTGGAAAATGAACCAAAAATACATGAGAGAGAAAGAGGCACAGAGAAGGAGTGAGAGAGAGAGATGGAAAGACAGATATAGAGTATAGAGTATCTATTATAAGAGCATTTGTTCATATGTTAGTGTTCTAAAGCTTTTTTTAAATAAGGGTGAGAAATACTTGGGTGTTACAATAAGCATCTTGTAATTTCAAGTTTTTACGTGGTATTGCGACACAATTCAGTTCATTTTCGGTGTCACACCAAAACTGAATTAAATTTGGAGAAACACACAAACACGCACACACCCAAAAACACTTTTAGCCACAAACTCAGCACATTACTATTGGTCAGAGAATCGTACATGCATTCTGCTGATGCAAGCCTTCAACTTGCAAGCCTGCCTTTTATCACACACAACAACACTCCCAAGCTCCAGCTAAACACAGTGTGTATAGAACTTGCTAAATCAATAAATGCATCAAAAGCTGGGAGAGACTTTTATTAGCACAGTGGAAGGGCGTGGCAGGAAGGCAAGCTCGCCCTTAACTGTCATTTTCAAAACAGCACAGAGCTGGGAAGCATTGTCATTTATTTTATCGAGTTGATGCCACTTATATTCCACCACTGCAGGTTACATCCCACTGCAGCATAAAGTAGTGCGAACTGCAGAAGAATGAACAGAGTACCGATTCAAGGATGGCACTCAGAACTTGAGCAAGTCAGCACATTAGTAGAAAAGAGTCCAAACAATGGTTCTCCTGTTCTCTATTGATCGAGTGCTCAACTGAAAAGCCGTGGTGTACTGCTTGCACGCTCAGGAACTCGCTCTGTTTGCTGTGAAGCTACACACATGGTAACACTAGCAGTTAATCAATGCAGGCTTCCGAAGCAATAACAAACCAGCATTTCCGTTTGCACAACATTCATTATTCAGCACAAACATTGCCCAAGTTAATGAAACTGGTGACGGACGCTTCCCAAATATTTACCCTCCCTACCCGCTGCATTGCTACAGACACACTCGAGTCGCTTGGAATTGAGTGTCGGGTGGAAGTGGCGTCACTGTGGCGAAGTCGGCAGGGCGTGACTCGTGTGCAAACAGCCCGGGCAGGTTGTGCAGCACAATCACAGGGCAGGTCGTGCAGCGCGTTCACAGGGCAGGCTGCGTTCACAGGGCAGGCTGCGTTCACAGGGCAGGCTGCGTTCACAGGGCAGGCTGCGTTCACAGGGCAGGCTGTATTCACAGGGCAGGTCGTGCAGCACAATCACAGGGCAGGCTGCGTTCACAGGGCAGGTCGTGCAGCACAATCACAGGGCAGGCTGCGTTCACAGGGCAGGTCGTGCAGCACAATCACAGGGCAGGCTGCGTTCACAGGGCAGGTCGTGCAGCGCGTTCACAGGGCAGGCTGTATTCACAGGGCAGGTCGTGCAGCACAATCACAGGGCTGGCTGCGTTCACAGGGCAGGCTGTGTTCACAGGGCAGGCTGTATTCACAGGGCAGGTCGTGCAGCACAATCACAGGGCTGGCTGCGTTCACAGGGCAGGTCGTGCAGCGCGTTCACAGGGCAGGCTGTGTTCACAGGGCAGGCTGTGTTCACAGGGCAGGCTGTGTTCACAGGGCAGGCTGTGTTCACAGGGCAGGCTGTGCAGCACAATCACAGGGCAGGCTGTGTTCACAGGGCAGGTTGTGCGACAAGCTCACAGGACCTCCATACAGCAGAGTGCTGTCAGACCAGCTCCCAGAGGGGGCAGCCACCTCAAAGGTTGGAGTCATACCAGGATATATGCACACCTCCTCGGCAGTATATTCACGCCTTCCTGGCTATAGCCACGCCTTACTGAATAAAGCCACACCGCCCTGGCTATACATAATTCCACAAACCCAGCTTGCTAATTAATGAAGGCAGAGATGCACCCCTTCCAAAAACTTACAAATTAATCAAAGAAAACATTGGAAGCTATCACTTTTACTTGAATTTAAGCCTCACAGTATAATTGCCACACCAACTACAGACTGCTTATATCAAAGCAAAAAGACATGGAGCTTTAGAGGGAAGGTCGGAGAGAGAGAGAGAGAGAGAGAGAGAGAGAGAGAGAGAGAGAGAGAGAGAGAGAGAGGGGGGGGCAGGTGGACATTTCATGGCTGTAAATCACACCCCTCGTTATTACAAACAGCACTGCGGTGATGTGAAATTCAGCCGCTGATGAGGGTCGTAATTGAAGGATCTCATTAGGCCATTTTAAGAGCACATCCATAACACCTCGGGACTACATTAACCAAATGTCAGCTCCCTGTTTTCTTTCACTCTGACTTTGGGGTCACATTCAAATTCTTTAAAGGTTATTCACCACCCACAGACGCTCCTTGGCTCCAACCTAACACTGATTTAGATTACCGTAACATTTACTTTCGGGCTCTGTAGAAATAATGCAGATTTAGCTTTGCTCTGGAGGAGCGGTTGAGAAAGCAAATGTAAAAATAATGCAGATTTAGCTTTGCTCTGGAGGAGCGGTTGAGAAAGCAAATGTAAAAATAATTCAGATTTAGCTCTGCTCTGGAGGAGCGGTTGAGAAAGCAAATATAAAAATAATGCAGCTTTAGCTCTGCTCTGGAGGAGCGGTTGAGAAAGCAAATATAAAAATAATGCAGCTTTAGCTCTGCTCTGGAGGAGCGGTTGAGAAAGCAAATATAAAAATAATGCAGCTTTAGCTCTGCTCTGGAGGAGCGGTTGAGAAAGCAAATATAAAAATAATGCAGCTTTAGCTCTGCTCTGGAGGAGCGGTTGAGAAAGCAAATATAAAAATAATGCAGCTTTAGCTCTGCTCTGGAGGAGCGGTTGAGAAAGCAAATATAAAAATAATGCAGCTTTAGCTCTGCTCTGGAGGAGCGGTTGAGAAAGCAAATATAAAAATAATGCAGCTTTAGCTCTGCTCTGGAGGAGCGGTTGAGAAAGCGGATGTAGTTTTAGCTCTGCTCTGGAGGGGCGGTTGGGAAATGTAAAAATGTAAAAATATGCAGGAGAGCCGAGCCCTGCCGGCTCCAGATGCACCAGCAGCTGCCATGCGAGGGGGAGGGGCTTAGCGCGTGACCCCCGCCATCCCACTGAAAACACGATCAAACGCACACGCTCCGACAGCACAGAAAAACACAACTTACCAACACATCTGCTTCATATCAGCAAGAGGTCCTGTCACTAGGGCTCCTTCAGATTCACTGCCGTCAAAAACGCCGCTACGCTAACACGTCCCCCCTCCTCCCGCCCGTCTTTAGCCTCAGACAAAGCGGATTATCCGATGGATTATCTGTGAGGGAGATTAATGGCGAGGGGGATTAAAAATCTGACAGATTACACGATGTTCCTCGGCAGACCGCCGGGGGTGACTGACGGGGCGGGCGTTTCCGGGAGGCCCTGCCGTTTTTCGGCCGCCGTGGTGTTCCGGCCGTGATTCCGCCGGTTTATTACGTGAACACGCCTCGCTCTCCAGGGCTCTGAAACTCACCCGTGAGAAACTGACAGAGGAACCGTGAAAGCTGACCTTCACCAGGTTAGGGGGGGGGGCACTAAAGTTTCGCTGCAGACTCCGCAAACTCAAAACTCAACATATACCCCTGTGGATTCTCTCGCTGCATTTCAAATGCACATAAATTACGAGGCGCTTTATGTGCAGGTAGGACCCTAACAGCCATTATGCAATCTCCATGTCTGCTGATTTATTAGTAAATATCATCCTTTCATCTGGATTACATTCTGAATTGATTACGTTGTCGCTTCCAGAGACAGACAGAATTTAAAACCCTGAACATGCCCTTTCGAAACAGAACGGGAAGACGCCAGCGCACAGTAGCTGTCCACTTACTCCCACAAGCAGCCCCCATCTTATCTCAGAGAACAGCGCGTCAAAGAAAGGCCTCAGTAGTGCTGAAATCATGGCCTTTGGAATTAATATGGAACATGGAGATTCATACCACAGTCTTTTTAATAGTGTTGGGGTTGTTTTGTTTCAGGGATGGAGGTTAAGGATATCTGGTTTTAATTTGTTGTTGTTTGCGTTGGTTGAAAGTGCATTCCCCAATAGGCAAGGGAAGGATATTAAAAGTAATAGGGTTAGGGTGCCCACAAATCGCCCACTGAAAATGAGTCCACGCCCTCCAGGACAGACCCCCGCTCCCCATCCGTCCAGCTCGTTACAGAGACCACACGGGACAGCAGATCGATCCCCCCCCCCCCCCTTTCTCCAGGTGCAACCAGAGAGCAACACGGCCGAGGTGAACATGATTAAGACTGCTGCCGATTGGCTGAAATCTGCATTGCTCCCGTTAGACCGCGCCGTCACAACCCAAACGATAAAACACCGGGCTGGGAGTCGCGGGAGACGTCCTCCACAGCCTCAGCCTGCCGAGCCCGGGGTTCGCTTCGCGCACCGGCTGCAGAGGATTCTGGGATAGAGCCCTGGCACGACGGTCCTCCCTCAGCGTGCGGGGCTCCCTCTCAATTAACATTCACGCTCAAATCAGATTCATGTTTTCTGAGACTTAATTAACATTTAAAGCACAAGTAGCACAATCTTCCAGCATTTTTTTTTTCTTCTATTTTTAAGACATGTTTCTTTCAAAACACATTGCAGATGCTCTCATGCAATGCCCTTGGCAGCAAACACTAGTCATTAGTGACTTTAAGTAGTGGGCCTAATAGGAAAGCCAGGGAGATGGCCAATTCCTTAGCAATATAAACACACTGACACAGCTAAATCTGGCCGTAATGGCATCAAGCTAGTCGGGTAATGGGAAATATGGACACAGTCCTTGGCAGAAGAGAAAATGCTATACTACCTCCCATTACTTTGGCTTAATATGCTTTAGCATTTTTCATGACTATGAAATTAAGATGAAATGATCATTAAAATGAAATTATTTTCAAAGAGTTTCAAGGACTGTGGGAAGCCGGGCTAGAAGACACTTTCCACCTGACCGCAGTAGAGATGCGGGGGAAGTCACTGGATGTGATTACCAATACTTACAACTGCAAAGCTTAATAGAACGCAACCCAGCTGAATATATTTATAAATATTTCCTTTTATCCCCATACAAACGCTCCAGAGTGTGTGTCTATGAGTGTGTGTCTATGTGTGTGTGTGTGTGTGTGTGTGTGTGTGTGTGTGTGTGTGTCCGTTGCATGTTTGTGTCTGTGTGTGTGTGTGTGTGTGTGTGTGTGTGTGTAGGTTTGTGTGTAAGCTGCAGTGTTGTAGAGCTGGAATCCACTAATGAGCCCATATCTTTCACACTTCTCTTCTTCTCTGCTTTTGGGCTGAAGGACAAGGCCTCCGGGGCCGTGAGAGGGGGAAAAGGCCAGATGACCTCATCGGTCCACTGTTATACTCATCCCGTAAAGCGCCCGGACGACTGCCCGCAGCCCGAAGGCCGCCTGACCACCACAGGCTCCGGAGGAGCAGGCAAGCTGTCGGACAGACTGCCCCAGCCACACGGGCCAGGTCTGGGGTTCAGGCTCGCCTTCCCTCCCCAATGCGGTCTGCTCGCGGCCGACAGACGAGGAAAATCCGGTATTACTGCAATTAAAGCCCCACAGAGACCCGGGTTTCCTTCCCTCCGTCAAAACAACGGCCCCGGAGAAGAAAGATTAAGGGCCGCGGAGTTTAGGCAGGCAGTCACACGGTATATCTTCAATGCTTGGACATTTTAAGAATTGTACATTATCAGGTTGCTAACAGCCACCGGCTGGGCTATCCGTTCCCGAGCAGCTCATATGACAGGCTCGTTACAGCCACGGAATGAGAATTTCCAGCCCTACAAAACGGATCACATCGACACCCGCAAATGAAAGTCAATTACCTTTACACCTGCATCATCTGATGTCTTTCGACCTGGTTGAATTTAATTCTGTTCCCCGTCATATATACTTATATATTATTTATTTACTTCTTCATTCGTTCATATCTCCAAGACAAGTAACATTTCAAAATGGAGTGCGCGTGCTCTACAAGTAGATAACAAGAGATCACCTGTAGATATCGACGAAGATCAGAGTTAATGATGGATAATCCCACAGTGGATGCCAAGTCGCTTAGCACTACTGCCATTTAACAAGCTTAATTATAATGAACTAAATACCCCTCAAAATTCTTGGGTTAATTACAACTGATCTGCAGATACAAGACTTAAAAATAAAAAAAAACATTCATTTCAGAGGAGAGGAGATTCAGCTCAGTTCAGATGAATACTGTTCATTGCTCCTGGCAGCAGCATCTTTTATATCCCAGAAATTGAGCCAAAACCCAAACATTTTTACAGAGAAACCAGATGGCAGCCTGCCTGCTCTAACACGTTGCAATAAATTATGCAAAAGGCTGATTGACTGAACAAAGCTGAAAAAACAAACAGGCTTCTTTTTAAATGTGAAATTCATATAGTGGTTTTCAATCCCAACACTTTCCGCAAAGCAGTCAGCTGTTATTCAGGGTTTAGGGAAATGGAAAGGGAACACGTGTGAATAAAACAATATTTTGGCTGCGTACAGCCTCGCGATGCTGGGGCCGATATTTATAGACCCAGCTGACCATGAAGCTGCACCAGTTTCTCAAGGTAACCGCCGGCGCTCCGAAATCTAAATTTGGCCCCCGTGTGAAGCAGCCGAGCTCCCGTGTCAGAGGGGTAAACAGGGTGGACTCTCTCTCGGAGAGGGGTAACAGGGGGGACTCTCACTCTCGGATAGGTCCCGGTCACAGACATCCCATCCTTCACTTTCACCTGTCGTGTAGATTGCTGATCTGCAGGAGATTTGAGGGAGCGGGTGAAATTCCGGGAGACTCTCAGACCGTCTGGGAGAGGTGGAATGCCTGCGATCGACCGGTTTCAGACACAGGGCTAAAGAGCGAGAGACAATGTGAGCACACAGTTCTGGAGAGGAGTTATGATTGACCAGTGGTGGTCAATGGGCCACTCCGATGGGAAATGCCTTCCCTCCAGCTCCCGGGCCTGCTCCATCTGCTACAGTCAATAATCAGCCAGGTCCTCCTGGCAACACTTCCATATCTAACTGAGACTGGGGACCTGTCTGCCTGCCAACTGTACCTCAGACGGGAAACGGATCCATTTTGCAGGGTGACTGATGCGGGGTACATGCATCTTGAATGCCATTTTTTGTAGCTTCAACAAAAAACAATGGACTTGGACAATGGAGTATTGGAATACTGAAGGAACACCAAGGGCAAGACCACACTAACGGGTCCGGACATCTCGTATCAAAAATCAGCAATTATGTGATGCGGCCGGCAAAGTCCTTGGATTGGTTTACGCTAGTCACTGACAGTACATCCACCCATAATGGGGACCATTAAGCATTCCTCGGTCAGTCCTGTCGAGCAAATTCGATCTCCCAGGCCCACAAATCCTCAATGTCAGAGGGGAAATGGTGCACAGTGCCAGGACCTGGGCACATGCTTGCCAACATGCCACTATATCCCCACGTTAGCAAGCTAAAGCCCGTTAGCGCAGCGGTAGCCCGTTAGCCCAGCGGTAGCCTGGCACTGCCTTTCCTCCAGTGTACCCCCTCCCCCTCTCTCTTTCTGTCTCCAATCCATCACTCCCTTTTCCTTGGGCTGCAAATCTTTGCTAAGCCTCAAGTGGCCCTGGGCCCAACCACTGCAAGGGTCTACCGAGGCAACCGTTATCCCATAAACCAGCATACTTATAAAAGGTGGAAAGAAATGCAGTCAGAACATTTAATATTAAACATTTTAATATAAAAAAAAAAAAAAACATTTCACATTTAAATCTAGAGAATTGTATGCAACTGTAGCACTCTGCAGAGTGCATCTGTTCAGTGCTGTTGCAACTGCCACTTGCAGCGTTCAGATAAGCTTATCATTTTTCTTCGTTTCGCAGCAGTTGTTTCTGCTAAATTGAACATAGTTGTCTGTAGCCACTCTAACTGTGATTTATGCTTACCGTGTGAACGTGACTTGATGTTCATGGGTATGGATAAATGAACTGTACCTTATCTGACCAGTGTTCTGCGCTTGTTCCAACGACCTTCAGTATTCACTTACTATATGTGGCTTTGGATAAAAGCTTCGGCCAAATAAAACGCAATAGATTATAATACATTTCATTTTGAAGGACAAGTATAAAACAAAAACAACATCGTTTGGCATTTTTCAGTCCAAAAAGAATAACCTGGAGACAGAATGAATCATTATGGAGGGGCCTATCTGCCTCGGGATGATCTTTACAGAAAGTGTGAGTACCCGCAGGGCCCATCCGCAGGGAAATGAAGTATGAGCCCGGCCCGAGTTTAAGAGTGGTCTTCTCCAGCTCTGCTGTCCCCCAGCCCAAGTTTAAGCGTGGTCTTTCCCAGCTCTGCTGTCCCCCGGCCCGAGTTTAAGCGTGGTCTTCTCCAGCTCTGCTGTCCCCCGGCCCGAGATTAAGAGTGGTCTTCTCCAGCTCTGCTGTCCCCCGGCCCGAGTTTAAGCGTGGTCTTCTCCAGCTCTGCTGTCCCCCAGCCCGAGTTTAAGCGCGGTCTTCTCCAGCTCTGCTGTCCCCCGGCCCGAGATTAAGCGTGGTCTTCTCCAGCTCTGCTGTCCCCCGGCCCGAGTTTAAGCGTGGTCTCCTCCAGCTCTGCTGTCCCCCAGCCCGAGTTTAAGCGCGGTCTTCTCAAGCTCCGCTGTCCCCCGGCCCGAGTTTAAGCGTGGTCTTCTCCAGCTCTGCTGTCCCCCGGCCCGAGTTTAAGCGTGGTCTTCTCCAGCTCTGCTGTCCCCCGGCCCGAGTTTAAGCGTGGTCTTCTCCAGCTCCGCAGTCCCCCGGCCCGAGTTTAAGCGTGGTCTCCTCCAGCTCTGCTGTCCCCCGGCCCGAGTTTAAGCGTGGTGTTCTCCAGCTCTGCTGTCCCCCGGCGTGCGGCAGCGCCTCCGCACCAGACAGATCAATCCTGCTGTTCTGCGTGTGCGGGTCGATGCGGCCCGCTCCGCGCGCCCCGGCGGCGGGCCTGATCGATGGCTCGTTAGGGGAGCAGAGGTGCCCCGCGGCGGCGGCAGGGCCCAGGAATCTCAGGCCCTCCTGGAGCGCCGCCTGTTAAAGCCCGCCAACGCCGCCTCTGTTCGGCCGGGCCTCGCCGTAATTACGCTGCTCGCCGTATCTCCAATCTGCCGCATCAAACCAGAGGCGTCGCCGCAGAACGACAAAACCGGGTTCTGTTCAAAGGCCTTTAAAAACACTATTTTAGCCCAGACCGCCAAACGACCTTGGCAGCCAGCAGGATGTGACTGTTTTCCGTTCGTTACAGCAGATCGAGCAGAGCGAGGCTACATTAACCCATGAAATGAGCTGCGCCATCTCCCATCGTCCACAACTCAGCCACCTATACCGATTATCAATATACCAATCACAGCCTTTCTCCATGTACGGCATGACCCAGCGGGGAGCGGCATGGCGCAGCACAGAGCAGCACAGTGTGGCATGGCGCCCAGTCCTACCCACCCTACAAAGCTGAAGACACCTGACAGGAGCCCACAGGTGAGATACGGAGTGTAACACTGCAGCCTTGTTTCTCAGTCTCACTCGGTGAGAGCTGGATCCAGCCCCCGCCAACGCCCCCGCTCGGGCTCACAGCAGCACCTCCGCACCCAGCCACGGTCCTTCCTCTCCGCACCCAGCCACGGTCCTTCCTCTCCGCACCCAGCCACGGTCCTTCCTCTCCGCACCCTGCCACGGCCCTTCCTCTCCGCACCCTGTCCTTCCTCTCCGCCCCCTGCCACGGCCCTTCCTCTCCGCCCCCTGCCACGGCCCTTCCTCTCCGCACCCTGTCCTTCCTCTCCGCCCCCTGCCACGGCCCTTCCTCTCCGCCCCCTGCCACGGCCCTTCCTCTCCGCCCCCTGCCATGGCCCTTCCTCTCCGCACCCTGTCCTTCCTCTCCGCACCCTGCCACGGCCCTTCCTCTCCGCACCGCCGTCTCCACTCCAGCCCCGGCTCCCGCGCACCGCGGCTCGTTAACCAGGCGGCTGTGCTCACGCGTTTACCCGCCGCCAATCGGACCAGGACGCCACAGAACAGGGCAGGGGCACCTGTAGCACTGCCCATGTACACACACAGGTCCACCTCATCAGAAAGGCGACTGGCTCTTTAAGAACGAGACGTGTGTTTGGGGAGCGCTGGCCTCATAAGCGGCTTTCTGTATGCGACATGGCGGAGAGCGTGCTCATGTGTGTTTAATTAATGTTTGCCTCACTCCTCCAGCGCAGACCGGCTCACTGCAAACGGTGTGTACCAGCTCGGCGAGAGAGCGCTAACCGAGGCAAACCGCAATCCAAGCACCTTCACTGGAGCTGGAGATCAGGAATAACGTTAAAGTTATTCCTGTTAAAGTTAAAGTTAAAGTTATGTTAACGGCCCGATTCCTCATCTACTTTTTGGCACTGTAAACAAAATGTATCAGGTTTTATCCTGTTTTTGTTTACCGTGTTTTTAATAGCAGCCAGTTAATTACTGCCTGTCACCTGGAAAAAATGATAAAATATTAATTGCCTCCGTTTTCCAGTGCGACTCTGTCACACTCTTCTGCTACGGGTAGTATCTCTTGGAACAGCCAGTAATCATAACTTCAAATCCCAAAAAAGTGCATTCTGCCTCTGCTTCACAAACATGAACAATTCAACCATAAAAGACCTAAATGTTGAAGTGAGGAAAGTAGAGTCCACAAATGTGCATGCTCAGGGATATTGTTCCAGGTTGAACATGGTCTAAGTAAGACGCTATCAATTTCCATGCAAAAAGTTTTAATATCCTGCACAGCTGGTCGACTAGCCGGCAAGATATCTTAAGCTGTCGCTGCAGGTAAGCAGTGAGCTTAATGTGATTTGCAAGGTACCAAGTTAATATACAGTTCCACACCCATAATTCCACAGGCCTTCATCCCTTCTGTCCATCCTCCAGTCAAAGCAACAGAGCCCGCGAAGAGGAGGGTAGCTGCCAAAAAGCTGTCCGGCTGGCTGTAGACATACAGATTCGTCCAAACTGGCAGACCTAACCCAAGTCATTTTGTCCGTGGACGCCACTACCCCTGACCTAATAGATATGCCCAACTGTTAAGAGAGTCTGCAGAAACCAGCCATAGAAGGTAACATCTGTGAGTAGGATTGTTTGGACACAGTTGCGTTTGCGGACAGATTGGCCACCCGTGCCTGCTGCCAGTGTCTACTGGTTCACGGCGCTAAACGGCGAGAGAGCGTTAAGCGCGGCCTCATTTTTAATTAGCGGGGCAGCCTGCCGGTAGCTGGGAGCAGAGCGCAATCCCAGCCTGCCCTGCACTGGGCCAGGCGCGGTGCAGAGACCGAGCGGCCTTGTGTTTATGCGATCCTCACAGCCCCCGAGCACGCACCTTTCACTGAGCGAGGAGCCGGCCGGCTGCCAGACTGCACAGGCCTGATTAATAACAATGCGCTCTGGGGTGGGATTCAGATCCTCTACAACAGCCACCTGGTCTTCAAGAGCCCTGAAGAGGCACAGGGACTACTGCCCTTTTTCCCCTTTTCACCTTAAAATGAGCACCCAATTCACACCCGAGAATCAAGGTCAGGTGAGGAGTCAAGAGCCTTCGCTGATAGATGAAGCACTGAGCAGCAAACAATAACGCAGAGCCCCTGACTCAGGGGCGACAATCCAACACTTTTATTACCGCCATTTTTTTAACCTGTGGCACTGTTCCCCCCATTCACGCTTCTCTTCACAATCATCCTCACGGCTGGCTCACTGCAACAGAACAATGAAGGAGAAGGTCCACAATTTGTGACACAGGGAGGGGGGGGGGTGGTGCCCCGAAATCCGGCACGTCCCAGTCAGAGCACTGAGCTGAACGAGATTCGATTAATGTCGCAGCGACCTTCTCTCATTGCAGCCCACGAGCCAGAAATGAACCAATTCACCCTACGTACCCTCTTTATCAAGAACCACCCCACCCCCCACTCTCCATCAATGCAACCTGCATCAGCACTTATCCTCACAAGTCTGGAGAGAGGAGAACAGCATTGATCTCCATTCACTCTGCTCTGCGACACAATGTCGTCCCCCACCTGGGTCCGTGCAGAAGTGGCCGCGTTAGATCACCAGACGATGACCCTTCTTAAATACCGGGTCAGCTACACATGGGACAAGCCAGAGGCACTCTCAGGCCGGAGTTCTGGAGAGTGAAATGGAAGGTGTGTTTAGGCTGAGTGAAACACCACTGAAGTCTCACACACACACACACACACACACACACACACACACACACACACACACACACACACACACACACACACACACACACACACACACACACACACACACACACACACACACACACACACACACACACACACACACTCTTGCTGGGGGAAAAGCTCTCGTTCACACACCATCACCATCAAACATTAAACACCAGAAAATAAATAACAATTTTACCTCCTGGGCTGTACACTGTCGATCTGCAAATAGCCAGAACAATCCCCTGCTATTTCTTTGGTGCAGTGTCTTCAAAACAAGATTACCGACACAAGGCATCTTCCCACCTCCGATATTAGATAGCAAACAACCACATTTATTTGGCAAGCAGTCTCACTTACTCATTCACAAACAAAAAACAAACAATAGAGCAAAGGAAGCAGCAGAAAAGTTCAGCGCAATGTTCTGAGGGGTGCAGCTGTTAATTAGTGAGTTAGGCTCCGTCGGGTTTTAATGCAGTCGCCCACTCAGGGCCACCTAAGAACTACACACAAACAGCTAAAGTGTGTTAGTGCAAATTGAGTTAGAGCCTAGTTCAAGTACAGGAAGACAGTTTGCTCAGAAAGCAAGAATTAAAAAGGCCTTTGGTGTGAACAGATGCAATTCATACAAGCATGATTGACACTTTCCGAACAAAATGAGGAAAATACTTCAACTATGAATGTTACTTTAAAGTTACATAAAGCTGCAGTTCTTGAACGTAACTTTCTAGAACATTCCAAGAAGATGTACACTTTTGCCCAACTAAGAACTGTCCAAATCTGTTCAATTTCAGAGAGGTGCTGCCATTTACTTTTTGCCGTTTACAAAAACAATTTTCAGTTCAAGAGGACTGGGACTTAAAAGTTTGGGAAGTCCATTTCAGATAACCGTGTTGTTGTTTTTTTTACGAGGATCGTCACTCAGAGACAGGGCAGCAGGATCTGGCAGTTATCCAGTGGGAATTTCAGAGCCCGTACAGAGACCAAGTGCACACACCGATAAAGTGGACGCCTCTTTCAAACCCATTTTCCGCTAGACAACCTCTGAGCCCTCTGACACCCCTCCCCTTTGAGGAACAACAACAACAGGTGATGCGGAATGTCAACAAATGTCTCGTCTATTTCCTCAACCGCCTGCCAGGTGCTCAAAGGGGCATTGGGAAAGAATGCATCAGAGGCCGTCTCTGTTTTGCGCTGCTGAATGACAGCAGGCTGTCATCGCCGCATTGAGCGTCAAAACAAGAGACGGCTCTCACCCTCTACTCTCCCTCACCCTCACCCCATTCACCCTCTACTCTCCCTCACCCTCACCCCATTCACCCTCTACTCTCCCTCACTCTCACCCCATTCACCCTCTACTCTCCCTCACTCTCACCCCATTCACCCTCTACTCTCCCTCACTCTCACCCCATTCACCCTCTACTCTCCCTCACCCTCACCCCATTCACCCTCTACTCTCCCTCACTCTCACCCCATTCACCCTCTACTCTCCCTCACTCTCACCCCATTCACCCTCTACTCTCCCTCACTCTCACCCCATTCACCCTCTACTCTCCCTCACTCTCACCCCATTCACCCTCTACTCTCCCTCACTCTCACCCCATTCACCCTCTACTCTCCCTCACTCTCACCCCATTCACCCTCTACTCTCCCTCACTCTCACCCCATTCACCCTCTACTCTCCCTCACTCTCACCCCATTCACCCTCTACTCTCCCTCACTCTCACCCCATTCACCCTCTACTCTCCCTCACTCTCACCCCATTCACCCTCTACTCTCCCTCACTCTCACCCCATTCACCCTCTACTCTCCCTCACTCTCACCCCATTCACCCTCTACTCTAACCCCATTCACCCTCTCACCCCTCTACTCTAACCCCATTCACCCTCTACTCTCCCTCACTCTCACCTCACTCTCACACCATTCACCCTCTACTCTCCCTCACTCTCACACCATTCACCCTCTACTCTCCCTCACTCTCACCCCATTCACCCTCTACTCTCTCTCACTCTCACCCCATTCACCCTCTACTCTCTCTCACTCTCACCCCATTCACCCTCTACTCTAACCCCATTCACCCTCTCACCCCTCTACTCTAACCCCATTCACCCTCTCATCCCTCTACTCTAACCCCATTCACCCCATACCCCTCTACTCTAACCCCATTCACCCTCTCACCCCTCTACTCTCCATCACTGACACCATTCATGCTCTAGGGTTAAGGATCACAATGAAACTGTGTACAGCTCTTGCACCCTTACAAACAAAAGCCGCCCCAGGGAGCGGCCTCTGTGTGTGTCACAGTGGTCTGAAGGACAGAAAGCGCTCTCTCGTTCCGGAGTGAAATGGAGTAGAACACCTGCAGAGGGATTAAAAGCCGGCTGTGTTTATTTGTTTTCTGGCACCTCTACAGTCAACCTCTATTGTCTCTCTCTACATTCTCGCTTGTCTGTCGGTTTGTTTTCCACCCCTGCCTGCCCCGCACCCCCTCCCCCTCAGCTCTCCATTGTCTAACTTAGATGAGGTTGCCGAATCTGGCTTGCCCCTCTCAACAGAGCCCACCTCGACAGAACGAATGACCTTTCAAGCCTTTTCTCATTTCGTTTTAAATGCGGGGTCGTTTTTATTAACTTAGACGTACAGTACATCTCTCTCTCCCCCTCCGAAACCCCCTGCCCCACCACCCCCTCACCGAAGACCCACTGCTCAAACGCTCATTTTCAATGCAGAGAGGTCGTTTCACCCTGCGCAATTACAATGAAAATCCCGTATAATTGCTATGCAGCTCATGGACACTCCTTGCAGTGACACTTGTCACCAGTGCAGTCGTTGCGAGGGAGAGATGCCCGGGCAGAGGCGGGGGTGGGAACAGAAGAGGGAGCCAAGGGCAGGGACAAAGATCAATCCCTCTGCCCTGCCCTGCCCGTCACTGCACAGTAACGCCGGCAGCAGGCTCCCGCACCCATAGGAGCGCAGCAGGGGGGAGCGGGTAGGGCTTCATAAACAGTTTATTCTGTGGCATTCCCCAGACACTCCACAGCTGCCAAACTAAGCCGGAGGAAAAAAGCAGCGCACTTCAAACACTGATGCTCTGCTACCGGGGGTAGGGGGGGGGCTGTGAGTGTGTGTGTGTGTGTGTGTGTGTGTGTGTGTGTGTGTGTGTGTGTGTGCCAACCCCTCTCCCCAAACCCGCTTTAAGTCTCTGTGTCAGTTACAGTTCACGTCCTCAGCGGCTTTCTTCCTCCGGCCCCCGCCCACCCAGTCCAATCTTCCACTACTCTTCTTTCAAAAAGCAGAAAAAAAAAAAAAAAAAAAAGAAAGAAATGGCTGAAAATTCAAAGTCCCTGCTGGGCTCCCGAGTCTGACGCAATGCTGTCCAGCTCCGCAACCCGGCCTCGCTGCTGCAGCTGTAACGATTTTATCAAGGCCTTGATTTTCCCCCATTTTTTTGTGTTTGACTTTTTATTTTTATTTTTTATTTTTTACGGACTTTGTTATTTTCCGGGGGAAGGCTTTTGTGTGTGGCCGGCTTTTCCGGGAGCGCTCTTCCCCGTTCCATCAAATGCACGATTATTCGGCGGCAGAGAAAAGCGGGAAGGGGGGTGGTCGGAGCGGTCACTGAGTTACGAACGGTGGGAGACTCGACCTCAGCTCAGTAAATAAGACGGCCTGTCTAAGACGTAGCCCTCGTGCACAGGAATAATACATAAATCCCTATCACGGCCGATCTCTGGCAGCCTGCCATTGGCTGTTGATGGAATATGAAGCGAACTATGACCTGAAAGAAATAAAAATGAAACAAAGAAAAAAACAACAACAAGACGCACTATTTGCATAGGGATACCCGCACATCCTGCGACGCCACACCTTCAAAACACAGATTGGCCGCAACCGTTCGCAAGAACCACAACATCTGTGGCGTTTAAACGGCTGAATTGAGGGGTCTGGAAGCACTGCAACATGGAGGGGGGCCAGTTGAGGGCCCGCAAGGCCACGGAAGAGCCTACCCCGACCCTGACATACCCCCCCCGTCTTATTACAGTCTGCTGAGGAGCCAGGGCAACAGAGCGCCCGGCCGCAGCCCACAGCGGGCTCGGCTCCCGCTCCGCACCGCTGAGCGCGGGGGTTAGGGCGGGTGGGAAGGAGGTGGTCACCGGGGAAATGAGCCGTCTCTCCAGTGCCCGACACGGCAAGAAACATCCGAGTGCGGTCAGCCTGACCCCCCCCCAGCCCCTGACCACCCACACAACACTGCCCTGTCCTCGCTTCACTCCATCACACTCAGAGAGAGAGAGAGAGACAGGAGGAGAGAGGTGTGGGGGAAACAGGGTGGAAGCACTTCGGAAACATCCCTCAACTCTCACACTCACACTCACACTCACACTCACACTCACACTCACACTCACACTCACACTCACACTCACTCACTCACTCACTCACTCACTCACTCACTCACTCACACTCACTCTCACACACACACACACACACACACACACTCACTCACTCACACACTCACACTCACACTCACACTCACACTCACACTCACACTCACACTCACACTCACACTCACACTCACACTCACACATGCGCACACACGTACATACACATACAAGCACGCGCACAAGCACGCATAAATGCGCGCACGCACAAACATGCACACACATAAGCATGCAAACACACACACACACACACACAATATAACAAAGTCTTGCATGTACTCAATAAAACCTGACTTTTCAACCACTGCACCACAGAAGCCCGTCAGGTTAAATAGGTTTTCGCACATTAACTGCAGCTCTTACAGCCACACTCACTTGAGCAAAATACGTCTGCGATACAGGGAAAGATCTCCCAGGTAGATACGAAAAGAGGCCGCGACAGACTTAAGAGCCACACCAGCAAGCTTCAGCCTGGACAGCACGTCTAAACAAAATCCAATACTGGTCAGGAGCAACACAAACACTGTATTAAAGACTATGAGCGATTCTGAAGGCACACCAGCCCGTCACACAGACAGCCACTGCAGAGAAGCCGGAAGGCACCAGACTGTGCACTCTGGCAACTCTCTCTCCCTCTCCATCGACTAACAGTCAATGAGAGAATAAATGAAGTGCACGTCTTATTTCAGCCATTCCCCAAGTTGCAGTGTCAGTTTTCCTTTGTGCTGCTTTTACGGCCAAATACTACATAAATTCTGCACGCCGAGGCAGAGACTCCTTAAATAGGAACAACAAACAACCAACGGCATTGACACTGGAATAAATGCAGTATACTTTATATCCCTCCGTCAACCCATTTGAACAAAAACACAGTAAGCAATCAGCTGAGCAATAATTAACCCGCCTGATATCTTATGCAAATAGCGGAGTAAAGGTTCCCGGTTTACAAGCTGTCTGGATGGGAAGGAACCTCATTCTCAGCCGTTTCCCTCCAGTTCTTGTACAGAGATTACATACTAAGGAAGGATGACTGACTCTGATGGTACAAAGTAAAGAGATATGAATACGTTGCTCTTTGTCTTGTATGTATGTCACAAACTGTCATAGAAAATATGATACTACAGAACGTGGTCTAGAGCTACGACTAATCAAAATAACATGTCAGTGACTTATCAAGCACAACGGTAGAGAAACTTATATTGTAACTTGAGTGAAATTGACGTGAAACTAGGAAATATCTGTTAATCTCCAATCTTCCTGAAAAAAAAAAAAATGAACATGTGGAAACTAGAACTAATCTTGGACGACTAACGACGTTATGTCCCTAGGGAGACAACGAGTATAGCCTGTTTAGCCAACCGAGCTCTGACTCACTCACACTCGCTTGTCAAACTCCACGTTATTCTGATGGTTTAGTAACACGATCTGTTCTGAGGGGCGAGCCCAGTCGCTTTGTGTACTT
The DNA here is from genome assembly GCF_963514075.1 of Conger conger. Classification (NCBI taxonomy): domain Eukaryota; kingdom Metazoa; phylum Chordata; class Actinopteri; order Anguilliformes; family Congridae; genus Conger; species Conger conger. The sequence continues at coordinate 48,574,305 of NC_083767.1, forward strand.
TTTAGCGTGACTGGAAACGCGGTATTCCAACAAAATACATTCCACAGGAGGAGCAACGCAGGAAAGGGGCTGCGAAACGACACAACTCCGCCGCTGTCAAAGCCAGAGTCGAGGGGGAAGGGGTGGTAAACAAAACAAAATGGGACTGCTTCACAGCGCGGTAGTGTCATAATCCAGACTCACTTTATGAAGCACCGGGCTCCCTCGAACGTGTAGCCTTCCTCCCATCCAGTTGGCAAATCTGTAAGGGGGGGGGGGGGGGAGAAACACGTAAACAAACGCGTATAAATAAACTGTTACGTGAATCGTAGCAACAGTGGAGCTAGGGCACATACGTGTGTGATATGTTAATGATGTAAGCTGAGAACAAGCGTGCCCACAGCTGCAGAGGGGAGATCGCATGGCACGCCTGTGTGATCTGCAGTGCCATCCCATATGCGAGCTGGGGACTGGTCGTTTCCCCCGCCAGCCGTGCAGCTCCGTATCCTACTACAGAGTCTGTAGATAATAACCAGAAAGCTAGCTAACTGGCTATCACCCTCTCAGCATTTCTTCCAAACTGTAGATCGCGGCACCGTGTTACGTTGCTATCGTTACCCAATTTCGTATCCATTGCCTCAGTATAATTGTAGTTATTATGAGCCATTTTATAGTATTGAATTGCGCTGTTGACGAATACATCGAATTTCCACTTGAATGAATACTGTATCAAACGTTGCCCATTTTATAATCGGTGCGTAACTGTGCTAAACAAGTGTCTGTAGCCCCGAATATCACAACATGTCGATGCAATCCCGATATCCAATTATCGTGCGATCCATTATGAATGCGTGCAACCAATCCAACACATCGCTTCATAGTTGACTCGTGTTAGTTTCTGTGGCTCCAGATGCGCGCAGTTGGCAAGACATGGGGGTAAAATCAACGACATTTAAGGTTATTTCGCTGACCAGCTATCTAACTGACAGGATGGTGTTAGTTACAAGAAAGCTAGTTAGGCTAGCTAGCTTGCAAACACCATTCTACTCGTCTCTGTTAGCAACAATACCCCAGTGCTTGTCTCACAGATAGCTATCGATGATTACTGCGTTTATCTGACATCGATAAACTTTAAACAATGTGATAAAACTGTAATAGAATGGAACTTTAGGCAACTCAATCATATATTACTGTGTTCTCACTCTGGAGTTTACCTGTGTGGTGGTGCTGTTGGTGCAAAACGGCTGTTGCTGCAGCCACCAATTCAAATTGCGAGCACTCAAAACTCAAAACAGCGCAAAGAAACAAACAAAAAACGGCGGTTTTGTAAAAGTATTGCTATATTGCGGACGAGTAGTCATAACAAAATGCATGCGGTTTCCAACAATACAACTTGTAAACAGTGAAAACATTTACCTGGAGTTTTTCTATGGCCAGTAATTACGGCCTCGCCAGTGACTGGATGCAACCAGGTTGTGCTCTTCGCTTCTTCACTGTTGGGAAGAAATGGGAGAAGGTAAAACATATAAATGTGTCGAGTTGAATATTTGAGTCGAAACAAAGAAAAACCACCCAGCCCAGTATCCAGACGATATTTACTTGATAAAGAAGACGCGCCCGTCCCTGGTTACCCCATAACTCCAAGAAGACGGGAGGCAAGAGAGCCACTCCGGGTTCAGATCCGCCGCCATGTCTGGCAATCTACCGAGATTGAAGTGCGCGTCTCCGCTCAAGTCGCGCGTACACGGAAACCCTGGCAACCGGGTGTGAGAGCGAGCGGAGCGTGCCGAACCTCTGGGGGGCGGGAGCGTGCTTGCGAAATTTAGGATTTTCCTGTAGTTACAACACGGCGAGCAAAGGGAATACGGATATCAGAAGTGTGTTCATTCATAATGGGTATTATAGAGCGACTGCGAGATAAATGCTACATACAATTATTATTCGACATGAAAGTACACAGAAGTGTGTTGGAGATCAAACTTATTTTTTGGTTACCTGTAGTCAATGTTGATGCCTAGGACTTAAGGTTGGTAGTTAAGAGAGACACTGTTATTATTTTTTTAATTTTATTATTATAGTTTCTGTCATTGATGTCATTCTGCATCTTTGATGCAATAGATTTCTTCCCCTCTTATATGTATTGTTTGCATTTTGATTCATGCCATGTTTGCAAATGCAACCTTTATGACAACACTAGGCTGGCGAGGTTACATAATACAAAGACATAAAAATAGAATATTTTCTTTGTAGATGAACGCATCTGCAAGTCTAGTAGATATTAATTCTAACATGCACCGTTTCGTTGCTTTTTGAATAGCCTAATGGATACATTGTATAAATTAAACATTCATCTGTCGTAACAACGGAGTTCATTACTAGCATGACAAACATTGTAAAATACTTTTCTGTGTAGTTCAAAACTAAGCTTTATGTATAGGTGATGCATCTCAAAATATACATATACATAAGCTGTAATAATCAAACTGAGGGCGTGTTGTGAAATTGATGATGTCAGGTGGCAGATTTCAACAGAAGCATCGCATCACTGCTGAGGTCCAACTCCCCGTGCACACTCTGTGAAATGTTCAGCAGAATTTATGTGTCACGTCACAGCTGCCACAACATGTAAGTGAACATGAAAACACCATTACAATAAATGAATGGCACTACGTGGCCATAAATGAGACTGTTTAAAAATATGTTTATGGCAGTGGTTCCCAACCCTGTTCCAGGAGAGGTTCCTGTAGGTTCTCATTTCAACCCTAATTTGACACACCTGATTCTACAAATTAGCAATACACTGAGATCTCGAGCTGTCGAATGAGGCATAGTCTATGGCTGGAGTGAAAACCTACGAGACAGTAGATCTCTTGGAACAGCTTTGGGAACTGCTTTATGGTTTATGGAATAGAGGGGTGCACAGCCAGGGCCGATCCGCTTCAGGATTTTGTGCCAACGTCTTCTGCTCTTAATTATTTAATTAGCTAAATAATGTCTTGATCTTACATTTCTATATGCACCAGCAAGAGCTGCAGACTGCAAGTGATTCCTAAAGATTCTACTCTGCTCAAGTACAGGAGTGAACCAGTATCATTTCTCAAGCTGTCAGAAAAATACATTGAGGTAATTGGTTGGAACAAAAACCAGCTCGCAGACCGGCCCTCCAGGACCGGAGTTGTGTACCCCTGAAGCAGGTGCTTAAGTGTACAATCCAGCCGAGAGAGTAGAAGCGTGTTATTTAATTATTGTTCAGTATTGGTTCGGTTGAATTCCCTATTTCTGTTTCAACAGTGATGACTCTCTTTTTTTTTAAGATATTTTTTAGGCCTTTTTCAGCTTTATTGGACAGTGTAGTATAGAGAGACAGGAAGAATGGGAGGGAAAGACATGCGACAAATGTCAGACGGTCGGATTCGAACAGCCGACGTCGCGGCTCGCAATGAGCATGCGGTCAGTGCTCTACAGGCCGCGCCACCGAGACACCCCTGATGACTCTCTTTTTGCAGTGAACCATACTGAGTGTATGTCATTCTGCACATGGCTGTTTTACAACTGACCAAAAATAAGGTGTTGTAAGACATTTTCTTAATGCATATTGGGAAAACAAATGTACTGTAGATATAGCAGTTGGTAGTTTTATAAATACATGTGTCACACGGTGACTCAATCATAATAAAATACTGATATATATTTGCCAGATGGTTCACAAATGAGAGCAGGCATCAATAAACTGCCTTTACATGTCAATCATAAATGTTATATTTATGTATTCGGAATTTCCTGTTCCTTATTATTTTTGCCATATGAGGTGTTAATTCTCAAATTGGTTTTAATGACTGTTTTAATAAATTCAACTAATCTTAATGATCTCATTTACACATCATATGGCAAATACTTCAGTGATAAATAGTGTGTAAACTTATTCCAAAGCAGGTAACCTGAGAAATTTGTATTTGAGTGTTGCTATTGATTTTTGGGCTATTACCTAGATTTTCTAAATGGATTTATATCTTGGTTTGGTTGAAAATGTCAGTGAAGTAATATTAAGCATTCAAACCAAAGTGTGGGATCACTTAAACAGATAATGGGGCCAATGTGAATGACATTGTTAAGCATAATGAGGAGTGACATTATTTTTATTTTGGTAACCCAGCGAAAAGTGTCTAAGATGTGAAATGCATGTTAATTAAGTTTTTATGGGGCATACCTGGTTCTACCCTCCTAACACACACAGATACACACACATACACAAACCCGTACACACACACAAACATCCTCTCTCACGAAATCCACCAAATCAATAATCCACTCGGTAGAGGGTCTTTAGCAGATTAGCCTGTGTGTTAGTGGGGACTGTTAAAAGCCCCTCTTCTGCTTTGGGAGAGTAAGGAAGCCATTAAATAAAGGTTATGTTTTCCATGGTCCATATTTCAACGAAAAAACATGAGCAGATTCAGTGTTTTCAATAAAAGGTCTTTTTTATTCTCTTTTATAGATCAACAATAATGGAATCTGTCTGTTAGGGGACTGTGGGAAAAGAGAAACTTTTAGCCACAGAATGGTCAATCTATTCAACTTGTGCAATATGAATGTTTGTGTGTTTTTATGTTATTTTGGTATGCCACTAATGCCCATGTTGACAATTGTTTCTTCCATGAAAATGAATGACTTACTCTCGTGTCAATCAAGGCTGATAAGTATTTCTGTTTATAGGAAAACATTAAAACGATGAGAGGTGCTTTGCTGCTATTGGTCTGCTGTTTCAACTCCAGGCACAACTCCTTCTGATATCATCGGCAGGCAGCTTCACAGGTGGTAACCAGAGAGAGAGAGAGAGAGAGAGAGAGAGAGAGAGAGAGAGAGAGAGAGAGAGAGAGAGAGAGAGAGAGAGAGAGAGAGAGAGAGAGAGAGAGAGAGAGAGAGAGAGAGAGAGAGAGAGAGAGAGAGAGAGAGAGAGAGAGAGAGAGAGAGAGAGAGAGAGAGAGAGAGAGAGAGAGAGAGAGAGAGAGAGAGAGAGAGAGAGAGAGAGAGAGAGAGAGAGAGAGAGAGAGAGACTCAAGTTTATATTTCACTTCTGCTGGGGGGGCAAGTCCACCTGTTGTCTCTACGTCACTGCTCCTGCCCTGCACGTAAGGAGAGACGCTGGCCGTATTTGCATGCCCGGGCTCCAGCCCTCACTGTGCCCACAGCGCCAGGGCGTCATGTTTCCCTCAACAGAGCTGTCAGTGTGCCAGTCTGGGCTCTGTCAAAGGCTCTGAGCTGGTATTGTAGAGTGAGTTTCAACTTCGCTGGGCGTGTGTTTAAAACAAGAGCACAGAAACAAATCCATTATCTGCAGTACACATTACCGTTCAAGCACGGGCAGTAAAAGCCGACTGAAAAATGGAAGTAAATACTCGTGCTTGGGATTTGAGCCTGCGTGAACCAGAAAGTGGAACTGCCACCTGCTGTCAATCATAGACACATATAGTGCCAAGCATAAGACTTCCCATAGCAATGCTCTCTGGTTAACACTGCAGCAAAAAGCCCATTTGGTCCTATTCTTTTTGACCTATAGGTTCCCCCATCCAAATGTATTGGGTGACAAAAACATGTTGGAGTGAAAGTATTTTCAAAATATATATTTTTTGACATTTTAATTGAATTTCCCTTATATTTAGGGAAACACTGTATAGAGCTCAGCAAAGCCAAACTGTAATGTTATCGTTTGAGGAGGCAGGTCTCGGGAGGTTAAATGTACTATTTTGAAAGTGAAATTTTGATACTTTTATTTTAAAAAGACAGGAGGCGTTGATTAAGCTCAGCCAATGAGGCGTCTCGGACGGTGACGGATGTCTGCCGCAGCTAGGCCGAAAAAGCAATTAATGCACACGCATATTCTCAAGGCTTTTCAGACAGAATATTTCACTTACAGAAAGTGCCCCACATGGAGGACATCGGGCCTGACCGCTTGCCTGTCGGGCAGACATGATGTGACCGACGTTCACTCCAGCCGTCTCCATTATCCTGACAGACGTCATTATCTAAGACAGCTTACATAGGTCGCATATGACACACTATCCATCCACATCGCTGGATATTTTCTGACATAATTCAGGTTAAGTGCAGTACAGTGCCTTCCAGGAGGGCACAATGCCAGGTTCTTTCCATGCTCACCACAGCGATGCCCCGCATGGGGCCCAGCGCTGACACAAGATTCCCAGCGTTCCCAGCTGCTGGAACATTCCGCCTGTGACGCTGGTCGGAAGGCTGAACAGACGGAGGGGTGAACAGACGCCCCCCGGACGTGACGCGGCGGGGGAGGAGGGACTGTGGAGGGCAGGGAGCTCAGGAGCAGCGCAGGTAAGCCCCGGGGGGGGACTGCTGTGGAGCGGGACGAGGAGAACGCGGGCGCGGTGAACCGCACCTCTCATTTTCAGCCTGACCTCTCCATCGGCCCGTCATCGATCCAGGGACCGAGGGGAACAAACACCACTGCGCACAAACGCTGGGAAGAGAAGCACGGTAAATTGGAACTTGGACAGTTCCAATGCGCTCGAGCTTTGGTTCCTTCCCGCCCCCTCCAACCCTTAAATCGCTCAGGATGATTGCCTGCCTTTCCACTGACAAAAACTGTTATAGAAACTGTTCAACAAGCTTACATAAGCACTCTATGAAGGAGAGGCATACAATGCATCTTGACTGCGTTCACACCACAATATAATATATGAATTACAGTGTATGGATTGTGTGCTCTCCTGAATTGGCAGTGGGGCTTGCAGCATGAATGCGGCACCATTGAAGACAACTGGCCCTCTCAAATTGGGGTGAGAATTGAAGATGGTGGGTGCCAAATGTTTATTTTTTGAATGTGCAATTTTTAAAAGAAATGCAAAAGAAGTACAGTTTTCTGATGAAGTATCTAGAGGTGATGCAGTGGAAGGTCTGTAAGCCTGCTTATATTGAAATTTAGCATTGAAATATAAACAGTACTAACACTGATTGTAATTGATATCAGTGATATCATATATTTGTGGTGGTATTCATAAAGTCTATGCCCTGGGCCAGAGTGTGACAGTTACTTCACATTTATACATGTGTGTTACTAGCTGCGTCAGAGATAAAATCACACACCCACAGTTACTATGATGCCTACATCTATGGTGCCCTTTTAAGGGGTGGCATTTTGCCAAGAGAAAAAGGTCAAAGCACAGTAATAAATGTTTAATAAGAAACATCTTTTAAAATGTGTTCACTCCCCACTTGTCTTTGGTCATGTTTACAAAGATTACATAACAGGCTGACAAAGGAATTTTATTAGGAGCCAATTATAAGTCTATGGAGTGACTTTAAGCCTCCGTTTTCAGGACTCTCCCATTAAAGTCTCCCTGAAGCCTGAAAGCTTTGTTGTTCTTCTCAAAGCAAATTTTGATTTGATTGCATATTTTGTCAAATGTGGCACGAATAAATCAAGTAATGCTGGCACTCTCAGTCCAAGTGGCCATAAATCAGCGTAGGGAACGGCATCAATAGTCAGAAAATCAGCTGCTTAACGGCATAAACAGAGCAGGCAATTTGGCTTATCCTGCACTTAAAAGTGGGTTTGTGCACTATGCTGCCTAAATGCCTGATAAAGGCGTCTGACTGGTTTGCGATGATTTACAGAAAAACAAATGCAAATAATGGTGTTGTACAGTATGAGTCTGTCTGCCCGGGAGTTAAACAGGACCACACCTCTGCCGGCTGTAGGTGCGCACCACAGACAAGGTGTTTCATTCCTGTGGCATGGGTGGCGACAGGCTGTGGTTTATCATGTTTGTGTCTTTCTCTATATTGAAAGAGTCTTGTCTACAATTTTAACAAATATAGAGAGACACAAAGACATGACGAAACCACATCGAAGTCTCAAATTTTGTTAAAATTGGAGGCTAGAATATGTTTTTTAAAACATACTGTGATGTAATGTGACAATGCAGAGCTGGTGATTTAGCAAATTGTCAGGACTCAAAATTGCATTGGACAATATATTACAGGATACATATGCGTGAGTGTTTATCCTCTTCAAAGAATGTAAGTATATAAAACAACTCTCCTGGAGGTCATAATACACATTTCCAAAATGTATATTTATTTCATTGAATGTCCCTTGTAGTGAAGGTTTCAACAAAGCAGAATATATGTTTCTTGAGACAAAGAAAGTGAGAGTGAAGTCCCCTACAGAGGACAAGAACATTTGATGTTATATAGCGTAGTATTTCTTACTTTTAATCACACATTGCCTCACAGGACAAACATTGAACACGAGACAATGCCTTCACTATCTAATCCTCTTCCGTTTCCGCATGAACAGCATCTGTCTCCTCACACATGTTGCTGCACTTTTTGCCAGCAGGCTCCGTTTATTTAAAGGATACTCAGACTCAGAGAACCAATAATGCTTGTGTGCCAAAAGCAGTTAAGTAGATCATATCAATCAAGCTAATGGGTCTAAGTACCCTAGTGGGCAGAGAACTGGGTCTGTCCAAGCTGGCCCTGGGAAGCTCCACACACTAACAGGACAAATGACCAAAGTTTGGCTGCCTCAGCGCTCACCATTTCATGCCTTTGTTCCTGTTAATCCCCGGCCTTCTTGGAGTAAGCAAGGTCAGTTCGCAAACTAATGGCGGGATCAAAACTGTACCAAGAATGGCATGTCTCTCTCTGTCTCCCTCTTTCTCACCTCTCTTTCATAATCTCCCACTCTCTCTCTCACTCTTTCACTCCCCATCTCTCTCTTTCTCTCTCTTTTACTCCCTGTCTTTCACTCTCTTTCACTCCCTCTCTCTCTCAGTCACTCCCTCTCCCTCACTCTTTCACTCCCTCTCTCACTCTCTCACTCTCTTTCACTCCCTCTCTTTCCCTTTTTCTCTTGTATTCAGGGATGAAGAAATGGTTGGACACTGAGAGCTTTCCCTTTTTTTCACTGTAAACTTAATTGACCTTTTCCTATGAGAGCGTCAATGTGTGGTTTGTGCGCAGTGGCAATTTCATTGTTTCAAAAGTGAATGAAAAACAAGGCTTGTTCTTTCAACAGCAGTCCTCCATTGGCAGGATTTGTGAGTGCCATCCCGAGTCTTTTGTCATTGTTGTTTTTTGTAAGCAGTTTTTTGTCTGACAGTGAAATCACTGTCTGCATATTGTACATTGATACTCTCATACAAAGGACTTTCTGTCATATTCTTGATGATCCAATACATATTCAGTTTTCTTTTAAAATGAGAAAAAATATAATGAAATGAAACGACTGGTTCCACTTGAACCATTAGTGCCAACCTGCATAGAAATGGAGGATTTAACTTTGACCTTGGCTGAATATATAAACTACATTCATTGTCCCTAAAGATGATATTATTTACATATGATACATTCATATAAATGCACAAAAGAAAAAATCCCACAAAACAATCAGCATTGTCTTGGTACTACATTCATTCACCTCTGCCTGGGAGTTTTAAAACAAGGTAGCAAGCGAAAGCACAAGTCAAGAGATGGGACCAGGATAGTATTTGAGAAGAAATTAGATCACCAATGTCACCTCTGCCAAAACAATCCAAAAAGGACTGTGTGGCTTTGTGCAGCACATGAAAGAAAACAGACTAATCTCACTCCATTCTAAACCTAAGGCTTTCCATTTTCCTTAGTGACACTGAACAAATCTGTTGATTAAGCTGAAGCTTGCATTCTTGGCTGTGTTCAGCCTGCTTGTGTTGGGGGGGAGGAAGGTGTGGTGCATGTATTTCTTTTGAACCGTCTAGATATTGGCATAAAGGAAAGGTCAGTGCAAAGGCAGCGTTAATTTCCCTTTGCTTTCAGGACGAAGGGCATTTCTGCGGTCCGATCAGTGGTTGCTTGGTTCCCTCCTCTATCTACAGCCAGAGTAAATGTGTTTCACTGTGCACATACCGTCCTGACCCCCCCCCCCCTGCTGGAGAAGACCCAGGTCAGGAGGGTGGGGGAGTGACAGCAGGGGAGGCTCCCATATTTGCTTAAACTCTTCCTGCCCCATTTCCTTCAGCCAGAGGAAACCCCGGGATCAAACTTTCCCCAGCCTCTCCTCCAAACATCTTCGCATCGGCAGAACGGATTTTATTTCCTGTCCAAGCCATGGCATGTACCACCTGACACCAGCAAGAGCAAGAGGCACTACAGGCATTACTGGCTATTGATTAAGAGTGTTTTATAGTCACATTTATTACATGAAGATTCATTAGAATTATACTCCTTAAAAGCAGGGCAAACTTACAGCAGCACTTGATGAAAAAGTGCAAACAACCGAAATTTCCTCAGTCACAGTTTGCAACCAATAGAGGAAGATTGATGTCAGACATATTATTAATTTCGTTCACACACTTATCCACAGAGTCCATAACACAGACACTTAACGTAGGCCACATTTATTTTATATTATCGATTTTGCTTGGCTGGATATTTACCAAAGTACCTTGCTTAAGGGTGCAACTGCAGTGTTCCACCTGTAAAGTGAATGAAATGGCAACCTTTGGATTCCAGACTGGACCATTACACCCACACAGTCTGCACACCAGACTGGCATTAAGGAGGGAGGTGGCGGGTGGCTGGTAGTGACACAGCCAGGAGAGAAGGGCTCCCAGTTGTTTGCAGAACTCGGTCCGTTGTTGTGACGGTTGTGCAGATCCCCGTGTATTAATGCGAGTGGAATAATACCAGCCTGCTGCAGTTTGTGTGAGAGCCTCCGTTTGACTGTTTTTCAAATTCCACTGAGACTGATACACTCACATGTACATTAAATCTTACACTGATAACAGCTGAATCTTGACAGGATCATTCTTCTGTGGTCAGATAAAAAAAAAAAAGGGAAAAAAAGCAGAATAACATGATATTCATCAATAATATGTAGTCAATGGGGAAGAAATCACCAACAAGAATATAGACCAAAAGCTTGAGTGGACAACACACACATTTATTTTATTCTTTTTCCAACAAAGAAATAACCAGAACAAGATCCCCAGCATCAAATGAGACAGCAGGCCGGAGTTAAACATGCCCTCTTTCAATACTGGAGTGAAAGCATATTTTTCATTCTGCTAACGGGGGAGAAAGGAGGAACAAGAGTGCTGGAACACAAGCCCTGTCATCTGTGAATTCGACAGTCATGCACTTTCTTCTCTGGGGCTGAGAGAGCAGTAGAACAAACAAAATGAGCAAACAAACGTGGCATACGAGGTGAACAGAGCCCCCCGGCCCCTCTCCAGCTGTCTGTATCCTCAGAGGGCAGAAAGCGAGGCACGGCGCAGTGCGGAGAAGTGCAGCACAGCAGCACAGCCATTCAGCATAGCAATGCAGCACAGCCATTCAGCACAGCAATGCAGCACAGCAGCACAGCTGTTCATCACAGCAATGCAGCACAGCACAGCCATTCAGCACATCAATGCAGCACAGCACAGCAGCACAGCCATTCAGCACAGCAATGCAGCACAGCCATTCAGCATAGCAATGCAGCACAGCCATTCAGCACAGCATAGCAGCACAGCAGCACAGCCGTTCAGCGCAGCAATGGAGCACAGCCATTCAGCACAGCACAGCAGCACAGCCATTCAGCACAGCAATGCAATGCAGCACAGCAGCACAGCCATTCAGCGCAGGAACACAGCACAGCAATGTAGCATTGCAACATAGCACAGTGCAGCAAGGAAGCACAAGACTGCAGCACAGCAGCATGGCAACACAGCACAGTACAGTAACGCAGAACAGTAACACAGCACAGTACAGCAGTGCAGTAACACAGCACAGTAATGCAGCACAGTAACACAGCACAGCCCAGTACAGTAACGCAGAACAGTAACACTGCACAGTACAGTAATGCAGCACAGTAGCACAGCACAGTACAGTAACGCAGCACAGTAACACAGCACAGTACAATACAGCAGTGCAGTAACACAGCACAGTACAGTAGCACAGCACAGCACAGTAGCACAGTACAGTAACGCAGCACAGTAACACAGCACAGTACAGTAACACAGCACAGTACAGCACAGTAACACAGTACAGCACAGCACAGTAACATAGCACAGCACAGTACAGTAACGCAGCACAGCACAGTACAGTAACGCAGCACAGTAACACAGCACAGTACAGCAATGCAGTGCAGCTTGCTGCGTGGTCACAGGTCTTTATTCCCGACGCTCACATTCTGACTTGTTCTGAATGCACAAATAATTAACACCACGGGACTGTATTCATCTAACAGCTGTGGTGCTATATCCTAAACCCTTTCGGTTATGAATTTAAACAAGCAATATTTTTAACTCCGCCGCTTTTACATGGCATTTAATTTTTCATTAGTTTCAGGGAATAGTATGGCAGGCTGATGACACAACAAAGTAAATACAGCAGACTTTCTTAAAATATGAGCCTACTTTTATTGAATTTAAGCTACTGTATAAACTATTAAGACTAGAGTATTTGTGCTGTTCACTTTATATTTTGCTGTATAGGCGTAGTTTACAGAGAAACATTTGTCTCCATTTGTTTGAAAGATAATAATGGAGTTACAACACTACAAACTTAAAATAAAAGGATGTCAGCAGATTTATCCAAATACAGTAAATATATCGATCACTCCCACCAGCATAATTCCCAACACCTTAATTCATCATATCAATGGCATCTACCCATTTCAGCTCTTATCCATGTGATATTGCTAACTCAATATGTCTATCCCTACCTAATAGTGTACAGCCAAGAAGCAACACTAGCAACACCAATGGAATTGGGGAAAACACATCAGACGTTTACCTCCCTTCTGCTGTTACAGAGGTGGTTGTTGGTTAAACCATGGGCCTCATTAATACATCTGTACAGCTTCACTGCATTAATACAAACAGCAGGCTTGGAGGTGATGTAAAATTGTGAAAAACCCTCTTCAGTTGCCAGGGAACATTCTCAGGAACCTGGAGGACCACCAAATACTTTCTGCCAAAAAAAACCCCAAAAACATATCATCAATGTGCTCTTCCTGTCAAGAGAGAGACAGAGTGAGAGAGTTGTGATCATATTATCATAACATATACTTTGGAAATGCCCTTTCAAAAAGTTCATCCCTAAGTGCACGGTAGCCGCGGAATAACAGGCAGGCAGATAGATGAGGGTGAAGGATGATGAGAAACTGTGTGTCTGTGTGTGAGCGAGAGGCAGAGAAATGTTTTTTCTGTCAGGTCTCATTTCGATTCTTTCTGGTTAATACTGTACAAAATAAAATTACGTAACAGTGCTAGGGTTTCAAAAAAAATCTGTTTTCCTTTCTTCCTTTTTTGATCATGCCAGGCCAGACTTGAGGCATCAACACGTAATTAATAGATGCATATTATCAAACAGCTGTTGAAGCCCTTTGTTCTGGCTCCAGCACAACAGGGGCCTCTGGCTGCAGTGTACTGTATGAGAAATTTCTCCGTGTGGAGCTCACATGAGCTCGTCTGCTAGAATCAGGCAGCGCTACCAGGAAATGCGCGCAGCGTTTTAAACCGTGCTGCTCTGCCAACTGTTTACATGTTTTTGCCATTTTCTGTTGCTGTTGGTTTCAGGGCTTTAATTATAGTCCATACCCCTTTCCCCAGCGTGTTTATTTTCTCAATAGGCGATTTTTCTGATTTGAGAATGCGCTTTGTGTGTCAGCCTTTGTCCTCTTTTCAAGCATGCAGAGTAAAATTAGTGCTGTTTTCCTGATTAATCAGCTGCTGAGTGTCACATCACGCCTTCTGCATGGCGATGCCACCACTATGGCCTAACACCTGAGCATGAATTTCACCGTTCTCTCCTGGAGTGGATGCTGTCAAACTCCTTCTCCATCACCAGTTCATCTAGCACAAATATTTAAATAGTAAGGAAAAAAGAAACCCTAAAAGAAAAAATAAATAATTAACAAGAGCCTTAAATACCCACATCAGTTTCCACAGCAGATACCATTTTCAAAGCAGATAACAATTCTTTTATTCCTTTTAAGGAGAGCATTATGGGAATTTTTGGCGTGCCAGCTCGTTATAATTTTATTTATACGGTATTTGTTTCTTCGATGGAAACTTCATTTCTCCTCTGGGATGCAATTCTTAGCTAACGAGTCCAAAACAAGCAGCCTGAAATCACACTCACTCTGCCTGGGGCGTGTGGTGTTTGGAGAAGATTCTGATTTCGCCCTTCTCTTTCACACCATCTCGACAGGACATCGCGAGGTCCTCTCATTCTACTGACCCCGCCAGAGAGGCTCTCGCTGGCAAACGTGTAGCACGTCGCTCGTATTACGTAGTCTGCCATGTATCGTGTGTTTACTTTCCTTTTTTAATCACTATACTTTCAACAGAAAGCAGATTTTTATTTCATTTACTTGTATTTTTCCTGGACTCTTGGGTAACATTCTCAGTAACAGTTCCAGAAACGTGCTAAAGCTCAGCACTGTTTTATCAGCAAGTTTCAGCTTGAAAGATGGTCACAGAAATTCATGGCTCACGTTATTTAGTAAAATTTCATGCCTTCTAGCATGGCATTCATACCCTCCCGCTTCAGTGGCCTGGACTAGTGATGGGAAAGTGAGTCTTCATCTGCTGCTTGCTGATCTGAATGAATCACAATATTTATCCATGGAAACCAAAGTGTGACTGACAGCGTGTGGTAGCTCCAGCCATTGAGTTCCTCAACGCCTCTCAGTAGTCAGAGCCTCCTGAGAATTGTGGGTGGTACAGTATATCTTATATCAGCTGCTATACTCTTCAAAAAAGGTACCTTTACCCTTGTCCTGTTCTTCTGCTATAAACCCAGGGGGGGTGGTGATGAACACTGCCTGTTGACCTGGATATGTGGCATGAATACAGTAAATACATTTTACAAACTAGGTACTGAAACGATTGTAATACACTCTAAAGAGAAAGGGTTCCAAAATACTCCTCCGTGTCTCCATAGAGGTATCAAATCTAGTTGAAGGGTACTTTGTCAAGCAAAATTCAATCTGGGAGCTTTCACATATTTGCTCTTACTACAGA
Source organism: Conger conger (assembly GCF_963514075.1). Taxonomy (NCBI): domain Eukaryota; kingdom Metazoa; phylum Chordata; class Actinopteri; order Anguilliformes; family Congridae; genus Conger; species Conger conger. The sequence continues at coordinate 48,589,310 of NC_083767.1, forward strand.
GGGTTCCATAAAGGAATAACAAGGGTTTCCCCATGGAGACAAGCCAAAGAACGCTTTATTTGTGCAAGTGTACATATCTATCGGGGTGGTTATATCAACACCACCCATTAGCAAGCAGAGCATATCCACTACTTACAAATGTATGCAGGGCATACCACTGCAGCTGGGAATGACCATCTAACACCAAGATCACACGCTACAGTCTAACAAGACGACATGATCTTACATCTGTGAGAACACAGTATTAGTGATTATCTGAAATCAAACTGCTGATTCATGTAAAAGGTCATGTTCACCGTGTTTCGCCCCTCCATCAGGCAAGTGGGCAAAACTGAGCTTCAGTTTGTCTGGTAAGAACATCATTTTCTGGTCATTTTCATTAACTGTTGTGCTAAATAAACATTTAATCATGTTGGAACGATTCGTAGATCATTTTTTATGCTAACATTTTTTTCTTTTTACATATTACATTTTAGCATTTTTTCCACAAGGACCTTAAAATGGTGAATTTCTCATTCAAGACTCAATAATTATATACTGCCTTCTGGGTCTGTAATTGAAATGGTTCCAGTAGTAATTTACAACTTAAAAACTGACTTACTCAAACTACAATTCTCAGACTGGTGGGTGAAAATCCCACCAGGCATGGTCGGTGTATAGAAAGCAATGCTTTAGCAATTTTTCTTTGAATGTCTATAATTAACACATAGCGTAATGGGCCTCCCAGCACATTTTAATTTCAGCACAAGTGAAAGGATTGTGTTCTCTGGGTTACAGAGAGCATGTGAAATTTTTACACTTGTTATCCCAAAGACAAGAACAGCAATCCTTGTTTCATTGCCATACGCCCACCTGGTCATAATGTCCACCCAGATAATCACAATTTCACAGAGCACAGTTTGTGCACTGCTGTGTGGCTGATTTTGGTCCAGCATGAATCTTTCTCCAGAATGTGATTAACCAGAAATACGGTTCTTTATCAGAAAAATACTATACTTTCCCCCGTTCTTCCCGGAAATATCTTTTCATGGCTTGTCATGTGTCATCTGGGCACAATGCAAAGCTTGTTAGCATTGGAAACCAGCCTGAATTCTGGGTGACTTGAGCAAGATCGGACCTGAAGCCGAAATAGAAATCCAGATGGACTAAAATCAATAGCCCCTGTCCTCCTTTCATGAGTCTGTTTTTGGAACTGCGGATTGAGGCAAGGCAAGGACTGAGAAGACTGTGAATTGTGGGAGTTGAGTTTTTCAGGAGTTTAATCCATTGGCCTGATGCTTCAGTGCCCATGAGTGACCAAACTAGAGTCCAGCAGGGGTTTCTGTGGACTGGCCTGCTTTTGGAGGGGAGGGGTTGTTGTGGGGGGCTGTGTGTGGGGGGGGGGGTTTAGAGGCTGACAGCCTGCCATGCCATGTGACTTTGTGGAACTTTCCGTGCCACAGACTGCTTACAGTGTTCATTCCCCTGCTCTGCCTGCGAGGCACACAGAGAGAGAGGGACGGCCGACTGCAAGGACTCAGTGGTGAAATGCAGCCAGGATATGCCGGGAATGCTGGGAATGATGGGAGGATTTACAGCGTGTTGTGATTCTGTGCACAACTCACCTGTTTGTGTTTGGGAACGCAGTGGGAACACATTTACTGAGGACCTTATTTTAAACGTTTCTTCGCCTTTTTTTGTATTTCATGACATTATTTTTTATTTTATTTTACATAAAATCAAAATGTAAAGGTAATGCAGCTCTAAATACGTCAACACTTTTTCTTCTTTTGCCTTTGAAAACTTAAATGTAAAACCCACCTTCAGTCTGTCAATTAGATTTTTTGAATCGGAATGAATATTAGTGCGAAAGATTACAAGAAGGGTTACAAACAGGATACATACTCCCATCCCAGATGGAGGGTTATGTAATCTGGTTGTCCGACCTCCTTAAGACATTGGCTAACATTTCTTGACATTGACTATCATTAACAATGAATTTTCATGTCAGATTCTTTTTAAATTATTCAGAGCCAGCTCAGGGCAGTAGATATGGTGCCGTGTTTGCATTCTGAATGCAGGCTGTGATTGGCGCCTGGCTCAAAGCAGACATTGCGCCCCCCCCCCTTAACCCTGGGAGGCACTGAGCCAAACTCCTGACCTCCCATGGTCAGCTCCCTCTTACTCCTACAGTGAGGTGCAAGAATTTTGACATCCCGGGTTTAAATGTCTGTTACAATGAATCCGTATGTGACTGAAAGCAAACCTGAGCTAAATGGTTAAACAAGAGACCTTTCTGCAAATTTTAAAGCAAGATTTTTATTTTTTATTTTCCCTGTTAATAAATCATAAAAAAGGGCCCTGTGCAAAGGTTTGGGAACCATTTTGGATTGTTTTTTGTTACTTTTTAAAAAGATGATTACTGAGCCTAGACCCAGGTGATTTACTCAGAGCATCAGGGCTGAACTCCATGCCTTCTAAAGTATCCAACTGCAGTGGCTGTTCTATCTGGCATTAACAACCATGGGTTCCTCTAAACAGCTGTCCGACAATTTTAGAATGAAGATGGTTCATTTCCAGGAGAAGGCTACAAAAACTACCTATTTTCACTGTCAGAAACATTGTTAGAAAATGGAAGATAAATGGAACAGTTAAAGTCAAGGCAAGGTCTGGAGGACCATGAAAAATTTGAATGGCCCAAGACCTGTTGAGAAGGGCTCAGAAGCACCCTCAATACAAAATTCAGAATATGAAGTATGTTAAGGTCAGTCCAGACATTGCAGTTGAAGAGAGGTCGGGTATACCAGCAAGACAATGATCCAAAGCATATCTAAAATCAACCATGAAGTACCTGCAGGAAAGGCGGATGAATGTTTTGGAATGGCCACCACAGTCCAGTTATGAAAATATATGTGGAGAGATCTCAAACATGCCATACATACAAGGAGGCCGAATAATATTTCTGAGTTAAAGGTGTTCTGCCTGGAAGAATGGGGAAAAAGTACTAACTGGCAGGGTTCCCAAACCTTTGCACAGGGCCTTTTTCCTTTAAAAAAAGTAAAATTTGAAGTTTAATGTTTAATGTTGTACCATTTAGAGATCAGATTCGCTTCTGTTTACTTCGATATTAATTGTAAGACGCTTTTTGTCCAGGGGTGCCCAAATTTCTGCACACTATTGTATAAGAGATGGAGCCAAAGTGCTCACCTCCAAAGGTCAGTTCGCCCCTTATCCAATAAGACACAGAGCCAAACTTCTCCCCTCTGACAGAGAGCAGTACTTTCCAGACTGCAGCACTGAATCAGAAATCAATGTTAATCAACGCCACCAATCTATTGGCAGACATTGAGTGAACTGTACTGGCTGAACCCAGCTTGAGAAAAATCTATTTCCACAGTAAATCAGCTGGATCGACATGAGCTTGACTGCACAAATGAAGTAAGTTCATACTGAATGCAGTGTATGTAATCCATGCAAGATCTTTCCAGACACAGGCTGTATGCAGTGAGTCTCATTAGCAAGTGATACTGTTTCTCAATGTTTTTCTATGTAAGAGTCTGTCACTTATGTAATTACTCTGTTATTAGCTCTAATCAAAAAGGCAAGCATTAAACATAATTGATTATAATAGGGCTGCTTTGACTATAAATAAAATGTTATTTTTCTAAGGACATTTCAGCTTCTTTGGAAATGCAAATATAAAATGAACCCATAAATAAAATAATTAATGCATGAAGTAGATTCAATTAAGAGTATCCCAGAGTTCAACTAAGAAATGGAGAAATGAAGAAAAATATATTTCCGTTGGGAATTCCCAGTTGGAAACATAAATCACAGCACATGCAGTATCTTCCTCAGACAGAAATGCTTTTGCATTACCATCCACATTCCCTCTCACTAGCTCTTATTTATTTCTGAAGCAGTATATGCAAAGCTAAGTCTGATCTGCCGTGGTGTTCTTACATAGGCAGTCATTTCCAGAAGTTTCTGTGACAGTTGAAGCCATGAGCACAAATATAGTGTTTCCATTATGAGCACATTGCAGCATTTGGTGATTAGTCCTGCACCTGTTCAATCCCACCTGTCTCCATTTCCCATATTTACAGGCTACGGGGCAAGGTCACATGCCTAAAACATTGACGGACAGAGGATTTTTAAAACAGTCTATTAAAATCAGCTATTGCCATACACAGTTTTTTTATGAGGGTTTGCACATTGATTTTTAGCTTCTCACTTTATGTTTTCTTGCCTGTATGATTCAGTAGCCTCGCAAATCAACCCCTGAACCTAATTCAACATCACGTATACTGTGGAAGCACTGAGTGTGAATCACTGCTATCATGCCAGGATTTCCACATGCAAACATTACTTTGGGAGACATGCCAGGACATGAGATTAAATAGTAAAAAAGTAACATCTGTGACACAAATCAAAGGATGTTTCCTGTGACTAATGCAGTTGAACTGTGAGAATGCAGTTTGGAGCCAGCCCCTCCCCTAAACAAATGAGTGTTGAGGTGTGTAAATGAATGAGTTTGTCTTCATTACTTAACTCTCTCAAATGTCGCCTGCTTGAATCAATACTATAGGTGTTGCCGCTAATGAGTGTGATATGGTTATGCTGTATAAATGTCAACTAAAAGGTACATAAGAACACACCTATTTAGCAAGCTATTTACGCTTTGCCAAAGTCCAGAAAAACAATGCCCTTTACTGCAATTCTTGGTCCCAACGTGTTATACAAATTTTCCTATTAATATATTTTTTAAATTAGATTTTGTCTGCTGCACATATTCATTCTAAAGAAGAGTATGTAGCCAAGACACGTCTCTGAACATCTCCGGACAGACCAATGTAGTCTGTTAGTTAGACACTGCACCGGGAAATAATGGCATAATCATGATAACGTTATTTCAACATTAGTCATTGCTCAGGAGAGTTGTTGTCTGGGTTTTGCAGCCCACCCGGCTATGACAGGTAATTTAGAGCTCCCCGTATGCTCTGCACCTATTGAATCACTACCCCTGTCTGCTGAGCATCCTTGTGCTCTTGTTATAGCAGAAGCTAAAGCAAATAACGTGCTGTTGAATTTCTCTCCACAACACACATCAGAAATTCCTGTTCGAGGCGCTTTTCCAGAGCATGGACCCGCCCCACAGTCTGGTGTTGTATCCGGACGATGCCAGTGCTAACGGGGGCCAGCATTCCGGCAGGGAGGGACACAGTTGGCTCCGGCATCGCCCAGGGAAGGGAGGGTTCTGGCAGGGAATGACAGTGTTGCATTGTGCACCATCAGTCCCCACCGCAACTCTGCCTGTTGAGTTGCACATAAAGTGACATCCTCCAACTCTCCAGTGAACATTTTTGTGGTGAAACGTCAGTGCAAGGCGTTCAGGTGCAAATCCGGCTCTATTTGGTTGAAAAGCGAATCTCTTCTAGCTGACTAAAATGTAGCCAGGCTATATCTCGTCATACCTGAGCTATATTGGGGTTAACCTAATTTGTTAATCTCTCAACCTAGATTTCCACCCTCCTAGATATCTAGATTGTGGCCTTTGGGCTTTTGCTCACTGGTTCATGTCCGTGTGAGCTCTGTCTGACACGAAGCTGACATCACATGCTTCAGAGGTCTACACATGCCTGTCTGAACCAGCTGCACTGCTGTGTGAGCGGGATTGGACATTTGAGAAAAGCAAGAGGAAAAAGCAGAAAGAATAAACTCACAACGTGATGTTCACTCGACTATATATGAGTCATAAATCTGCCCGTAACCCTGGTTTACCTGGCTGCTAGCCCACTGAGCACCGACGGACCTGCTTTTGAGCACCCTGGGCAGGGCTGGGATGAAACCAGGACCCCGGCTCTTCAGCTCGCTTTTATCCAAGGCCGTCTCCAGTAGCGACGAGGCTGGCGACCCGGGTAGCGTAACGATCCGCTGCCCGAGCCTGTGTCCCTCCGCTCTCTAGCTCCAGGCAGACACGGGGAGCGAAGCTGTGCCTGAACAAAGCCCACGCTTTGGCTCAAAGGCCTCTCTCTCCTCTCCCTGCTCCCGCTACCGCGGCTCTGAAAGAGCGGAGCGCCGAGGGAGAGGGCCTACCGTGCGCCGCCACAAAGAGACTCCGTAATCGCGGGGGAGAGTCCCGAAGGCGTGCGGGTTGTTTTATGTGGAGAGGTGGCGGGCGCCGGCGTTTGAGCCGGTTCCTCTGTTGAGGCCGAGTGCCAGGCACCCCACAGCAGTCTGCTCACACACAGGGGTGCTTCTGAGTGCTCCTGCATATGGATCCCAGGTGTAAAGTCCAGGGGTCAGAAAGTAGAAGACCCGCCAGTTTCTTCCACCCATGAACTTTACACCTCTGATGGGGATGAACCCCATATACCAGCTTTGCACCTGCTCCACATTGCCCCATTCCCCCTCCTCCCACACCTCAGACAAAGGAACTGGGACAGCCAAACACAGACAAAGTAACAGCCCAATAAGCAACTGTCAAAGCCATGAGTCCGGGTTACATCGACTCTGGTACCTTTCGACACCCCCATCGCTGGCCAGCTCTGTAGTGTAGCAGATTGGCCAATGTCAGCACAGTGTGCATGGGCCTTTGGGTAGGGACTGGGTGTGGAGGCAGATAAGAAAGCAATCAAATTCCACCATTGATTCCTGCTAGTGTCCAAGTACAGATCATCTGAGGACTAAGGTGAAAGGGAACTTTCCAGTTCTGAGGAACACGGGATTTCTCTCCAGAAACTCCAATGCTAGATTATTAAGGTCTCAGCCTCATTAATTAATCAATTATTTGCAGCTGTCAGACCTGAAAGCCATTATGTGGAGACAGTCTGAAGCCTCCCCAACAAACAAACAGAATCACCCTAATGACAAAAAAGAGAACAAACCAGTGAAAGTCAGCACATCACAACAACATACCCAAATATTTGCCACCCAATTGCCCTTCATGCACCGAGCACAAGTTGTCATTTATGCTTCAGCTAGTTTCAAAGTTCAGCAAACAATTTGCCAACAATTAATATGCAAGTTCTGTTCTGACTCTGAAATTAATCAAAGAACATTAGCTACATTGCCAAGTCTATCACACCAGTGAAATTTATATTGTTCTCCTATTACTCATGTGGACGGTGTGGCCCAGCACAATACAAAATGCGCAGAATTAATAGCCTTTTCATGCATCATTTACGCTAACTCAATGTCAATGAGCCCTGCTTGAGAAAATATCTACTGGCGTTGTGTGTGCGTAGACAAGCTTTCATCATCAGTAACTGCTCTGGCTGTGGCTTGCTGTGTTGTGCTTCTGGGACACAGTACAGTATGATTAAGAGGTAGTTATCCCCCGCCCCCTCCTTGCCTTACAGTACAGTTTCCAGATTAAAATTGCAACATAATCCTGGTGGGGGTGTGTTCCAAAGAGCGGATTTTGAAAAGCATTAAGGTGCTGTAAGTACTCATTCTAAAGGCATTCAGTTGTTTTTTTTTCTTTTTTTAAGGAATGAGTCTGGAGAAATGAGCTTCTCCCTACAAACGCCCACCAGAGCAGCCAGACAGGTTGCCATACCTGAGAGAAGAGAGGAATATGACAAAATGCCGGTGATTCTGCTCCACACGGTCCTCTGATCGGCTGATTCAGTGTTCGGGCCGGATAGGCCCTCCACTCAGGTGTAACTGCCAGAGCAGCTGCAGGATCACTCTTCTGTTCCTCCATCCTCGTTTTCTATCTTTTGTCTTTTTTATTCCTGCCCTTTTAGTTTGTGTAGTGTTTTTTCTCACATTACATTACGTTGCGCAGGTGAAAAGAAGCTGTGTATCGCCATTTTAACTGCCCTATCCATCAGGCATGCATCTCCCTGCTTTCTGCCCAAGGCTGATTGCTTCTCTTAATAAATGTGTTTGGTGTTAATTACAGCCATTGTGAAGACCGCGGCGATGCTCGCTGTAGCCGTTCCTCTGTGATGACTATTGGATCAAGCTGCAGCACTTTCATTCTTCTCAATATACTGCCTCTCCAGCTCATGCCACAGTACACACAGCTTGGTCATTTGGATTACAGTTGGCCTTCAGCTATTCTGAATGGAAAATATGAAGAAATATTATAATATCAACAATAAACATTTTCCCTACAGACACTACTGGAGAGTATCACACTTGTCTTGCATCACAAACCTTGGGAATGGAGTTATGGGTTTAAATCATTGTTGTCGGTTGAAGTAATACGCTTTCACACCCACTCAAACACCCACCTGTACAATCACCCTCACACATATCGCGACAGCCACCTTTACACACACCCAAACATTCACTTTTACAGACACCCATACAGTTACCCTTAGACCCACCCTTACACACACCACACCTACCCACTCTTATAGACACCATTCATCTGCCATTAGACTCACCCTTACACACACCACACCCATCCACTCTTATAGACACCGTTCACCCTCCATTAGACTCACCCTTACACACACCACACCCATCCACTCTTATAGACACCCATACAAGTACCCTGAGACCCATCTGAACTCCCACCCTTACACACGCCTCACCCACCCTCTCTCATAGACACCCGTTCACCTGCCATTAGACCCACCCAAACACCCACATCCACAGGCCTTGGTCACAAAGCCTTTCACAGGTGAATCTGCATCTCTTGTTTCATTTTGCACCAGCTTGCCTCTTCCTGCTTTCGTAAGGACGCAATTTGCCTTCATGTAATTGCAGGGTGAGCCACACGCCTGGGTTATTTTCTCATCCAGATGGCAATCATTGAGCATTCTTCTCTCTGCTTTTTTTCTAAATGAATGTGCCAACCTAATGAGCCGGCTCTACGGAAGGGTTTCATCACGTGCAATAATTAGCGCTGCGATTCTATGAATGATTCTCCTCTATTACCACATACCAACAAATGTCACAGAGTGCCAATAAGCCAGGGCAATATACACACTTAATGCAATAAGCTACGGAAGCGTGCTTACTTAAAGTAATGAGATATGGTTATAGTCACACTTAATTAAATGAGTCAGGGAAATGCATATGCCTAATTTAGCTATTTAGGGAGATATGCACACGGAAAACAGTCGTGACAATACAGACACCAAGCAATGTCATTTGCAATTACAGTTATTTAATTCAGTCTTTAATGTTTATGTAATGCTCCTTTCAAAAGTTTTTAATTGGCCGTTCATAATGTAAATTGCTACACCAATCAAAGGAAAAGCAGCTTGAGTTATGTGAGTGAGTCCTCCTTTTTGACAATGTGCGCTAATGAGAAAATGTAATTCGTTTTTAAGTACTGATTACCTGCTAAATACCTTGGAGCGCTGCTAATGCCGCTGAAGTAGAATACACTGTAGCGTAACAGATTCCTGGTCCAGGGGAACGTACACAGTTGTATAGTCTCATATTGTCAATCGACTGTATAGAAACAGTGACCTGCTTGTCACAAGCCTAGTCACTTCACTCTTCCGTGAACGTGTAGGTTTGATTCCAGGCTGGGGTTGCACCATGGTACAGCACCATTGTGTCAGACACTGAACCTGCATTGTTTCAGCAAACACCCAGCTACTTTATATGGATTATCTGCAAAACACTGAAATGTAATGGCACCAAACAAAATCATTCGGAGCCCGATTGTGGCCAAGACGATTTAAAGATTTCCCTGTGGTTATTCAGATTAAAATCTCTGAATCTGCCAGCCTTTTAATGGCATGACTAGATTAGTCATCATGAATCAACAATTAAAGAGCTACTTATTCTCCAACTGTTCCATTTGATTAAAAATAAAAAACTCTGAATACACAGTGGATCTCACACATTCACAGCCACGTCCATTTTCTCTCCCTGCTCATTCCATCCCCCCTCCCGCCCCCCCTCCCCGCAGACATCTCCAGGAGTCCAGGGGTTGAAGTGGAAAAATGGAAAGGAATACGCGTTCATTCTTGGAGAGTTTTATGGATATGTAAAGACTAGACAATCACATTGTCTGTTCTCTTTACTCTTCAGCTGCAGTGAAAACCGTGTTGTCAGGTGAGGCTGGAAACTGCTGTTCCATAATGAAACAGAGCAAAAAAAAATAAAGGTGGACAAATATAAACATGAAGAGAAAATTATCTGGGACACTCAGCTGAGCTGTTGAGAAGCACCAGGAGTAATTCATTTCAGTCTTTTTGCCCAGGTCTACTGACCACCCACAAAAGCGGTGAGCATTCTCTATCAGCATGTAAACGTTCCTTTTCAATTCATATTTCGTATAAATGTACTGCAAACATAAATAATTAGCTGTACTACTGGGCTAATCAAAGCTAGCTCTTCATTCACATACACTGGCAAAGGTAGAATGAGAGAAGTCTTGCACAGAAGTTTTTAAGAGCAACGGAAGTGATCAAAACACTTATATTAATTACAATGAGGATCACAGCATCATTGTTTCCTCCTGCTTATGCTTTTTGAGTATAGACAGATTTTGAATGGAAATGGAAATGGAGGGTTTCAAGCATCCGGTTGGGTTAAGTCCCATGCTAATTTTCTGTCATTTTTCCAACTATTTGAATCAATTGATCCATTTTTTTATTCTTAGAGTGATATCCTTTTCTGGATTGAAGCCATTGCATTTTCAAAATGCCAGACTTCACATTCCCCAACCCCACATATCATTGTTACAGTACTGTAAGCAATGAACATTTATATATTCATTCCGTGGCTTTCCTCGATTACCATTTTTTTCTCAGAAAAATGATCACATTTCAAAGATGATATGATCTCAGGCAAAATCTTACTACCCATCTGCTCCAATCATTCTAAAACATAATATTTGGAACCTGCACTCCAACCAACACAGCATTTACTGTAGCCCTTATCAGTATTATAACACAAACCGAAATACTCTCGAAATATCAAAGATTTGCCCAAGTAGATACATCCCAAATACATTTTTATTCTGTACTTAATGTTCCGCACCGTGCTAACCTCTTCCAAACAAATTACTGAGAATAAGAATGAGATCTGCACCTATTATGCTAAGATTTTATGCTAGACTGCTTTTATTTTTAGAGCCTAATTGAGCCCAACAGTTTAAATAAACACACAATTATTGTAACATAAATATATTGACACTTTGGTTGTCAATACCACACTGCAAAAAAAGAAAAATCAAAAGTCAATCTTAACAGTCTCAGTCATTAGATTTATCATTGTATTACTTTTTTTTTTTCTAAATAAGACAAAACATTTGCCATTGAGGTGAGACAGTCTTACTCACTTCAAGATTTGCCAAAGACAATTTCACTTAACAAGCAAAAGGTCACTTAAAACCAATTTCTACTTGAGATTTTAAGTCTCACTACAAAGACTAAAACTAAAATTATTTTTTGAAGGGTAACAGAACCACAAAATATAATTAGTGTTCTTCTTTCCACAGAATATTTATGAAAGAGCAACTTTATTTAATCTACCATAGGCATAGTTATCCTGGGCTTGCACCAAAATAATGTAACTCTCAGGCAGAGGGTTTCCATGTTTAGAGGCATCCACAGGCTGCCATTGTATGAGCTGTGAAAGCATGAAGCCGGGGAGTCACAGGCAGAAAGTTGGGAGCAAATGGAAATTTTAATAGACTTGAATTGTGCTGTCTCTTGCAGAAGGAGTCAGAGGCTACAGCTTTTTCACTAGCTTTGATACTCTTTTTGACGAAAGGAAATGGAAGGAGAGGCTTCCAGCTCCCAAATACTCAGAGGCCTTCAGTCAAATTCAGTCACCGGGAGCTCTGCGCCAGACAGATTGAATTCAGACTGTTGAGATATATTCGGTTTTTAGCACAAAACAAACCTTTTGAAAATACAAAGACCAAGTCACATTCTCAAGTGAGAGCTTTAATCACAATTGTATTCACTTAGTATAGATATTTCAGTGAATATTATATAGAACTCGTAGGCTTGCACCTTGGGCACTCTGACCTATACTTAGTTAATGGTAGGGTTAATAATATGGCCATATATTTTCACAAGTTATCTTTTCATTTGAGCTAATGCACTTTAGGGTATTTAGAGTTTCCACATGTACTGTATCACTCTGGAGAGAGCACTTTTTCTTTCCTCTCTGGCTCTTGTCGTCTGCTGAAATCATGGGAGGGAGAGGGCTGTTGACCCATGCTGAATTGGAGGCATTTTACTTCATAGAAAAAGAGTGATTTTTGACCCAAACATATGATTGAGCTTATTATAAGAATGATATATTTTGTATGTATTTCAGGAAAGAAGTACTAATGACAGTTCACACGTGTCATGAATGAACGCCATGAGCCAGGCCGGGCAGCTTCTCACAGACACAATGTTTTGTTTTGCAATTCCTGTGAGATGCTGCCATCAGATACCTGAGACATACTGAGTCATAAAGGTGTCAGGATGCTGTCTTTCAAGGTGAAGCATAGCTCTCTCTGAATGGCAAAGCTTCCCTTTCGGTCTCTCCAATGCATCCTGGTGTAGTGTGATTCTGGGGTGAGCTGTGTGTAGTCCTCCCCAATGAACCTCTAATGTACGATTTTCAACAAGTCTTCTGTCTCGACGACACCGAGGCCTGAAGCAATGTGTGCACCTCCAGGGCCTGTGACATCACTCCAGGCAGCTGCTGGCTAGCAGAGGAATCAGTGGAGTGACAAACCACAGGACAGTGTGCTGTACCAATCCCCACCCCCCCAAACTGACAGAGGATACTCCGTCGGGACTGTTCCAGTTAGCCACGAAAAATCTGTGGGGAACAAAAACTGTCATGTCCTGGCCCACTGACACATTTTTGGGGAGTTTAATGTGAATTTATATGAGTTATTCTATCTTTAAAAGGCAGGCGGGCACACCACAGACTACATTAGAAAAATGTTACATATTATCCCTATGTAAGTCGATGACTAATTACAGAGAAGAGCTGTTTGGTATCGATCAAAGTGCTAACTATATATACCGCCATAATCCCTTTTTTCGAAATGAGCCATTCAGACATAGAGTGTAGAGAAAAGCTTTCTGGATTACATATGGATTGTGATAATATCCAGATTAATGTTGCTGTGCAAACTGACCTTGGAGCTAAATGTCTACAATCTCTCCGTGCCTACAACAATTTGTTTATTTGTGTTTATTTATATTAAAGCTGAATTACTGGTCGCATCTTTGCTGAAAGCCTCTGTGTGCTTTGCACAAAATGGTGGTATCAACACTATAGCCGATGAAAGGATTACTCTCATTAGAGCGAAAGTGGATGAAAGGGTATTACGCGCATAAGTGCGCCCTGATAGCAAGGAGACAGCTGTGTAATTTGATTGAAGGACAATCGCTCTGATTCCCCTTCAGAAACCAGTGGCAGAGGATCTGGACACACTGGCCCATATTTATACAAGTGCCTCGGAGACTAAATGTAAGAGCACTGATCTAGGATCAGTGTAGCCTTGTAGCCCAGAATGGATAAGGTTATGATAAGGAAGAAGTAATCTGAATTTAGATCAGCACCTCCCAGTCTGAGACACTTTAGGGCAGTGTATTTAATTCCCACTCAAGGAAAGGTTGAAGAGCTGACCAGAATATTGTGGTAATAGGTTTCAGTTTAATAAAAAAACATTTGTTTTCTAGAGTGTAACAGCATTACTGAATATCCTCACCTCTACAGTGGTGCTATCTTTTCACAGGCCATTTTACGATGTACAGCATTTGATCATGCAAGATAATACCGATTTTGTTGTGTAAGTCTATTGATTGGATGCAAGAGGTCAGGTTTCAAAGCTTGTGGATCATAAAAATAAAATAAAAGAACAAATGCTGTGACCCTTTGTTGTGGGTTTTTGTCACTGCATATCCGTTGGCATATCTTTATCCTTTGGCTGAGTTCCCATAATTTGGACCGTGCAATGTGTGACTTCTTCCTCCTTATTTCATCAGCCACTGGCAGTGCTGCGCCCGTAGTCCTATCAGCGGGAAATGTGGCAGAGAGGCAGAGCGGACTGAGCTAGCATTCATAATCACTCTGTAATTATCTCCAAATTATGTTTGCTCAATGTTTTTTTTGGAAGCCACGTCCTGAAAAGAGTATATAGGTATCCCCAGATAACTGGCGGCTGGTTGCCACGGCAATCCTATGGATGTTGCTGTGGGGGTGTGGCGGGCTGTCTGTCTGGGGCAGGCTGGTGTAGTTGCATATGGCACTGTTTGCTCAGACTGGCTGCACGCGTGATGTGCTGGAGTTAAAACAGCACACACTGCTCCACAGGCCCTTTGAGACAAGCAACTACAAATCATCTGAGGGACAGCCAAACAACTTTCCCACACTCACCCCCCCCTTCTCTCTTTCTCTTCTCCTTCCCTCTCTTTGTCTCTCTCACACACAGACACACTCGTACATACACACACACACACACATGCACACACGAAGGCATGCACACATGCACGCACACACACATACACAGGCGAATACGCACACATACAAGCATGCATACAAACAGAGACACAAACGTCAACTCACACACATATTTCAATTTAAATGCTAGCTGGTTCAAAGAAAAATGTCAATAGTACGACCCTACTTTATAACATAAAAGAAATAAATGCACTATTACACAGCACTGAATCCAAAGAAAATGCTATTATACACAGTGTATAATTACACTGCATGTCTCTGATTGAAAAATTATACACAGGCTGTGAAAACGCTTATATCGAACCACCCTTTAAATGAAAGCCAACGTAAAAAATATTATAACTGCTCTCAAAAAGAAAATTTGAAAGAGCAGCTTAGGTGCTAGCAATTGATAGTGATGGAACTTCACTGAAAAGCACTTAAGGTTTTGAGATGAAAGGCACTATACAATGGTACAACACCAGTGATTCACCTGCAGTTTAAAACTATAACAGTCTTTACAAAAACACTTTCCAAACCTCCCTATGCTACCCGACAGAATCAGTGAGAGCTCTGCAGGTGTAGACACTGTCGTGAAGCATTATCAGTGTTTTGTGGAAAGAATGAGAGCCATCTCTTTCCAAGAGCACTCCATTTTGCCCTGATTGCGGCGTAATTGCATTTTCTCGCGCTTAATTAGGCTTAAATCCTCCACAATTATCAGCCCTATTCTCACGTCTTTAACATTCTTTGCTGGAAATTATTTTATAAAGCAACTGTCGGCAATAATAAGGCAATAATGTTAATCCATTCGGAATGGCGTCTCTGATGTGGTGTCGTGGTTTCCCCCCCGGCACAGCCCGATGGTGTGTCCTGGCCTAAAAGCTGTGGCTGTTTGGGCACGGGTACGGTCGGGGGTTTGTGCTGTATCTCGGCGAAACTTTAGAGCGCTCACCCTGCTGTGTACTGAAGCTCTGAAATACGGGGCGCATCCTCGTGGGAAAAAACTGGAAGGCCACGTGACGTCCACCAGACCAGACCCATCAGGGTCGCGTGGTTCCCATCGTCCCATGTAGGCCAGAGGTTCTTCTTCGGCCACAGATCCTCCCCCTCCTGCTGACTAGCTGCTCACGAGACTGTGTTCTGTTCAGAGACAGCGGTAGCTGAACCACCGCCATGTTTCTCCGCCTATTGCTGCTAGCAAATGGAATCTGAGAGAGCATGGAGATGTGACAACACTGCTCAATACAGAACTGGCGACCTTCACAAGGAGGGCACACACACACACGCACACACACACACACACACACACACACACAAATACACACACAGCCTTTGAATCATTTCGTCATTAATTCAAGCATGGGACTGATGGGGACCATTTAAAGCTCACTGTGACATTTCCTCTTTTTGTGGCACACAAACTTGGGTAAGATGTTAGGCTTCTTAATATATGTTCCTCCTGCCATTGTGACAGCTTGTTTAAGTCATGTGTATCCTTTGTCATTGTCTGGCAATGCGTCTCTGCTTGTTCTGCGCTTCGTGAGTAAGCCACATTCACCCAGATATTGCCGCTGCTGGAGCCATCGAACAGGTGATGCAAGTGAGTGAGTAACATGTCATTTTGCAAAGAGGAAGACGTGTTAAGAGATGATGTTTAGATCTGACAACCGAACAACCTCAAACAACCACTCACCGCTGCGGCTATTGCTCCACAGGCCAGTGACCGTATCGTGAGACGACGCAAGATCACGGTAAACTGTTTCAGCTCGGCCTACTTCAGAAAACCATGGCAACGCAGGGTGCTCTCTGAGTTTTTCAGAGGCATATTTCTCAGAGGCTGCTCGGTAACTTACGGAATAATTTATAGGAGGAGCTGGCTGAAAGAGCACAGGTAGCAGCACTCTGTATTGTGCTCCCCAGTGATTTATGAAGCTTAACTTCAGAGCGGCGACAATGTTTCAACCTTTCTGCCTTCTTTCATTTGCATGACACTGACTTTTTAAATTAACTCCCAGAGAATATAATGAAACTGTCCAACCTGAGGAAATTGAGTTATCTGCCCGTGTGGTTTATATTTACTCTTGCAACTAATCATTTAGCACATGCTTTTATACAGTGTGATTTATGATACACAGACCAACAGTTCGTAGGACGTAATAAACAACTGCCAAAATAAAAACGGCCACATTCAAGCACCATACAGTACCTAAGAGGACAAACTAAATGTAAATTTTACTAGAAAATGTTCCAGGTGTACAGTCGATACCAAAGCTCATAATAGTTTCTCAGAAACTTTTAAACATTTCACTACATACATCATTGCTTCTGAAGTACCTTGTCCCACTCAAAGTAATTGCATTGCTGCAGAGCTTGGGGAAAGTTATGAACTGGCTGGGGACTTGTTAATCTAAAATGGTTGACCGAAGACCAGGCCTGTCAATGCAGCTGCGTTCCCTCACACTCCTCCTCATCACCCAGATTAAACACCGGTTTGCATAGTGTAGTTTAGTATGTGTCTATCCCAGAAAAGACATTCAGACTCCCCGTTACAGGCTTAGCTAATCCAGGAAATATTGATGTCTGGAGCTCCTCGGGCTGACTTTAATGAAGTGGCTGATAAGAAAGTGAAGGAGGATTGGGAGCAAAGCAAGGCTGCAAAATCCCCCTGCCTAGAGTATACTCTTGGGGGATTAGAGACACTAGAATAAGGGAGGATCAGCTGGCCTTAACCTTTGGTCTCATCCTGATATGGATGAGTCCGATTTTTTGCGCTGTCATAGCAGTACCAGGGACCTGGACAGTAGGGTGGCATTTGTTAAGGTCTCAGCATCTTAAAGCCTAAGTTGCTACCACATATACTACCTGCGGTCATCACTGGAAAATCAGTCAAGTGAATTATATTTCGTGTTGTGACCGATAAGCAATGCTGCAGAGTGCTTTACAGGTTCAGAAGGGGATGAACAAAAACCTCAGGAAAACTTTTCCCACACACCTCTGAAAACTGAGATAAACAGCCGGAAAAGAAGTGTGGTAATTAAAACCGCTAATTAATTAACACACTGAACACGTCAACAGATATCAAGTCAGACTAAAAACCGTGAAGTCGATACTAGGAGCATGCTCTATGCAATGCAGAAAACATAGCAGTCTGTATTAGGTGTCTTTAGCTGGAATTCAAACTAGCAAGCAAACTAGACAGCAAGCTACGATTTACCCTGCCATACAAGTACATCGTTCTTCATCATCATTCAGCTAGCTAGTGAAATTGTAAACAAAACACTCAAAATGGTTAAATGTAAGCAAGTGGGGCTAAAGGGGTCAAAACTTTCAGAGGATTTGTTTCCTCAGGCTGTAAGAGAATAAGAAAAGCACCTATCCTTTGCCCGCAGATGTTCAGGGGACCCATCAATCACTCACCAGTGACAAACCCTCCTCGGAATTCAGTCAGTACGTTTCCTTTGAGTAATGCTTGCTGTAAACATTTTGATACATTTTTCTGTCCAATAACCTGCACCGAATGTATGAATTCTTATAAACCCATGCACCTGTACTGAAAAGTAATAAAAAGTGTGCTATTTGAATATAAAAATTTTGATCGAGGCTTGTGCATTTTTTCTGCTGGAGGCACCACTTAACTCAGACAGTACCACAGTAAGATATTAGAGACTTTGATGCAGCAGGGTGTCTTGCTGCCATAGATCAAGCATTGTTTGATCACATATCATTGCCTCATTCTGTCTTCTTTTATTGGCAAAACCTTCAGTTGAAGTTTTATCTCCTAAAACATGCACTCCTCCGACGGAATGTTCCCGATACCATTTCTGTTGCCAAGTCTCTCTCTCTCTCTCTCTCTCTCTCTCTCTCTCTCTCTCTCTCTCACACACATACACACAAAGCAGAACAAAATAGTTGACCAGTCAACTAAAGTACCCAAAGGTATTTGCACACTATGCATCTCCTTACTGCCACTGATGAAAAAAATATTGTTGCAATATTTATATTATGTACATTTCAGAGTGCCAAGCAACCTATAATATTAGTACACCTTGGAGGTACAACAGTTTGGGTGCTCAGACACCCAATTCCATATCACAGAATTCATATGCCTTAAAGATTGGCCCGGAAAAAGGACCAGCTTCCATCTTCATGATATTACATTACTTGGATCTTAACGTGAATCAATAGTAAATAATGCTCAAGAGTTGCTTTAACGGACAAGATGCAAACAATTTTGCAAAGAACAGAAGTGTGACTGGGCTATAAATGTGGGTGTAGACAGGTGTAGACAATTAGTTAGAGAGCAGCAAGGGAATGGAAAACAGGTGCGATGGATGACAAGTTAACAAGGTAATTAGTAATCGTTACTAATAAACCAATCCTGCCCTAGCATTACTAAATTAGTAAATGACATGCACGAGAAACGTAAGGTAACAAGAACACATGATTAGTATATTAGTATTACCCAATCCTGATCTGGCATTAGTAGATTTAGTAAATAGACAATAGAAACAATTAGGGTGTGAGTGACAGAAAGGGAGAGAGAGAAAGCCGGAAATGCAAGGTTTGCGGAAAGACATGTAAAAGTGTATGTTTAGACAATGACCAGTCTACGTAACAATAAACATAAATCAAAACATAAAACTAAACGAACTAAGACGATAACTACTCAACATAACAAGGTTAAATAATCGTAACGAAAACATAACTAGACATGACAAGACAATTAACCGTAACAAGAAATAAACTAAACAACATGACGAACCTAGACTAACATAATACATGATAAGACAACACGTGACTAAGACAAATGATTAAACATAAAACAAGGCATGACAGACCTGACAGGAAACGTGACAGGTGATTTACTGTAGCACGGGACAGGGCAGTATTATAGTCATCAAAGAGAGCTAGTTCTTTAAGAAACGCTAGTGTTTCACTTTTAACCTTTATTCCCAGCCTCTCTGAGTGGAGCTACTATGAAGGGTTGCTTTGGAGGAAACGGAGACAGTCCACAGTTGCTAATTAAAGTCATGTTGAAGAGAGTTAACACGTGTTTCTTCCAGTTGCAACAGGCAGCCTCCAGCAACTCTCTTTTGGGTACTTTCCTTTTTTCTTGTTTAATGTTGCTTGTTGTTGTCTAACGCATAGGCCACCAAACTAGGACAGAGCCAGGCCTCTGGAGAGTGCAGCCTGGTTTGCATTTATCGACAATCTGTTGGGCGGGAAGGCACTTGGTTGGGGGAACAGATACACGGCATTAAATGATTTTGTTTGCAGGAACACGTTTCGTCATCATGCAGAGGCCATCTCCAACCATTGATCAGTCTGTGGGCGCCTCAGGACCTCAACTAATCACGCCAACAAAGGGCTTTGTGCTTAAATTACAATATTGAGGCTCTTGTCCCATGTTAAATGGGACATTGTTGGATAGTGCATTTTATAGGTTGTTAATGGTAATTTCCCTGGGTGGTTGTGTGCTTGCTATGCCATTTTCAAGTGATCATTTTCTCCAATATCCAAAGCATTACTTACACTTAACATGAGTGTCGGCACAGATTTTTTTTTAAATATCTTTTTCCATGGTAAGTTCCCTCTCATGCTGCTATGCATCTTAAAATAGTGTTGAACAATCGGGATGTGACAGCTTGCACATCTGTGTCACTGCTCACCAAGCTTGCATAACCCTCTCCTTGAACCATCTTTAAACAAATGAATAATCCCTATATTCACACATCATCAGCTGCAGGCTCGCTCACTGCGTAAAGCATAATATCTGCAGAGTGGAACTTCCAGGGACTTGCTGGAGCACACAGCACTTATGACTTAGCACTTATTCAGGAGCCTGTATCTGGAGGAGGTTTGGGGGGTACTTAATGCATCTTGGTCGCAGCGCAGACTGAAGACCCATCTCTTCAGGCTACACCTTTCCCTCCCCAACTCACCACCATGATTAGCCTTAGCCTGTAATGGCACTTATGTATAGATTGTATAGATTGTATAGATAT
Organism: Conger conger; assembly: GCF_963514075.1. Lineage (NCBI taxonomy): Eukaryota > Metazoa > Chordata > Actinopteri > Anguilliformes > Congridae > Conger > Conger conger. The sequence continues at coordinate 48,609,673 of NC_083767.1, forward strand.
TGTTACTTGTATAGGTATTGTTATTTTTTTTTTTGTATTCTAGCTGCAATTGTGGTATGCTAGTCGGAAAGTTGATTGTACTCTTAAAGGGTTCTGATTTTCTGCATGTTTACACTAGGACTCGGAACTATACTGTCCTCTCAGGTCCTCTTTGCACTTGTTCTTGTGTTTAATTAGTACTTTGTTGTACGTCGCTCTGGATAAGAGCGTCTGCTAAATGCCATGTAATGTAATGTAATGTAATGGTCATTGTGACACCATCAACCAGCCAAGACAACACAAGCATTAGAGAGAAAGAGCGATCAGAGGACCTCACCTACTGGTTAAGTCGGCACACACACCTGGACGATGCTAGGAATGAGTTAAAAGTGTGCTCCACAATAGGGGCTGAGACCGGGGAGGCGCTGTCCAAGAGAGAGGTGATAGAGTTGAAAAGCTACAGTTGGTTTGATCTATTTTGCCTTCGTCATTTTGCCTTTATTATTTTTACCCGGAACCTGTGAGCGGGAAGGGCAAAGACTTTGTGTTTATTTTTCTAAGTTCTCGCTCTCTCTATCTCTCCCCACTCCGCAAACCTCGAAAATAAAATGCCGGTTCAATGCAGAATTTCTGTATCTCCCTGTGACCTGCTCTTCTGTCCTTCCAACGGTATGTCACAATGTGTGACAGAGAGAGAGAGAAAGAAATAAAGAAAGAAAGAGAGAATGAATGAGAGAGGAATGGCAGTACCAGGCTACGAGGGGCTTCCGCTTGCTACCACTTGACATTTGTGACAAAGACATCCATTCATAAACATAATCTACAGGAAATTATATAAAATAGTCAAAGGATGTGTTTTTTTACAGAACATGAAAAATGCCATGTTATGCAATAGGTTCCACGAAGCTATTTTTAAGCACATGCATAAACATGATGTAAACGCCCACTCTGTCATTCCCCAACATTCTTAGAGGATTCAGTATGTATGCACTGCAATGCTCCAGTTTAACGTGTCCAACACCAAAACAATCTTTTCATTTGGGGTCGTCAGGTGTGAGGGAATTTAAATTTAAATAATCTGTAATACCATAAAACACCTGTGACATTATACACAGCTCTGAACCAACCATGACCATACACACAATGGTACAACTCCCACTACAGCCTGACCTGAATATGATAAATTCCTATGTTACTGCACACAAACACACACAAACACACACTCATGCGACAGCAGCAGGGGTCATTTACTGCACATGCGATATATCAGTACCATGCTGGACATCTCATCAGTATTTACTCACGGTACACTCATGCAACACTATGATCACCGATTACATCATCTCTCTGTGGTCTACATGAACAAAAGCGTTATGTCTACAAGAAACGCAGCTTTTGCAGATTATTGTTATGCTCCACATGCACGTTTGTAATGCAATTATGTTGTGATTATGTCATCCCGTGATCTGCTGCGATGTATTGACTCTGCTATGCCATGTTAGCCTTTTCCATAATAGCAATGAGAAAGCAAAGCCTGACAAATAAATAGGTTAGAAATGGATGTAATGTAATCCACCTGCGGTTTCATTTTTCTTCACCCAGTGACGTGCCAGTTCTTGTGCCGCAATCGTGAGTGCGAGTCTTTTCAGCGGCAGAGAGACACCTCTCTGCTGATTGCTCCCTGCCTGGCCTACTAGTGTGAAGATGAAAAAATACAAGTAGGACACAAACGAGGTAGGATCATTCTTTGTTGTCTCGTCACAAACAAATCTAATTAACGCTTTCCCCTCTGCTGTTGGCGTTGGCGTTGCTGATTCCGAATGGGAAAAAAAGAAAGAAAAATAAAAAGATGAGGTAATTCTGCCAGGTGACAGCAGCGCCAGGGGCAACACAAGAGGACTATTATCTTACCGCCGTGGAACTAACACTAATGGAAGAACGTGATCATTCCAGCGCCCTTGACTTCTGCTTCAGAATCACTCTACTGCTATCACATTAAGGACCCTGACGCGCTAATCTCTTTAGTAAACATGCAGAACAGAATACGTTATGGACATCAATGAATAAGTAGCAGTAATTAGTGTACTTCTAACCAACAGAGAAAGGACACCAGTTCCATGCTCACCCACCCTCCAGGATCTCCGTGGCAACAAATGGGATTCTAACGGAGCCCAAAGGGTATGCGCTTAAACAGACCATAGTGTTCAGTTTTCACATGGTCAGAGGGTGCCACTTCTACCAGCCAATAGCCACTGGTTAAATCCAAGGTGCGGTCGTAGGTAGCTGTCAATGTCTCCTCAATGTGGGGGAGTGGGGGAGCATCCTTATGATTCACTGCATTAGCCTTGCAGTAATCCACGTAAAAGGTCAAACTACTGTTCTTCTCACAAGTGGGATTCTAACTAAAGGTTTCTAGTGGAATTGTAACGGTTAATCTGGGTAAGATTAGAGAAAACAGAAGAAGCATGTTAATTTAATGCTTGAAGCATCTGTTATAAAAGGCTATTGCAGGATGTTCTCAAAAAAAGTGGAAAGTTAGTTGAGAGGCAAAACAAATAAATAAAGGTGAAACAGGTTACACTGTAATCATAATGGTCCTGTAAGAGAAATTGGGTGATTCTGTTCAGTCAAGGAGATAATGAGGATTAGCTCACATTTCCACAATAACATAGCAGTGCAGCAGTAAGCCCACAGTTCCTAAGGGCATACCTGTATGATTGAGGTGACCTAAGAATGTAATGTGAATTAACTGTTACAGCTGAAAGGCCAAACCATAAGTTATTTGTGGTAAACGCCATGAGACAAGTTTTCCATTATTAGTTGAACACGAAACATAACAGATGCAATCTTTTGAGGGCAAAAAAGCATTTTTTAAATGTAGGATGTAAAGGATGTAGGATGTAAAGGCCAGCACTATTTAGGGTGGTGAGTGCAAATGGGCTCTCCTATCAGTGCAGGGAGCAGAGAGAGCAGAGGAGACAGACTTATCAGGCCTGGGCTATCTCTCTGTGGCCCGGCCTGTATCTTTACAGAACAGATCGAGCCGCACCAAACATGGTCTCAAGAAGTTGGGGACAAATGCCACCAGAGGAGTCCCCTTCACCTCCAGCATGAAGCAGATCATCACCCCCCCTCCTGCTCCGCCTCCCCCTCCCCTTCCTCCTCCGCTTTCCATCTCCGGTTAATCCACCTGCTCAGCAGGGAAGAGATTCTCCGAAGGAGTCCCTTTGAAGGGAATACACCAGTCTGAATGCCAAGTCTGCCCCCAGGAAGCACAAAGAGAACGTGCAGAGGCTTCAAGGTGAGCGACACACTTTATTTACACTTTTCAGTCACGTTGTACAATCAAATAGTGAAATAATTAAATATTGAAAATGACCTTATGGTTGACTGTCTAGGCTGGGTTTCTGAGAACAGAACAGCGGAATATGACTATAAAATCATCAAATGGACCCGAAGCACGTCTCATTGTTTGTCTCAGTGTTTTTATAAACGGAGACGCAGATTTGAACTGAAAGTTTAATTAGCTGCCGGCATTCGGGCGCCTTGAGAGAAAACGAGCCACAGGATGTGCGAATTTAAAACAGAGATTATACGTTTCCAACCATGGAAAATTATTACCATTAAAATTTTCATTTAAAAAGGTTATAGTTAAAATTCAGGTTGGGAGTTTTTCGATTTGATGCCAGTCAGTGTAAAACTCCTGCGGTCACGTTAACTTCCTCCACTGGATTAATTGTTCTAAGATGGCTGCTGTCTCCTCTGTCCCAGAGAGCACCGATTGAATCTGTTTCTGCGGTGGTTTCCAGAGTGGACACGGCTGTGAATGAAATCGAAGAATCCGGGCCAAGCTCCTGAGCGGAACTGGAAAAAAAAAATACAAAAAATAAAAAGAGATTGTTGCTTTCTACAAGAGTGAGAGCTGAGTTAATGGCTTCCGCTCCGGAGCGGGCTGGCAGCTGCTGACGCGGGGCAGACAGGCGTAATTGAAAGTAAAGCGTTTGATGACAGGTCTGCGGCGAGGCCCACGACCAACAGGTACTCGGCGTGACGTAGAGCTGGCAGGTCTGTTTGCACCTGCCAGAGCCCCGCCGCGGAGACGCGGACGGCGGGAAGCAGGCGCGGCTGCTGCCACCCCATCTGGAGGCGGGAGGCGGGGAGCGGAGGAAAATAACTCAACAAGGTGGCGGAGGTGGGAAAAGAAGCTGTCTCGCTTAAGTTTGTGTTTGTCGGACTAAAGCAGCGGTAAATTAATGCAAAGTGGCGCGCCGCAATTTCTCTGTGCTAAATCGGTGCACACAGATACCCGTGCCAATTTTGAAAAGATGGGAGCTCTTCCCCAGACTATATTCTCCATTTTGTTTTCAACGACAAGGACAGTTTCCATACCGGTCAGTATGGGCCCAGGACGCAGAATTGCTCCAGTTGACTGAGGTACTAAGAGAGATTTTAAGTTTTGTTTCATTTTACCCCCCCCCCCCCCCCTCCCCTGGGTTCTCAGATTTTGTATAATAACCTCTCAACATGGGGAAAAAACAAGTACTAGTGTGACCTTGGACCTGACCAAAATCAGGGGAACTACAGTGCTGTCTGTGTCTCTTTGTTTTGAAATTGATGGAATGAACGAGTCAGTAGTGAAGTAATAAGGGTAACACAAAAGTATTGGCCTGTGCCCTGTGGAAGTACCGGGTCAATGCTGCTGACACTACAATGCTGACCATTAAATAAATTGACTGCCCTACTTACACAAGGATACAAATTTTCTATACAATTGTATTGCAGAAAATATGAGAAAGTTCCTTCCCAAAACTAGCCCGATCCTGATAAGATGTAGCCAGGTCTATAATACTGTAATGTTCTTTGTGTCATGCTCACATTGTCGACTTTGAATATGTTCCTGGATATATGTCATGAGGTCAGAAGATCTGAAACGCAATCCTTTTGGTAGGTTTCCCAGTACCGAATCCATTCCCTTCTTTTTTATTGGAGAGATACGGCTTTTGTTTTTTTCTGAAATCTCTTTGTAGAATGTGTCCCACCCAATATCTAACTTGCGCCCATGCCCTTTGTCTATTTTTGCATGGATGACACCCTATCCATCTGAAATTCTAGGTGATATTCATAGCTGGTGATAAACTGAAGGTATTATCTATAGATATACACAAGTCTGTTAAATGAGTGTTCTGTTATCAGGAGAAATAAAGGCATCAGTCCACTGCTGTCTGCTGTACGCTGAAATGAAATAGCTCAAGTTTGGTATTTAACATTGTGTGTATACACTCTTAGAAATAAAGATATATGTGGTATAAGTTTCTGAAAAGGTACAAATGCTTGTCGCTGGGGCGGTACCCTATAGGTGCATAAAATGATTCCCATAGGCAGCAATATATAATTGATTTGTACCTTTTCTGCTTGAAAAATGTATTCATTTGTACCCATTACATTACATTACATTATTGGCATTTGGCAGACGCTCTTATCCAGAGCGACGTACAACAAAGTGCATACCCATAACCAGGGATAAGTTCGCTGAAAGACCCTAGAGGGAAGTACAATTTCAACTGCTACCTGTACAACAAAGATAAGGACAAGGGCCATTTTTATTTTTTTTTATTTTTTTTGAACAAACAAACAGAGCAAAAGTGACCAAAGTTAACTATCCAAACACTGCTTACCTAGCCAACTAAAAATACCGATACACAAAGCAAGTCACAGAGACAACAATTAAGGTTCACAGGGAGGTAGGGAGGGATGGGGAGAGGTTACTCTACTTTACTGTACATTACTGTACTTTCAGGGTACATTTTGGTACAATACTTTACAGCAGGGATCATAAAATCTGGCACTCAAATCCGAATCCAGCCCTGGTTTTCTTTTTTCCCCGGTAATTAACTGAACAATTATAGCTGCTGTGTGGCCAGACAGTCTTCTTGCCTGACCCCCAGGTAAAGGGAGGGTGGGAACCTTCGAGGACCATCATTTCATGATCCCCGCTGTACAGGTGGAGGGAAGCTCCGTCAGTACAAACAGCAGGATTGGTGATAGAATGGGTAACACTGGATCGTCAAAGCTATTTAAAGTCTCAGTGCTTCTTCTTTCCATCAGGCACATGAATAAAAATCAATTGTATGAATCGATTCCTAACAGCCTAAATCAGGCTTTTGAGCTTCCATATGTCAGCCTTGTTACCTTCCCTGTATCAATATGAATGAATGATTAGGCCCATTCCTATGTTGTAATGAGCTGACTGATACAGCCGGTATACAGGAGCTGATTCCCTGCAGGATTATCTCTGGTTGGTAAACCTATAAACGTCCTTTGTGGAAGTCCAAACCCATAACTGTCCAAATACGGAATGTCTTTAGTACACCTGTCAAGCCAGTTGAGCGGATCACACTTCTGTTTACTTTTTTCAAATCAGCCAATACACACTCACTCTGCACTTTTTAGTTTACACCTACTTATTCATGCAATTATCTAATTAGCCAATCATTTTGACAGCAGTGCAATGCATAAGATATGCATCAGGAGCTTCAACCATAAGAATAGGGAAAAAAAAAAACTTTGTGATTTCGACCATGGCATGTTGGTGCCTGACAGGCTGGTTTGAGTATTTATGTATCTGCTGATGTTCTGGGATTTTCATGCACAACAGTCTCTAGAGTTTACTCTAAAAAACATCCAGTGAGTGGTAGTTCTGCAGATGGAAATACCATGTTGATGAGAACGGTCAATGGAGAAGAGCCAGACTGGTCGAAGCTGACAGGAAGGTGACAGTAATGCAAATAACCACATATTACAACAGTGGTATGCAGAACAGCATCTGTGAACACACAACACGTCAAACCTCTAAGTGGATACGGTACAGCAGCAGAAGTCTAAAAAATAAGTCTAATAAATATCTAAAAAAAGTGCTTGCAGCGTGCATGAGGCTACAGTGTGGGGTTTTCTTTGTCACAAACCTCTGTGGTCATGTTTCTGAACATACTGTTTTTTGTCCTTCATCCAAATATGGGTTTGATCAGTAAAAACATGATTTTGTCTGGCTCACTGATTTGCAATAAAGCCTTCTGATGAAAGACTTGTTTTAAGCTACTGTAGCTCTTCATATCCTAGCAGTTTGAACAGTATACTGTACTGTGTTTACTCCTATTCCAGAGTCGCAGATCATGCCACCAAATGCAAGCTCTGTGGTTTCAATATTTTATAAGGATTTCAAGGCTGTTAGGGTTGCCAGATGTCCAGTTTTCGGCTAAGTGTTTATTGTTTCTGGTCATTGTACAGATCCCATCTGGTCACAGGGATCGATTAAGTCATGGCTAAAATTATTCTGTCCTCCGTAAAGAATGCAGAAACAAAATAGAAACATATTTCAGCTTAAACAAAAAGCAGATTTTTTTACCTCTCAGCTAAAGCAAATAATAACAAGTATTAGCATTATCATGACTATAGGATTATTATGTCTCTGTATGTACTTACAAATGACTTCATTCCTCTTTGTTATTGCATGACAACATGCAGCAGTTTTGCATAAATATGGCAGTATTTTTATACAATAGACAAATCCATTTGCTGCATGAACTCAGAGTTTAGCCAGCAGCCTGAGATGAATGGGTGGGTGGGGGGTGGAGTGGGCAGGGGGCGTAATTGAAAAGGCCTAAATGTGTGAAATGTAAACGGCTCTACTGGGACTATCCAGCTGTTCACACACTGAGGCAAGGAAGAGGGAACTTTTCACAACCATTTTGGACGTTTTACGTCCATTTCTCTTTTTTTTGTTTCAAATTTTTCCCATTTTCTCCCAATTTGGTAGACAATTGTACCCGATATATTCCAATTATTGCTGTTAGCTGAGGATACGCTGTCAACAACCCCGTCCCTGAGATTTAGCATGGATCTAGCAATCCCGAGTCTCCCCCGTGACCGTGAATCCGAGGCACCTGGGGTACTGTCCTACTAACCCCTGCCACGTGCCTCGCTCAGAGCGGTGACTCAATTATGCTACTCCACGAGAGCCGGCCTAACTCGGATTTGGCAGGACCGGGAATCGAACCGCGGTCCTCGGTGCGCAACTGTAACAAACTGATGCCCGCATCAAGGTCTGTTACTGTAGCAGGGCGCCACCGTGGCTCCCCTTACATGCATTTCTGATTGACCTCTAGGTATCCCTGACGCCTTCGCCAGAACACTACGGCGTAGAGTGTGAGCCTGGGAAGCAGTAGTGCTCTTGTGCAGTACTAAACCCCTCCCCTCCTACTACTTATCCTATTTATAGACCCTACCACCCACTGCAGCCCTCTGGCTCTGTGCTGGATATGTACTGTCAGCATGAGTGCTTATTGTAATAATAATGATCTAATACCTTACCTGTCCGTTTTAAAAGCCCATTTAGGGCCATAGTCCCATATAACAGAGTGGGTGGGTGGGTAGGGGCGGGGGTGTTCTGTAAGGTTTGGTGCACTTTTTAATTTTTAAATGCTGTACTCATGACCCATAACAGGTGTCAATTCGTGTACAAAGTTAAATATTCACTCTTTTATATTTTCCACTCTACATAGATATCGTAACTATTGAAGTTGACAGGTTCTCTGGTTAGAAAATGAGTGAATGCAGTTGATGAATGAAAGAGTGACTTCTGAAAGAGTTTCTGAAAAAAAAAAACTGCAGCTCACAATTTCAGTTCCTGCTGAAGTACAATAAAATGTGTGAAAAATTGTTCCTTTCTGAGGAACTTGAGCAACCAAAGGACTAGAGTATTTATTGTATCTCCTGAGATGGAGATTCATATGCGTCACAGTGTTTATGCATGAGGCTTGGATCTTATTTCCTTGCAGTAATACAGTAATAAGTATTTTTAAAGTAATTAATAAAATTATAATAATGGCTATCATTAACGATTGAGGTTTACAATGTCCTCTTTATCCCAAGTAACCTCTGGCTACCATACAATAAATGACATTTCAATACATTAGGTTGAAATAGATGCATTAATTTATCTCCACTACTTTAATTAACAAACTGGGTTTTCACAAAGAAATGTTTAAATGTTTTCCGTCGTGCTGGCAATCTCCAGGTCACCAGTGAGACAAGTGGAGTTAGAGTTCCCCGGGCCTTCCAAACTTAGTTTGGCCGAAGACACACGGACAGAGTGCTGGAACCCGCTCCTCCAACGCTATCCAGCAAACAGGTGCGTCGCCTGGAGCTCGAGGCAGCCACTTCCAGACTTCCAATTTCATCAATGGAGCTTCTTCTTAGGAGGGTAGCAGGGCCTTGAGGCAGAAGCAACTTGATTTGCTTCTAAGCTTCGTCGGTCAAATCCCAGGGGAAGCCGTTGTGGCCTTGAGCATGGTGCTCGACTTGAATATCGATGTCATCGACCAAAGTTTAAAATGTAACCTGCCAGAATAAGGGCATTTGCTTTGCAGATAGTGAATGTTATTCAGCTAAATTTATAGCACAAGCATTTCGCAATTAACATGGCTATCGATTCCACACCAAAACCACTTAATGATGACAACGACCCTGTGCAAGAGTGCTGGAGGCTAGCAGTGTCTACACTGTTAAATAAACACCCCTTATCTCTGGGTGCCATTTTGGCATAAAGTATTCTTTTTTCTGGGATACATCTGAAGTCAAGACTTTCTCCCCCTGTAACCACAGGAAAAATGGCCAATTACTGGGGATCTTCAGAGTGTCTCAGGCCATCTGGGCTACAGAGCCAGAAGTCATGATTGTGCTTCTGCTTCGAATAAATGGGTATCAGAACATTCCTGACACTGCCTCTGAATCACTGCCCGAGATGGCTCCAAACTGAACTACAATATGCTATGTATGAGCAGAATGGCTGTGTGTGTGCGTGTGAGTGTGTGTGTGTGTGTGTGTGCGTGTGTTTGTGTGTGCGCATGTGTGTGTGTGTGTGTGCAGCCTTTCTGAATGCAACACAGCGTCTCCATGACTGACTGGATCCCTGCCAGAGAAGAATCTGCTCCATTCAGCCCTGAAAGCCCCACACTGTACGTTTATTGTGAGCTTCTTATTTGAGAGGCATCGATCACGACACACAGAGAGCGACACACACATGCGGGAGCGCCCCAGAGGAGCGGATCTGGCAGTAAAAAATGAGCGCGTCTGTCGCCGATGAGAAATTCAAAGTTTAAAAAATGTACTTCTGCCAGTTTCCCTCTGCAGTAGGATTTTTCTTCTGTTTTCAGTTGATCAGCATCACCAGAGCTCAGCCAATGGCATCGTACATCTTAATAACATGACCCCTGGTTGAGGGAGGGGCTGAGGTGGGTACATGATACATGATAAAAATCACTTACTGCAGAATAATGTACTTCACATTGACATTCATACCAACGCAATGACACACGAGACAGTACTTGTTCAATGCAGCATATTAATGTGTCCTTCACGTACATCCTGTTAAAAATATTTATTAAATGTTTTTTTACTCCATGTTTGAACGTGTTTGCTGGAGAAAGTTTAGGAATCCCTGAGATTGATGAGGAACTTGAAGGATACAATAGAAATGAGTTCTTGTCTCCTGCTGATATGTTGAAATTGCAAATTACCCGTGTAATGGGAAAAGGGTAGACATTTGAAATAATGGATGACTAAACACAATTTGAAGCTGGTTAATATTTATTTAGCTTCAGAAAGATGAAAATGAAGTTCTCCTCAAAATACAAATACCTATCTTCCCTTTTCACATGGCAAGTGACTGTTGCCTTTTTTTTACAAGAACAAATAAATTAGCACTCCCACAAATTCATGAATATGTATATATATATATACATTTACATGGAAAACCCCATGAAACACACACACACACACACACACACACATGCACACAAATAGGCCACTGATTGTGTGTGACAGAAACCACAGTGGGCAATAACAGCTGCCTTGCTGAGAGCTATTTGTATTTATAGTGCTGGTGAAGGTCAACGAGAGGTTATAATGTAAAAGGCATCCTGGACCTAAGAGGGAATCTAAAAGGACCGAGGAGGGGGTGGGAAGGCTGTACTTTCATCAGATCTGATTATCCCAGAGACATACCCTTTATTTCACACCTGTGAGAGAGTCAGATGGAGGGCGAGGGGAGCCCCCAGGGGTTTTAGATTCAAGTCCAGTGTTAGACTCTAACTGAAAAGCCTTGGCCAGGTTGCCTAGGCAATATGCTCACATGCTCTACAGAATAGCTGTTGGCAGGCAGTTTGCCTCTTAGGCCTCAGAGTGTGGTCATGCATCACAGCCTGGAGGAGATTTCATCAACTCAACACACTCCAACATCACTAGTCAGATGTTTAACTGCTCATCTTGGATTGAGAAAGGCCAAGAGACCCACTGAATGTGCTTCGGTTAGGAGGAAGACATAATGACACAAGATTACCAGGCAGCTGGCAGAAAGTGAGTGTGTGGGTGTACGTGTGTGAGAGAGTGAGAAAGAATGAGAGAGGGAGCGAGAGAGGGACAGAGCAAGGGAAAGAGAAAGAGGGAGGAGAGAGACAGAAAGAGAAAGAGGGAGTGAGATGAAGAAAGACTAAGAAAAGGAGAGGAAAGAGAGTGTGAGAGAGAGAAGAGAGGGAGGGGAGAGTGAGAGAGAGAGAAGAGAGGGAGAGGAGAGAGTGTGAGAGAGAGAAGAGAGGGAGTGGAGAGAGAGTGAGAGAGAGAGAGAAGAGAGGGAGAGGGGAGAGAGTGTGAGAGAGAGAAGAGAGGGAGAGGAGAGAGAGTGAGAGAGAGAGAAGAGAGAAGAGAGGGAGAGGAGAGAGAGTGTGAGAGAGAAGAGAGGGAGAGGAGAGAGTGTGAGAGAGAGAAAAGAGAGGGAGTGAGAGAGATTGAGTGTGAGCTGCACGCCTGTATGGGTATTCTTAAACCTGACCCAGATCTTTCAGCATCCACTAAACCAGTCCATATATTCCCTGGAAGAGAACGCGTGAGCCGTGCGCAGTGGCGGAACACCGCGTCGTCATGCGGAGCGACTCACACGACTGCAGGTCACCCCAAGTGCAGCGCCAACGCCTCACACACCTTCTTACCACCTCTGCGTATATCGAGCTGCACAGCATCAATATGGGCCTCCTTAAATCCCATCATAACATATAATGAGTTCAGGACAGAAATCGTGCAGGCTACAGCAGCTGATGCATGGTTCACCTGGCTAAATTTGACACCCACGGCTTTAAATAATACATGCCAATGAAAGGTGAGCCACATTCACACTAGCTTTTGTCCTCCGTGCCGGTGTGACGCTCTGTGACATTGTTAGAGAGCCGTCTTCTGTTCCGCTCCCTTCTTCTCCCATTTGGAGCCATCATGAAGGACAGATCACAGTTTGAATTTGCAGGAGAATTTAAATGTTTTAATTTTCTGGTAAAGTTGAACAGTAATTTAAGCAGTTAGTAAGCTACCCAGAGGGGCCACATTATACTTTAAAAATTTTAATTAGAGCTAATACACTGTTCAAACCGTGTACTGTCATAATGCTGTGATATCCTGTAACCCAAATGCAGAAGCAGTTGTGCCACCATATAAATACACAACAATGGAGTCAGTCATCTTCCTTTATGGTTACACTGATGCGCATTTAAAGCTGAAGATGAAGGGCTGCAGATTCCTTACAAATTACCTCTCCATATTTTTATAAAAATGCACGGAAATGCAAGACAACAACATCTGAAGAACACATGGTTACATACGGTATGTAAAATTTAACACATAATTCAGTTTCTGAGAAGAACGAGAGATATATCTTGACAGGAATAATTTAAAGGAGACCGAGGACTGCTGTAAAATGGGTCACATGGTAAAACACTGAGATTCTGCTGCCAGCAATGAGCTGCACACCAAGCACCGTGGCTGTCCACTCTGCTAAAACACAGCTGCCGTTTTGCATACCGTAATTACTTGTTTAATTTTTCTGTAAGAATACTGATAGTTATTAATAATTTCAGAGCCATGGAGCAAAATGTGAAGACTGTTCTAGCGGTCCCAAGCCGCCTACTACTGGCAGTGATAAAGGAGTGAATTGCACAGCCAAGCACACTCTGGTCATCATGTGGCCTGAATGCAGATTAATACTGGGCTGGAGCAATACTAGGACAAGGACAGAACTGGGCTTTCAGCCACAGTATTACAAGTACGGTTCCCAAGGGGGAACACCGTGCTTGTACCCTTGAAAAGGGCATATAACCTGAATTACTTCAGCAAATACATACCCATATAAACGGAGGTGAGATAAAATGTAGGCTGTGTAAGACACCCTGTATGGGAGTCTGTGATAGTAGAGATAGCAGGGCCGTATTCGCCCTGACCCTGTACTGTAGCCCGCATTCAGTCAGCCTGTCGGAGGAATTTACTGCCGATCAGTGATGAAATCTCTTCGCCACCTGTACAGCAGGGCGGACAGCATGAGAAGAGCGTGTTTAAAATGTAACGGTGTTCAGACTCTTCTTTTAAAAGCAGAATTCTGCCCATTCTGTCTGAGATAGAGGGCCGGTCAATTCCGTGGCAGGTAAATGGATTGAATAAAGAAGAAAGCTTTTTACAAGTGACTGTAATCTTCTGCATGCATGGAAGGACACAGACACGTTAAAACTTTAATGGACTGCTTCCGTGTTCACTTTGAAGGTGATGAGTTTATCAAACATTGACAGAACTTTCATGCGTACATAGTGATGTCCACTGTACACATAAAAAAAAAAGAAGATTTTCACTTGATTTTAAAAAGTTTCTGTCATGTTACTTTTTACCCTATGCAGTAAAAACTGGTCAACATCATACACAATCCAACAGTGGTGGCTTTAGAAATAGCAGATTTAACACACTGTCTGACTGTCACTATTCGTTCTCTCTCTTATCTACATGGGGATTTATAAGCTAATAAATATGGATTAAAACTCTGAGATCAAGCAGTTTCACTGAAAACACATCAGGTTTGTTTTCAGTAAATGTACAGGCAGTAAAGGTAGCTGTGATGGATGGGTTATACTGTCCCATGCAGGGGAGGCAGAGCGGGCTGTCCCCCTGGCAGTTTCAGAAAATAGAGAGAATTGTTGTTCTTAATTATCAACTTTACGCCCAGGTATACTGGACCTACCCTTTCAATTTATGAGTGACCCTCAGGGGTATCTTCTTTAAGGCAAAAATCCATACGTTAAATAATCCACTCAAACAGACCTTTACAGGACCTCTGTAACAACACCCCGTTGGACACCACGCTTGATTGATTTTTAAGTAAAATATTTTGGAGTAATAAATCCAAGCCTCGTTATAAACGGAGGGACTTGTAATTTAATCTGTGATAAAACCGCACACACACGCAGACACACACGCACACACACACAAGCAGACACACACACATACGTATAGCCATACACACACACGCACACACACACAGAAAGTTCTGGAAGCTTCTTTCTCAGTCATGATTTCTCACCATCATTCTTCTCATGTAGGTGTAATTGAAGGAGAGGACTGTATGCTGTTCTGTGGTCAGTGCACATACTGCCAGAATGGAGGAGCCCTCCCACTGGTGTCAGAGCAGGCTGGGGCTCTGCGTGTGGCACAGGTGTTATAGAGCCCAGGGCACAGCCAGATTAACCTTTATTACCATAATTGGTATTTTCCCAGCTGCGCTGCCTCCCTCCTCAGCGTGAAGACTCAATGTTTCCCTTTCCCGGCAGGCCTTGTCTCAAGTGATCATCTGAAGGGGCTTCTCCCTGCTGCTATTCACTGAGGCAGTTTTTCTGGTAATATGGAGGGACATGGTGCGGCTAAAATGTAATTTCTCCATGGAAGAAGGCCCTGTCATGGCAACCAAACTGTGTGAAGGCTGTGGACCAAACAGGGCAATTTGTCTTTACCTTCTGCTTTGACAGCAAGTCTTTACGAGAGGTGGGTAATGGTGATGGTACAATATGTGAGAGCGCTGAAATGTAGCAATCCTATACTGTACAGACAGGGTACAGTCTCAGGATGGTTATTATGCCTTGAAATCTTGTGCTTGTAATCCATTCAGCCTGGGTAGACACAGTATGTGTGTGATGTGTGTATGTGTGTGTGTGTACGTCCTGACAGATCTCCTCATTAGCAAATCACAGATGTCATGAGCTTCAAGCAATTACCACCACAGAGATCCACCCGAGTTCAACTACCCTGCAACCAAAACAGCCCGGCCTGCACTGAATCACCGGCAGCCAGGCGTGACGACACCTCACAGGGACAGGCAGAACGGACCTCAGATAGCCAGTTTTTGGACAACCCAGTCCTCCCAACCAGGAGAATGCCAATACAACCATATTTGAACGCGATACCATCTCTATAAAGACTTCTTCTCCCCCGTTATATGGAAATGGAGGTCACAAGTGTATAATGATATCCTAAATGAATATTGTTCTCTCCTGCTGTTCCTAAAGGCTCATTATACATGACTGAACTCCTTAGAACCATCAGCCATTCCCCAGCGGATGGGGAGAAAGGACTGCAGACACAGCTTCAGCCCAAGGAATGACTCTGTCTCACAGCAGGTAGCCTCCACACAGACACACAGCGCGAGCAGCAGTGACTCAATGAGCTGACTACCAGCATCAGTATTCATCTTGTGTATTTTCCTATGAAGCTGCATTATCAATTTTTTAAGGGAGCATTCTCATATGATATTGTTGAACAGCAGTTGTAATGGAGCGCAACCCCCGTGGGGATATTTTCCTTGTACCTGACAGAAGGAATGGTCCTTGCTTTCAGAATAACGAAGCAGAAAATTTGAGTTATTTCATGGCGTCAGGCTACTGTCTTTTGTGCCTCAGTTTTTTTTATCGGTTTTTATAACACTCGCCCCCCCCCCACATCATGCTGGGAAAATTCTGATGGATAATCTTTCCTCGAATGATGCATGATTTTCTCAAGAAAACCTTTGTTTGAAACATTTCATTTTTAAACTTTCTCCCACACAGACACACACTCTTTCACACATTAGCAGAATCAAGCAGAGGACTACAGTATCTATTATTTTCTGAGCTTGGGCAAGATGTTTTGCTTGAAAATGCCAGGATTGTTCCTAATAAAGTGCTCAGTATGTGTATTGTGCCTTTATACAGATACAATTATTTTTCATTCTTCTTTCCCAGGAGAAAGTTTGTTCCATACAATAGCTGGCTTTGTTGTTGGAGGATGACTTCTGTAGTACGTAGCTGTTCATTTGTGGAGTTTTTTGGGACAGAGTTGTCTGTTTGACATTAACCTCCCAGCTTTCCTCAGAGTAGATATGATTGAATTAAGGATTATGCAAGAATGACTTTTTGTATTGCGGGGAAGTGGTGCTACAAACAGACAGTTAGAATTCCTGGGGTATTCATGAATTTTTATGGAAAGGCAGATATGCTGCCTTTTGAGTAGGAGAATGTGATGCGGTGTGATGTTTTTGTTTTGACATTTTATCCCCCCCCCCCCCACATCCTCCTGAAATGCTCTCTGATGCGTGTTCTGTTCTGTGGAGTACGGATCATTTCATTACAAAGTCATCCTTTTTCCACATCCTGCAGTTACCTTTGCAGTTGAGTCAAGCAATTTTATTTAAAAATGTTCTTGTGCTCAGAAGAGTAACCATGAATGTTCCACTGAGACTGTTTGCAGTTGATCTTTTCTTGGGACTGGACCCAATTAATATTAGCTGCACTGCTTTCTGTTTAAAGCTTTAACTATGGATTTTTACCTTTAAGATATTATAAAATAAAACAAGCTCGGTCATATGATGCACTGGCAATCACTGTCTTTGCGCAGATTTGCAGAATCCGCGCTCCTCTGCCCGTACTCTTCTTCAGGCCAGGATGTTTTTGGGCATGGTTCTCTTTTTGTATGTGTGTGTGGGAGAGAGAGTGGTGGCCTGTTGGGTGGGATCAAGTTACAGCACAGTGTTTGTAGTTAGCTAGATATTACTATAATAATAATAATAATAATAATAATAATAGTAATAATAATAATAATAATAATAATAATAATAATAATAATAAAGTATAGTATTATTATTATTATTATAATTATTATTGCAGCTACTGCTTAAAGTTTTTGCCCTGGGTTAAATTTATTTAGCTGATCAGACTCAGTGGCTTAACCTCAGTCTCACAGCAGTTAGAAATAAGTGGGATCCAGTTACATACAAAATAGGATGAATTTCAGAGTGAAGTGAAGTGGGAGAGTGACTCTATGATCCTGATAATAGTGGACAATTCAAGCACTCGACCGCAAAAGGGCCGAAAATGATTGCGAGCTAACCTTGGTGGGGCTGCAGCGATGGAGGGGGGCAGTTGGGGGGTCCAAGCGACCGCTCCCGGTTCGGAGCTGCACAGTGGCTAAGGTCAAGCGTCGCAGACATATGAAGGAGAGGGGGAGGGTCTGTGTGGGGGCTTTGTGATACGTGACAGGATGAATAGCTTACTCGATCCAGCACAGGGACTACAGAGACGCAATAACACATAACACAGTCATATACGTGACATAACCACTGTCACAAGATGGCATAACAGACAATGTCAAGGTTATGTCAAATGTCATAAAACTGTCATACTTCTAACGGTAAATGATGTATGACAGCCTTAACATTTACCGATAAAAGTATGACAATTTTATATAATTTGAGGTCAACTGACATCATCTGTTATGCCACAGTGTTATGTCAGCCTTATGGCCAGGGGTTCAAGTAAAGTGTTACCAGGGAAGCTATATAAAACCTGAATCCATCAACGGACCAGACGTACGGTTTCAGAGACAATGACACTTAATACATTTTGGCTTTACTATGACACAGCAGCCCCGCCCTGCTTCTCCGCTGAAGAAATCAGATAGAGGGGTCATTCCGCAAAGTACAAACAGGAGGCCTTCACAACTAACGGCGAGAGACAGCGGGCTAAAATTGGTTCAAGAGATGTGGCCGAATACAAATTATATAGAGGCGAGGAGGGAAGACAAGACAGGCAAGACAGGCAGCTGCTGTCTAGACTCAACATAAATATTTGGGTCCTCCTGCCAGGTAATGGACAGTTAGCGCACTCTGTAATTTCTGTTAAATGGATGATCAGAGTGGCCAGCACGCAGCCAGTGCACTGCAGGGCTGTGATTCTCACACACCATGCTGACGGCCGCTCAAACACCCCTGTCACGGCTCTGGCCTACTGGATCTCCAGTGGTCCGGGCTACTGAGCCTTGACAGTGCTATTAGCCTGGGTAATGTCATTAGATGACTATGAACAGGAGTCCAGTCACGCACCGGACACAGTTCACTTTGCTGTGGGATTAAGTTGATTTCAGACTTTTTTCTTGCTGCATCAGCACCCCTGGTTAATTAACAGCTACCTACAGTTCACCAGTTTGCCGTCAGTGGGAGTTGTTGTTGCTTCCAAACTGAATGCCGGCAACTCTGCCAGCAGGGCTCTCGCCCCAAATTCTGCGGATGCTGTCGTCTGCTCTCCCCCGCCTGGCTCCCGCCCCTCCCTTTCCGTCACCACCTGTCACTCCTAACCATCGCCGCCTGGCCCCGCCCACCATCTGAGATGCCTCCTTAGGACTGTCACCTGTCACCACGGCTAATTTCATTAGCGTGAATATTGACTAATTGACCGTGTCGGTCATAAAAACCCACACCCTGAGTCAGCTAGAGGAGGATGGGCTCCCCCCTTGAGTCTGGTTCCTCACAAAGTTTCTTCTTTGAATGGCTCATAATGTGGAATTCAGTCAGAGTTTGTCAGGGAAATGCACACTGTTCAGCTCCAGAGCTCCCTATCTCGATGTACCCAGACGTGCAGATAAGAGCCTTATAAGAGACAGTTAAGATAGCATCATCACTGTCATGTAAGACACTCCATGAGAGAGTTTTATTTTCCTTTTGATCGCACTGAAAAAAACCCCATTGGTTGTTTTAAACTTGAAGGTAACCTTGTTGAACATTTTACTATGCTCAATTATCAACCGGTACAACATTGCTTTTTTCCACACAATCACAATCATGTATGAAAATTTGACCTTCTAAATGTATCAGGAGCATCAACTGGCATGGAAACAGAATGATTATGTCACAAAAACCAGAAAAAGTTTACCAAGATGTACAGCCTGTGCATGGGGTAACCTTTACTGATCATTATCCACCATGGATGGGTCATAAGGGTTCACCATTGATGTTGGGCTGTTTTCCATTTCCTTACATGATTTCTAACTGTGGTCAGGACTCTGTATCCTGCAGTGCATAATAAAACCACAGTAAATTATACAGTGAGAAAAGTGTATTTATCCTTAAGGCAGTGCTGTGCGAGACATTCGCAAATGTTTTGTAGCTCATAGGATTTAGCACCATCTTTCACCATGTTGACCAGCAGCAGGTCCTATCCGTGAATGGCTTAATCAAAGTGGCTTCTTTTGAAAGCTCCATGCATGGATTTTGCCAGCTGCATTGATTGGAAGCTATTGTATTTTCTTTGTGAAACAGAATTGCTGTGATGTGGCCTGGGTGCTGGGAGTGCTGAGGGAAAATGAGAGGAGTGTGTGTAAAAATGTCTGATTTCCCCTGCTACTCCACAAGATTAAAAAGTGATAGGATTTTTTTTTTGGGGTGGGCAGGAGTGTTCATTAGAGCAGGGGTATAAAAATAAATTCCTGGGGGGGCTGCAGATTTTTGAGGTTTCCTTTCAGTAAGTCCTCCAGGACTAGACTTCCACAGCTATGCATTAGTGGATTGATGTGAAGGTAATGCACATGCATCGAGCAAAACAAAAGGATGGACTCGAGGCCAATTAAGAGACAAAGAAGAGAATGATGCATAAAGAATTTTTACATTTTCTCTATTGGATGCAATTTGGATGCACTCCAGCTGAAGGACATGTAAACCACCCGGACGTCCAGCTTTTCTTACTGATATGAAAAAGTACTGGATGACTTCCACCTTATAAAACTCATGTAACCATGTTTTATTGAGGTGGTTAACCCCATCATAGAGGGGGTGACATTGTAATCACACTGCACTTTTCCTAGTCAGAGACAGCAGCCTTCCAAATACCAACTAGGGCTGCTACCCAGTCTGTTAGAAATATACTGTAGCTGTTTAATTTATTAATTTATATATACACAAACACAAGTGCAAAAAGTACACTTCAGCATGACTCCCGATAGGGGGAATATCTTTGGAATTAAGTTATTCATTCCTGTGGTCCAATCCATTAACAATACAAGGGCAGTACACAACAAATGAGCCCATGCACCCTCCATTTCACTCAAGGGCATGAGACTACAAAAAAAAGTAGACTCTAGGCAGTGAAACTGCCCAGAAGCTTTTGGAACCCTTAATTCCTGAAAGTTAACCACTGAAAAATGGATAAGCTGTTTGCAAGTGAATGGCACAAGCTTTGCAGATCTCCAAACACTAGTTTGATATTTTGCTAAGTAAACAGTTTTCAAATGATCATTAGCAACTAGCTGAGCTCACACATTAGATAGACAGCAGTAATTTATGTTATAAATAATTGTCTGTATACCAACACGTAGCCTAGTATGAAGCCAGCTACATACTACTCTGTAAGTAGGGGAGTAGCAGGGGTATAGGAATCTGGTCCCTATGAAAATGCAGTCTCTGTGGGCCCCCTTGCCAAAGCATACATTTCAGTCCAGGCCTTTTGACAGCACCCTAGCTTTTTTAGCACTCCGGGTTCGCTTTGAGGACATTGACCGGATAGAGAATAAAAAAATATTAACAGTAAAACAGATTATATGCAATGGATAAGAACCAACTGAGACAGAGAGTTAAATTGTTATAAATATCCCTTCTTGTAGAATGCTCTTTAGACATAGCAAGGCAACAGAAATACCCAAACAAGAAAAACAATGGAGCAAAATATACAACGTTTTAAAAAGTGAGGGCTCACTGATCTTACGCAAATTACACATTTGCTTAAAAAAAAGAGACCTTGATGAAAAATATGGAGAAACAACCAAACCACAATTCACCATCTGCATCGCTCCCCTGCTATGTCAAGATCTATTTGTATCGTTCCAGTGCTATGTCAAGATCCATCTGTGCCTTCAGGTAAGGAGCATAAGTTTTACATCATAACACCTGCAGGCAATCAACGCAGTAATCAGAGCCTGGGCGCTAACATGCCCTTATCAGTTCGCAATTATTAAATTATCATGCCTCGCCATAACTGAGTGTAAATCAAACAGCAAACAAGATGATAAATAAGTCAAACATCACACACAAATTCAGAAATTAAAATGCACACATCAACACGTACATTAAGCCTACAGTATATAAAAATGCACCCAGTATAGAAAACGCACATCACTAGCAGTGCTGTTCCCTTTGAGCCCATTGTAGCCATGCACTGTCAAGTCTCACCCATATCTAGCATTTATTATATTCAATGGTGTTAATTGTACGTTGGCGGCCTTTAGCGTAGTAAATGACTGGGACCCGCAAGGTAGGTGGTTCTAATCCCGGTGTAGCCACAATAAGATCCACACAGCCGTTGGGCCCTTGAGCAAGGCCCTTAACCCTGCATCGCTCCAGGGGAGGATGGTCTCCTGCTTAGTCTAATCAACTGTACGTCGCTTTGGATAAGAGCATCTGCCAAATGCCAATAATGTAATGTAAGTTGAAATTTTCTTCTTTGCAAGATCATTAACTGGGCAAAATGATGGAATTTACCCTGAGTTTTACAATGACACATATGGGGTGCATTAAGAGAAAAGGGGGTGTTAACGGCATAGGAAAAGTGGAGGCTGTGGCAGCACCAGATGGGTGTTTTATTTCAGTGGGTGTGTCAACACACATGTTCATTCACAGCAACAGCCTGTAGCCAAACCTGCATGTCTTTGGATTGCGGAAGGAAACTGGAGTACCCAGAGGAAACCCACACAGGCACGGGGAGAACATGCGAACACAACAACAAAATCAGAATTCCAACCCAGGACCTTCATTGCTGTGAGCCGACAGTGCCATCCACTGCACCACTAATAGTTGAGAGGCATGCTAGCAGGAGTGTTAAAGCTGGAGTGTCTGAGAATCGACTGTAGAGTCTGAAAATGTACTCCTGCAAGTCCTACCTCTGGGGTAACATATTTCACCCTTACAATTACAAAAGGTGAAAACTTTAAAAGAACTGTGGGCACTTCTGCGATGCATTATTGCACAGGTCCTCTGCTTTCTTACCCACTATTACAACTGTGAGTAGCGCTGGGCTCTGTGAGAGACGGCTGATATACAGCAGTGAAGGAGCATAAAGATGTGAGGCTGACAAAATGGCTGAATAACTCAGGTTGTGATCAGTAGATGCCAGGGCACAATCTCAGTTAGGTCACTGGCTCGGCCTCTTTGTAACACCCTGGGAGGCGTCCAGCAGTATAAAGGAATAAACTTGCCATGAACATGAGCCAAGAGCGCGAATAAATAACCGGTATATGAGTATACGCATAAATGCACTGTACACGCATAAAATAACTTAACCATCACAAAACCTTGTTCCAGGATTTTGGCGGGCGGTTCCCATACACGCGTCTCCTCTGAGAGAAACCTCTTTCATCTGAGATCGGTTACACTTCAGACTGTTGGTGTGGTCTGATGTTTACCGAACTGGAAAGTGTGTGGGTGGCTTAACTCAAACTAGCGGTTGTAGCCACAGAAAGGCAGTAGTGAACAGTAGCCTTGGTTTGTCTGGGCCCCGCCATTAGCTGATTAGGACTCCAAGGTCAACAGCGCGACACAATTGGCTTTGTCCCTCTGGGGCACACTGTGCTTTAGCAGCTGTGGCTTAAGGGCCCTTTAACTAATCTACAGATGCACAGAGGTCATCAGCTATGGCCCTGAACTCTCCCCCCATTGGAGCCCACTTTCCAGTATTATGCTGTGTGGCTTGTAGCATGGAACATAGTAGTTTCTGGCTGTATGCTCTACAGCCCGAATTATTGAGCACCTGAATTTCCTCAGGAAATATGCCGCATAGTAACTGTTAACGCTACGGTCACCAACAGTCCTGTATTAGGTCATCTCCTATTTCAGGCAAAAGTGGTTTTCCCATTTGTCAAGTATTTAGGTCAATAACCAGCATTAAATAGTATAAAACAATTAACATTTCACCTAATCCAGCCACCTTTGTATTCATCACTGCACGGTGGACCATATTTTGGAAAGGAAATGTGGGCAGCCTTATGGAGTTAGCAGCCATATCTCATGTAGCACTGGCTTGGTATCTTTGATGATCCAAACTTTTCCAAATCAATAAGGCAGCAAATTTTCTGCTGCCTTATGTGTCAAAAGTAAGGTGTGCAAGACACCTGGACAAGGGCATCTACAGGACAAAATAACATTGAGGTAAAAATAAAACGATAATAATCTCAGTACATAACTTCTCCCGGGAAGAGCCTTGATCTCGCAAAAACAACACACAGTATGCTTTATATTGCTAATATCATTTATGCACTAAGCCCCAGTCCTTGTCCTTATGCGGGGTAAGCTCTTTCTGTAAATGCACACAGTCACTCATTTCCTGCAGCTGAGTGAATCAGGAGCTTTCTTTAGTCAGGGGAAGAGCACTGGAGCACTGTCCAGCTGGGATCCCAACCCATGACCACTGACCTCAGACATTTTAATCTGTTTCCTTTCTCCTCAGTCATACCTCACTCTCTCTTTCTCTCTCACACTGTCACTCTCTCCCCCTCCCTCTCTTTCTCTCTCACACTGTCACTCTCTCCCTCACTCTCTCTTTCTCTCTCACACTGTCACTCTCTCCCTCACTCTCTTTCTCTCTCACACTCACTCTCTCCCTCCCTCTCTCTCCTGTCTCTCCCTTTCTTTCCCTTTTACTCTCCCTCACTCTCTCTTACTCTCACTCTCTCTCTGTCACTCTCGCTCCCTCACTCTCTTCTGCCTCACGCTCACCCTTTCTCTCTGTCTCCACCCTCGCCAACTCCTTCCTCACACTCTCTCCCCTCTCTCCCTCACTCTCTTCCTCTCCCTATCTCACTGTCACTCTCTCCCCCTCCTCTCTTTCTCTCTCACACTGTCACTCTCTCCCTATCTCTTTCATCCTCACTCATACTCTCACTCTCTCTCTTTCTCCTTCTCTCTCACACTCTCTCACTCTCTCTCCACAGAGACTTTGAAGACCCCACAGGTCCGCCCCTCCTGCTGCGTTATCTCCCCAGATGGGCTGTGATTGGCTGCGTGTGGTGGAACTGTGCTGCCGGCTGTCCTCGGCTCACAGTCACTGCGGTTTGGGAGCAGCCCCCCCCACCCCCCCACCCCCCCTCAGCCTCTGAGGTCAGCAGTAAATCTGTTCTCTCTTCTTCCCGACAGTAACATTTTTTCCCATTGCAAACCGGGGCAGCCGGCAGAGGGAGGTCCTCCACCCTTACTGTAATGGGCAGTCGTCTGATTATGAACAAATTTCCCACAGAGTCAAAACAGTTCCCCTCAGCACAGTTCTAAAATCGACTTTTAATGACTAAAATATCAGCCTTCACTTAACAATTTGAACCGCAACAGGGCCTTTATATTTAAGGCACCAGCGATGAAAAATACGGGCAGTTACAATACAATAATGTTCCTTATTAAAAAGATATCAACAATAAGAAGCGCATATTGTGACCATTTCATCTTTTCCACTGCGTCGCTGCGTTACGGGGTGACTGTGGATATGGAGTTATGGGGAAAACTATTAAAGGATTATTGGCGCTTTGCGGACAAAGCGTTTTGAAGCTGCCGCTCCTCGGAGAGCTGGCACGGATGTCTGAACTTCCGCAGATAAAGCAGTCTCTGGCTCAGAGTCACTCGCTGCTCCCAGTGTAGAACAGTGAGTATTAACACTAAATTGATGGAGCAGCTACAAGCCAGCATTAATGAATCATTTCCTGCGCAGCTCAAATGTCGGATAGCAAAGTGCAGTCTGAATATTGCATGTGTAGAAAATGAAGCCATTACCCCGCCGCTTTCTTGGCTTGGATTTACATTTTTTCTTTCTTCTTTTCAGAGGGGTGGGTAATGACAGTTCTCATCCTAGCTTCCCGTAGGTAAAGAAACCGGGCAGACAACCAAAAGGTGGCAGGACACTTTTCCATTTAGATTACCCTTGAACCAGACATTTAACCCCAATTGCTTTGTAAATATTCCGCTGCGCAAATGAGCAGTACTTAAAAAATTGTACTGTGGGCTAAATAATTGGACCTAAGTTATGGAGTATGCTTGAACAAATGAAAGATAATATAGCACAGATGAGCACATCCAGTGTAAGTGAAACGAGGGTGCCAGAGAGTGATGAAAGGCCGGTGGAGATTCGCTGCATTAGCACAGCTGTTGGAATCGCATGTTTGCGGTATTAATCACAGGGGTCTCGGAACCCTCCAGATGGGCCTGTTAATGAGACACTTTCATTAACATTTGGCAACCCGACAGATACTGAGCCAGCGCTGCAGACTCATACAAACATGCAATTCTTTATAATTCATAAAATTTCCCATGAAAAGAACTGTACTGTAAAATGACATGCTGTATAAATACAGTTAACATCCATAATGACAATAACAACAACAAAAAACATTATTAAAAAATTATTATTATTATTATTATTATTATTATTATTATTATTATCATACACACAGACTCAAGTGCACATACAACCATATGCAAGAACACGTTAACAGCCTGCATACATATACACACTCACAGAATGCAAACAGGCACACGCACTCACATGCACCACACACAATAGAACACCTCATACCGCCCCAATCACCTTTAAAAAAAGATTACATAACTCACATATCACCCTGCACACATCTAAATATGGAGGCCACTGACATTTCATGAATTTCATGAATTCATAATGTCATCTAATGAGCATTAATGTTACATGATGGAACACAAGCACGCTGTATGTTTGCTTACAGGGCAGGGGTATGCAGTGAGCGTGTAATCAGTGGGCCTGTTGGCTCTCTCCAGGTTCATTTGGCACACAGTATAGTCCTGTGTCCTATATCATGTGCACATTGATCAGTTGTCAACTGCTATGAGTACAATTTCTGGAGCGATCTTTTATGTGAATTGTCCCTTTCACCTTGGCTCTTTTACCTCTGCACTGTCCCGAATAACCCTACTGAATGCCTCGCCTTGATTGGCCACAACTCAAGAGGCCAGACACAGACAGATAAAAATAAATGTGCAAATCCAGCAGAAATTTATGTTCTCCCGCCCCCACCCAGCCTCATGCTCTGCTTGAGTTGGGATTGAGGACAGAACTGTGGACCCACTTTGTGGAAACCTTGTTGCTCGCGTTGGAGTTGTGTTTAGGTGGGTCACGGTCTATTTCACGTTCTATTTCTATGTGTGCAGGCAGCTGGGCTGGCTCCAGATCTGCAAGCCCAGTGTCCTGACAGCCCAGTTCTGATCCTAATCAATGAGCATCGATTTACCACTTATCTCTGCTCCCTGCAAGGTCGATACAGTGGCGTATATATTTTGCGAGCAGAGCTGGGACTGCAGAATGGAGCGTTTGCCGGCCAGACCTGGGGCACTCTGGGGCTACGGTCCCTCTCACTCTGCATGGGCGATTACGTTATCTCCTGTGTCTAAATCAGAGAACGATAAAGATGCTCGCCAATCTGTGGCTCTCCAAACGGGCCGCAGAGGCAGATTGCATCGCAGTGCTATTCCGTTAATGAGCATAAAATTGTAGGTGTCTGGGTGTGTCTGTCTGCCTATCCCCCGCAATTAATTTTAGCGCAAATATTGCTGAACATATTGCCAAAGTTTAACTAGTAAGTAATTATGAGCAACAACAGATGGATGTAAAAATGTGAAGGGAATACATACAGTATATATACGCAGTGAATAATGAGCATTCAGAAGGGAAATAGAGACAATAATCTTTGCTTCTTTCCCCTCGTGGTCTCGGGTCACTGGCTTTTCTCTCACATCCTACTGTATTCTTGTTCATCTCCCACTCTCACTTTCTTTCATTCTTTCTCTCACTCACACACGCTCTGTCTCTCTCTCTCTCTCTCTCTCTCTGTCTCTCTCTCTCTCTCTCTCTCTGTCTCTCTCTCTCTCTCACTCACACACACACACTCACACACACGGCAGACAGGCGATTAATCAGCATTCCTCTGGCTCTCTGGCATGTATTCAATGCAGCTGCTGCGCTCAGCATAAAAGGTAAAAGCATGGAGTGATGTTGCAGCCGTATGAACCTGCAGCCAGATGGCAGGCCCCGTGAGGGATGGGCATGCTACGGAACGACTCTCCTCATTTACTGAGGGACAGTGCCAACGCATAGCATCACCCGCGACTTTGCAGCATACCGTAACGCTATTGCAATTACGTTAGGACCTAGCGTGCAACAGCAAGTCGTTACATAACCGTGACTTTACAGTGCTAATAGGGAACAGAAATGAGAATGCAATTAGACTTAAAGAAAGACTCGGCGCCGTTTCATATGAGTTTCTATGCTGCTGAATTTTACAGTGTGTCATTAATGCCACTATTTACTCGTTTTTTTTTTGCTAGAAGAACTTGTTTCCCCAAAGCGCTGGCTATAACTATATAACTATAGTTAACGAATTCAACACTTCGCCTTCTTCCAACAGTTATGACCAGGAGTCCTCAGCGGAAGAGTTTCAGCTGTCCCAGCTGTGTCTATGCAGAAGGAGTGTACACTCCTGTGGTAAACCCGACCTGCCATTGGCTCTCTCACAGCCTACAGGCCACTCACCACAAGGCAGGGCTTTGTTAGGAGCGATCAGGAAACAGTAACATGGCTGAGGCCTGGAACATTGCGCTGCAGATTAGATAGGAATAGACTGCAGGAGAGAAAGAAATATCGACTCACAGATAATCATATCACCTTGGCCAGACGGAAGAGAATCTTAGAATGTTATTAAGGCCCCATTGGGGGAAAATATCAATGATTAAATCTTCTATTGCTTATTAATGCATTTATTACTTGGATGTATTTACTTTGTGGCTGAGAATGAGAATCAGCAGTGGACCAGGAAAACCCATGTGTAAAACCATCTTGTAAAATCCGGGAGGGAGTGAGAAACTCAGCCACTGCTCAGATAACCACATGGTCACACTAGCCCATGGAATACTGCCTCTTCACAATGGAGGACATTTAAAAATCTGCCTTTCACACAAATTCACTTTCCAGTTATTTTTGCGATTCTGATTATTTTTGCGATAATAAATAATAGCTATGTAAGAAATAATGGTGTCAAAATGCTTTTGATCTTTTAAGAAGGGCCCTTATTTAAGAGCACTTCTTAATTTTCCAAGTGACCCAATCACTGAAGCAAGGACACAGGAGAATTATGGCAAGGTTTCTTCTGAAGTACAAATTCGTAGATTAACCCCTTAAGTCTCACCTGCCCAGGGCTGCATCACGGTAACAGGATATACCATTTGAAAGCGTTAAAACCCACAGTCATGTACCCTGCTCAGTGTTGTGAAGCACCAGGGTGGCTAACAAGAGACTCTCATTTATCACAGGCTTGGGAAAGATGGATCCCCAGTGTTCTCCCGTGTTGGATAAAAGGTGCGTTTCGTCCACTGGTTCTGGAGATGAAGCACATCATCAATGATTCAGTTCAGCGCTAGTTCCTACCTTCCCTCTTTTGAGAAAATGAGAAGTTTTGTCAGTTGCTGGTGTTGTTGGCTGTCAGATGGTTTATGCTGAGCCGGTGCCTAAGGCTGGGTTCACCTCACACGGCCATTCTTCATCTCCACTGCATCGGCTCTGACTTCATTTCAGGAATACTCTAACACAATCCTATTTCTTTTTTCATTATTAAAGCATTTGACTTTTCGGAAGATGAACAAAATAAATTGTGCCAGAAAAATGGGAAGATCTAAATGGATAACATAAATGATTTAGCTGACAGGGTGTTCCGTAGGCTCCCCTGGAGATGAACACAGTTCTGAGGTATCACATTTTTATTGTTTTTTTTTATCTGTCCTTAAAAGAGATCTTTGGTTTAAACTTAAATTGCTTGAAGCTACCACTGAGGATTTACTGCACGATTTGACTGTTTTACTCTTTTTAGTATTTTGTTTATTCTTTTATTCAATTATTTATATTATTTGGAAAAGCCTTATCTAATTACAGTCTAATTACAGCAAATGTTACAGCATCAGAGACAATACATAAAAGTATTACACATATTTATATACACTCAGTGAGAACTTTATTAGGTATTTTTTAGACTTATTTTTCAGACTTATTGGTCTTTTGCTGCTATAGCCTACCCACTAAGAGGTTTGAGGCATACCACTGTTGTAAGGTGTGGTTATTTGAGTTACTCTCACCTTCCTGTCAACGGACCAGTCTGGCCCTTCTCTTCTGACTGCTCTCATTAACAACGTGTTTTTTCCCACAGAACTGCTGCTCACTGAACGTTTTTTGTTTTTCGCAGCATTCTCTGCAAACTCTGGAGACTGCTGTGCATGAAAACCCAAGGGGATCAACAGTTTCTGAGATACTCAACCACCCTGACTGGCACCAACAATCATTCCATGGTCACTCATACTTACATTTAGTCTGAAAAACAGTTGAACCTCTTGACCACTTCTGCATGTTTTTATGCATTTAGCTGCAGCCACATGATTGGCTGATTAAATATTGGCATTAATAAGCTGGTGTACAGGTCTAACTAATAAAGTGGTCACTGAGTGTACATACAAGGAGACGTCCTGCTGTGAAATGTTTCTATCAAATACTATTTCACTTGAAAGAGATTTCACAAAGAAATTATGCAAATTCATTCATTAATGAGAAAATGTAAATGTAAGATATCCATCTATTTCCCTTAATGTCAACCAAATGAATTTGGGTTTTAGTATCAATCTGTCTTCTGTTCCAGTTCAGTTCCTCACCTTGGCTGCTGCGTCTCAGTCGCAGCAGCTTTGTCTCATAGATCGCTGCCGTGGCAATTAGCAAAACGCTGGCAAACCAACAGCTCAGCCAATGGCAGGCCTCTAGTGGGCAGCTGGTGGGAACTGCAGGCTGGGCTCCCAGGTGGAACAGAGCCAGCGCACCACAGAGCAGAGTGCACTCAGGCCTGCATGGCCTAAGTAAATATCCAGCCGTATAAATGAGTAATGCATGAGGCAGCCACCACTTTGGTCAAAAGCGTACACTCTTCAACATAAATAATGCTCATAATGGGCTGATATTATAAGCAGCCCGAAACTATTAGATTGATGGGTTAATTTTCTGCTTGAAGAACCTTGTTAGTGAATGGCTTTGGCACACGTTGTAACAAAAGGCCTGAATGATGTTGGGCATTACGCTCCCTGCACGCGCAACACCTTTGAGCTCCCAGGTGAGACGAACAGCACCCGGGCGGCAGCCCCTCTGAGACTGCGGCACACTGTAAGTTTATGGGGTGTTGCGTATGTAACACCCAGCTGGTGTTGCTTTCATTTTCTGCTTCGGGGGGAGGGAGGGCAGTGTTGGCAAAGGCCTGCCCCAGCTACACCTCTGGGGTACAAAGTGAATAATGGCTAACACTATTTCACATGTCCTGCAGATCAAAGAGCACATTAAAGGCGGAAGAAAATCCCTTGACTGAATGGTTCGGCTTTTTTTTTTTTTTTTTCTAATCTGAATGCAAATTGCTGACATGTCATGAATGTAAAGTATCCGGGATCTTGCTATTCCCCCCTGCTCTGCTCTCCGTACTCACACAGGGAGCTCTGGGCCTCCTCTGTGGAAGGACGCGGTTCGACTCTGATTCTGAGCCGTGGTTAGTGGCGAGGGTGCCATGTCGACACAGCTCTACTGCCCTGCAGTGAGTGAAGGGCAGTATGAAACAGCTTAAGTCCCGATGAACACTAATTATGATTAAGCGCTGAAATGCATGATTAATGCGGCACGGTGAAGTGGAACACATTAAAAATGATATAATTATGTGGGAAATTAATTGGACCAGAACAGCAGGTAACAATCTCTTCCATTATTATTATCATTGACCTTAATGGATGTTGGTTCAGCAGAAATCGTCTGTGCGTCTGATGTAAAAAAAAAAAGGGGGGGGGGGGGGGGGGGGGTAGGGTTCTACAGCATCCACCCCAGAAACCTGCTTTTACATCCATTAAAAATGAAAAAGACTTTCACTCAGTTCCTTAACCCTGCAAGGTGTTGTTTTCCTGCTGCTGACAGCTGTTAAAGGAGCGATGCATCTAGACCACAGCACCAGCATAAAAAACAGTTTCATTGGGGAATCCCAGGTTATACCCAGGTTATATTTGGATCAGTACTGCACTGGTCTTCTGGAGTACTTCTCATGCCAATCAAGAGTTCTGCTACATTTTAGGCAAGGACTGCTTTCCTGTCTGAGGACAAGTTCTCCTTTTAGTCAAACAAAAAGCCGTAACATTAACACACGCACAAATGTTTCAGAATGTTACGTTTGATTAAACCTGCCCGCGAGAGCATCTACAATTACAGGGCTCAAGCTTACGATCTGTGCAGAGAATTCAAATGAGAATTCATCAGCTGTAGATCTGAGGAGGGAACCATCTTGTATGATAGTAAAAAAAACTAAAAACAAAATTGAGTTTCATCATCTACCGGGGTAGAATCATGAGCCAGCATACAAATCGTACAGGGACCCAGGCCTAACCTCACTTGCTCACGAGTGTACTTGGAGAACTGTACCTCTTTTGTTTTTTCTTTATTTCCTTTTTTTCTTTGAAAAATACGGTGCCCAATGTAGGGCTCAGCTTTTGAAACACGAGTCATCACCACGTGTTTGTGCTTTGCCGTGTGAAGCTACTGGCCACAGCTGACACTAGCATGGTCTCACACTAGCTTGATGCAGTTTTCCATGCTGTGCATGCTTGCCAAGTTCCCTTTACCCCCCAAACCCCACCCCCAGTCTCAAAGTTAGACCTGATAGATCTGTACACAGGTGTAAAATCCAACTGTTTCCAGCTTAAAATTACCAGCTACCAGCTATTTCAAAACATCGCTTGAGCTGGTCAAATCATGTTACGTATGGAGCTGGCCTGAACTGGTCAACCAGCTGCCAGCTGTTTCAAAACCTAGCTTGAGCTGTTTTTTTTTTTTTTTTTTTTTTTTTTTTCACACAGTAAGTGTCCCACAACTGGAAACAGAAACATGCAGACAAACCGTTTTTTCCAACTTTTTCTTGGGAATCAGTATCTCAGAAATCGGTCCCAACAGCTTTGCTGGTCTGTGCTGGGAGAAGAGAAGGAAGGAACATAGCCACATTTGCTTAGGAATATGTACTTGTTTGATAACTTTCATGGTACTTGAAATAGGAATGGAACTTCAAACCTGAGGGCTGTGTGTATAGTTTGTGGGCGACGCTACTCTGCTGCAGATGAACTCCTAGTCCTTCATTACATTTTCTATTCTATTTCAGTTCTATTTCACCAGTATGACCATGAGGGCCCAAGGCAAGCAGGGTACATGAAATTGTATTGTTCATCAGCTGTAGCAAATCAGCTCTTAGGATGCAGTGCGATGAAGTGAGAGCCATTTTAGAACTTTAGGGATATGATACTGAGATTAATAGTAGTACTCTTTCCACAGTTGCTATGGAGCCTTTATCAGCAACTAAATTAATGTTTTAACTGATGTCAACCAGTACCTTAATTTGACATCTAATGTGGAAGATTGTGACTCCTGCAGTTTGGTGACATATCCCACTGAAACAAACAGTGGGATAAGACAGTCTCCTGACTGCCTCACTAACACCTCTTCCTTAAGCGACTTTGATTTCTCAGGAAATAATCCCATCTAAGTATTATATTTAACCACAGTTAGCTTCCATTAGACAGAAGAAGGCTATGGGGTTGATATGATTGCATCAGCACAGTAGTGGTGTGAATAGTCCTTAAAAACGCCTATGGCTAATTCACTTAAGGCAATCACATGTTAGCTGATTACAATGAGGAAATTAAACGATGTCTGAAAACTTGAGGTCACTTTTGAATTTGCAGTACATTACTGGCCAGAAGATGAGCATTGTAATTACTCCACTTACAGAAGGGTCATAATTGCTGTGGAACTCCATTAATCACTCCCTGATTCAATTAGTCTCTGTCGTGATTAGACATTTCCTTAAGGAGGCCTTATTATGCAGGAGGACTCAAGTTCTTCTCTTGTTGTGTCTTCATTTTGGCTCTTTTAATTATATTTTCTTTCTCTTTTTTCTTGGGCTCAGCTTAGAAGCAACTTAAAAGGAAATTACCCGTATAAAGTTGAATAAGAGAAAACACAGGGTAAGAGACGCCCAGTTTCCATTCAGAGATCATGCTGTCACATGCAGGTGTGACTCGGGTGTGCCGTGTCTTTGGTGAACCATGGCACGGCTGACAGATCTCCCGTGCAGCCCAGTTCTTCAAGTAAAAGGCGAAAGTCTATAAAACAGCACAGAGCACACATGCTATGCAAACACAATAGATAATGTTGTTCTGGCTTAACTGAAAAACACCATAAATAAATGAAATGACAATCCCATGAAACCCAGCATTCTTGGAATAAGCTTTCCCCAAACAAGGGGTGGGATCTCAGCGTTGAGACCTAGGTACT
Organism: Conger conger; assembly: GCF_963514075.1. Taxonomy (NCBI): domain Eukaryota; kingdom Metazoa; phylum Chordata; class Actinopteri; order Anguilliformes; family Congridae; genus Conger; species Conger conger. The sequence goes on from NC_083767.1 coordinate 48,643,242, forward strand.
CCACAGACATTTTTCAGAATACTTGCGTCAACACAACACACACAACAACCTCCGTCACATTTTATGTGAATAGCTATCTGTAGGAGGAGGACTATCTGTAAACGCTGTTTGGCAGCATAAACAACACGAATTGAGCAACTGCAGGCCTCTGTAGCAGTACTAAACCTGCCTCGCTCTGCTCTGAAACATTATTTGACTGATTATTAACCCTCGTGACAGACTGGCCCGAAGTATTTTTATTATAAAAATTTTCATATGTTTTTTTACTTGCTCTGTTTGATTCCTGGTCGCACATTCAAGCTATTCTTGGGATGAAAAGCCAAATTTCAGAGCCAGGCTAGTGTAATCTATCACCCTGTAAAGCCGGAGAAGATGACGAATATGTGAGGCAGTGTTTAAACAGCGAAGGTAATTCAGTGCTTAGGTCTGAACATGGGCGAGATTCTTCCTCCGTGCTGCTTCAGTGCCGTTGAAGGAAAGAGCAAAATGTAAAGCAGCAGATCAGCATTCATTGGTACTGTAATTATTTATAGTCAGAATAATTTCTGACAGCAGTCCCATTATGGCAAACAATTATGGAGAGATTTTATAATCTGCCTCCTCCTCTTCAGTGCAGCTGTTGAGATTGTTTCCCTGTTAAATGTTTTTTTTTCTGCCAGATGTTGAAACATAACCGATTCATTATTGAACAGCCTCTGGAGTGAATGACAGAGTGGCGTGGAAAAGTTTTAAGTGAGGGAATTATGTGTGAAGAAACTATGTGCAAATGAATGGAAGAAGTGCAGCATGTGCCTTTAATCCCAGAGGGAGGAGTGACAGAGAGGGACGATGGCACACGGGTATTTGTATGAGGACTTCCCAGGGGGATGACGTAAGGATAAGTGGGCTTATGTCTTCGCCCCCACACTGCTACTAATTGCAATATTCTTTAGGCTTCGCATCAACCTTCTGACAACGGCTGCTACATTATAATTAGGTGCTCTTACCATGCGATTGTTGTTTTTCTCCTTCATTTCCTCCAAAGAAAGGCTTGGTGGATAAACAGGGCATACTTGCTCATTTTCATTTCTTTCTTTTTTTTGCGGTCTGAAGGGTAAAAATACATGTTTATATTTCATATAATTTCCTGCGGTTAATAAGGGTACGCTTATTCCATTTAGGCAAGTAACACAGCTGAAAAACTCATTACTATGACAAAGACCATAACTTGATATGCAATAAAAAAATGTATTGTTTATGCTTTTTTTGTATTGATTCTCTTCTGGACTGTTTGTGTAGAAGTTACTGAACCGTAAGCTCAGCCGTTCAACCAGAAATATGAATTTGGTGCCGCAATACCACAACCATTCGCTATACTACATATAATCATGAACAGCTAGTAAATCTGTTCATTCAACACATACTGTACATAGGCAAAGTAACAGACACCCGCTTGCACACAAAACCCTTCCAACATTCACACTTGTTGTTAGAACTTGGTCTTCTGTACTCACTGCTTAAGTCCCTTTCACCAAATAACTTTTTAAAAGAAAGTTCTGTTTCTACACTGAACCTGGTGCCAATTCTATTTAAGTTTGGAAGACTGTTCAGTAGGTACTCATCTTGAATGTAATTTAAATGTCAAAGGGACAGTCATGAAAAATAGGCAAATTAAAAAAACATTCATTAGGCTAAGTATTTGCAGTTGGGTGAAATCAAAAGGCTATTATCACTGTTTTAGCAGCTGATTGTGATGAATTTTGTCCAGACGTGAAGAGACAAAGCTCTGATAATTTTGGGAAAGTGTAAAACTGAAAATCCTGCTTTCCTTGCTACTAAAATTGGCATTTTATTTCAAGTGCATGTGTTAGTTTATAGAAATACATGAACATGGGGGTGAGGGAACCAGCATACAGTATGAACAGACAAGCGGACAGATTTTTTATGCCAGCAGCCGGCTCTGTGCATTGAACACATTTAGGCCCACATATTAATTTACTATATATATGAGAGTGTTATAATGTGGTTTGATTAACCAGTACTGCATGACCAACCATTCAGGAGCCAGGGGCTCTCCCACCATACCTTGGGATACAGATCAAAACACACTTCAAAAATACATGGAAAAGTATGGCTCTCTTTTTTTATGAAAGCTCACAAACAATGTTATCCACACTTTCAATACTTTTGGTTGGTTCAATGTACTCCTTTCGCCAATCAGACACCTTCAGGCCTGCAGTGCCTGCTGGGAAAGCAGCAGTCCTCCAGGGCAATGGCTGACTGGCTCAGAACCATACTATACAAAGATCATGCAACATGCAAATAAAAGAGAGAAGAGAAAGATTAAATTAGGGGATATAAATATATTACAGAAAGTAGGGAAGTGTAGTTAAGTCTATGAACCGAGAATAAAACCTTACACTTGTACACAGTCCGTATGAGGAGCATAGATGAACGATCAAGTTGAATAGCACGAGACGACGGAAGTGAGAGTGTGGGTAGGGATGGTGATGTCTCCCTAGAGCCAGAACAATCACACATTTGGTTCCCGTTAGCACAGCAAATCAATCACAGCGTTTGTTGGGCAGTGACAGCACTGATTTAAAACCTGCTGCTTCCCTACCAACCGTCACATGTGTGGAAAGTGGGGTGTAGATTAGCGAAAGTGCAGTATATTCACTGTTACAGAGCAGGTAAAGAGGCCAGTTAGTCATGTTGGAGAGTGGGTGTTTAAGGGGGGTCAGGGGACAGCTCAGCTTTTCACTATTTGTCCCATGGATAGTGACATCATAAAACAACATAAGCCAATGAGCCGACTTTTCAGTAGGGGTGAAATCCAGTGCAATACATCCAATATCCAGCCCAAATTTCAGAAATGAACTGAACTTCAACTGTTTCATTGAAAAATCCACATTGAAAATCATGTGCATTTTTCAGTTCATAAATGTAATTTAAATGCATTTGCCGAGCTGGCTGAATTGAAATGAGACCGACCCCATCCCTGCAGTAAAACACAAGCTTTGCATGCCCTTCAGGGGACTCATGTCTGCAAGTCTCGGTTTAAATGAACCACTTGTTTGTCCTATGAGAGGTATCAAATTGACACATAATAATTACTTGACTGCATATTAATTTACAGAGTAAAGTCTGCACTGATGGGTGGATCTGTGACAAATGAGTTTGTCACTCCGAATTTCAAAAAGAGGCTGGCGCTTCGCTTTTCATTTTTATCATTCTGAGAAATGAAACAAAGCAAATGAGCCTTTGAAATTGGATATGTGCCAACTTGATTGAGTCATTTCGATGCTCAGATATCTTTGTTATGCGTCTGTTGGTTAAACACTTCCCCACCCCAAATAAAAGAAATATAAATATAAAAAGGGCATCATTAGTGAGGGGAAGTAGATATTTCCGCAAATACTGTACATGGAAGAACAGATTTAACAGGGCACATTTGGCAGGAAGGCAGCACATGAATGTTCTCACATTTTGTCAGCAGTCCTCACACTCAGACCCATCATTCCTGTGAGATTTGGGGGGAGCAAGGTGGCCAATGAAAGCCCCTTACAGAACTGCTCTTTTATCGAAGAAAAGCATTAGCATGGTCCATGGAGAAGGATCTTTGCTCAGATAACTACAGGGACCAGTCTGAAACAAGCTCAGGAACATAACGCCTTTAATGAAGCAGGAAGGCTGACCTTTGACATTTTCTTCTCTTTTCCCCAGAGTGAAAATGCAAGGTGTTCATGCTATAACGAACATCGATTAAACCGAGAATTAGACCCATTACAATACATGAAAATATGCCTGTCATAGTTTCCACACTGCAATATCTTGATTTGTAATGAGAAAAATAAACAAATAGTATTATCAATTATAATAGAGAAGCATATAAAATAAACCGCCTAGGCCTATGGGGCTAGAGATAAAGCTGTAGACATTCACAAAAAACTCCAATGATGTAGAGGATGATTCAGTCCACTTGGTCAGCGCTGTTTTGAGCATGAATCAATATGACTCTGAACAGAGCTATTTATTATTAAAGTCACTGCCTCTGGGTGCTGCGCTGACCTTCTCAATACCCCAAAATCTGAGGCACAAGACAGACCCACGTTTGGCTTGCATAAGATGCTGCAGCCTTGAACGAACTATGCAGATGAGCACCATATTGGCACAGTACTGCTGCCATGTTTACAAACAGTAAAGGAAAACACCAACATTTGGGGAAATATACCTTTTTTCCCCAACTTACCCGGACTTAGACAAAATGCTTGATTTCATTTTCATTTTTGTGCATTCACTGCCTCAATTTCTATGTTAGCATAACATGTTAGCATAACATAAAGACTTGAAGCCTATAGTCAGTAGCCCACCTCTTTCAAAGCAAAGAAATCCACCTGACAGCAACTCCAAAGCTGTCTTATTTACACAGGTATCATGTGTAGGTGTATGTAATACACGTGCGGGAAATAATTGAAAGAAGCGACGTTGTTTTCAGAGAAGTTTAACCGAACTATAACCGCTGAACACACATGTATCTTCTTCCGTCTTCCTCTGGGTAAGTCGGAAAAAGGGAATATTTGAATGTTGGTGTTTTCCTTTAATGATCTCCTGCTTCAGACTCATTGATTCAAAACAATCATCAGACTTTGAACTGAAAAGAAAAGGGTTCCTGACAAGCCAAATAACCCTGAGAGTACAGCAATGTGCGGATGTCCACAAATGCCGTACAGGATGATAGCTCACAACAACCCGAGATGGCCGCCGTGGGGCATTCTTATTGAGAGTGAGGCTTAAGGAAACGCGTCCTCCGGGCCTTCAGGGAAACTGTGGCGGGAGCGGCCATCGGAGCAATGCGGCGCAGTGAGACAGAGCGACTGCCGGGGGGAGTAGTTTGGCTGTGAGCTGCAGAAGGCACGGCTCATCTCCTCCGGGCTCAGAGCCCGCTACGGTGGGCCGCACGCTCATACGCCATTATACAATGCTAATGGAGAGAGAGCTCGGACTCGAACACTGTGCGCCTTTAAGGGAGAGAAGACTGCTGCGGGTTTGAGCACTGGGCCTCTCCGGCTGTGCTGCACTAGAGACACAATAATCTCTCTGAGGTAAAAGCCAAAGGTTCCCAGCCAAGGAAATAATTACACTCTTACTGAAGCAGTCGGGGGAGATGCCATCTTCTGTAGCAGACCTCCTGCTCACTGACATCTCGGAACTCGCAATTCAACCTGGTTCACCCCCAAAAGAAATCTCAAACTCAACACCGAATAGGTCTGGGGTAATCTGTAGGTCAAATCGGGCCCTCAAATGGAAATCCGGCTCTGAGTGCATGGATCTCTGATGGCCAAGGTCAACACAGCTCTGGGTATGGGCCTACATACAGAGCCCCAGGGCAGGGAGGGAGGAAGACTGATAGTTTGACAGAAAGACAACAAAAAAGGAAAAGAGCCAGAGAGAGCAAGGTACAAAAAGTGCCTAAAAAGGGGTGGCAACCTATACTGTAGGTACACCTAGGCAGCATTATATAATTCATTTTTTTGCATGGAAAACATACTCATTTGTACCCAAAGTGAACATTACTGTACTTTCAGGGTACATTTTCACCCTTGAAGAACAAGAATGTACCTCTACTGCCACTTCTGAGAGTGAGGGAGGGATGGACACAACCGGAGATTCTTCTTCATCCTCCTCATCATCCTCTGGGGCTGTGACTCTGCTGACTCAGTGACAGGGCAATTATCCAGCAGTGCTCCACCCCTTCGTTAAAGCCTTAATGTTGGGCTTCGAGGAGGGGTGGTTATTTCCAGGACCGTACGCGTGGGCCTGTCTGCCAGCCATCCCTGCTAATCATTGCCTGTTACCGGCTGCCGTGTTCTGACAGGGCTGTTTATGTAACCACAGCAGAATTTAGCTGGGAGGATGAAGGCAGCATTTGTAGCCCATAAAGAGGCTAAATCTTCAGATTTGTATTCATTTATTCATGAATTTATTCATATTTTCATGTATTTATTTTTCCCATGTCAAGCAGGTTACACTTGGAATGACATCACTTTTGGCAGGCCCTCGGGCTGAAGGCTGGGTGATCACACGTGCCGTTTTGTCTACACTACTCTGCAGCTCTGCCATTTTATATGTGGGGGGATTACGTGACATAGTGGGGGCTATTGTCAGGGTGCGGAATGTGGTGTCAGATAAGTGCACTGTTTTTCAAAACATGTAGGAACAGCACCATAATAGAAAGTGTTAGCCCTGAGCCATGTTAATTGTGTTACACACAGTCTGACATACAGTATTCAATACCGGGAATTAACCAGACCACCCCCGTCCCTCACTTTCCAAACATCAGTCACATTCCCTGGTCTCCAGTTTCCACAGGGATAGGGACACTGGAGATGTCACTTGACTTATTGCTTTAAAAGGGCTTCTCTGTTTCCACTCCCCAGTCTTGCCCAGACAGGCAGGATCTTCTGCTTCCCCGGTTTTTTTCCTCTCTGTTTTCCCAGCTCATTTGAGTCATACTTGGCTTCACACATTAATTACTCTCATAGCACATTCCTTTTCAGCTGGCTCTATGTTCATGCCTTTTCTTTGGATTCCTCTTCATAAGGGTTTGAATTACAACTTTTTATTTATTATTGAATGCCAGTGGAACGCAGAGGGATAAATTGGCTGGTTCGCATTGTACCGCTCTTCTGAAATAAGGTGTTTTCTCCCGGCATGTTTGGATTGTGCTGACTGCTTGTCCTCCTTTGGCAGGAAGTGGAATTGTGGGTCTGGAGTCACAGATCAAGATCAATGGGATGGCAGAGCAGAGGAGAGCAGTCGGTCAATAATCCTGCTCCCAGAAGAATGTCCTCAATTTCTCCTTCCTGCAAACCAATCACCGCTGTTAAACTGTGCACAGGAATCCTTGCTTGTGAATTTAAAGTGCAAGATCGAGTGCATCATTCTGTCACCAATAGGAATGGCCTCGTCTAGATTTGTTATGGTTGGCTTTTTTCCTCTTTCCTTTTCATTTCTATACCATTTTCTCAGGACTCTCAGCCGGGTTAGGAAATGAAAGAGCCCTCGGAACATTCTGTGGAACATAACAAGCTCAATAACGGGTAAACGGAACGATCGCCTGCGCCGGAAGCCGCATCTGCGTCACGATCGCTCACGTCCGATGAACAAGCAAGCAGGGGGAGGGAAGAGCCACCGGGGGGAGGGAAGAGCGAGCAGGGGGAGGGAAGAGCCACCGGGGGGAGGGAAGAGCCACCGGGGGGAGAGAAGAGCCACTGGGGGGAGGGAAGAGCGGGCAGGGGGAGAGAAGAGCCACCGGGCAGAGGGAAGAGCGACCGGGGGGAGAGAAGAGCCACTGGGGGGAGGGAAGAGTGAGCAGGGGGAGAGAAGAGCCACTGGGGGGGGGGAAGAGCGAGCAGGGGGAGAGAAGAGCCACTGGGGGGAGGGAAGAACGAGCAGGGGGAGGGAAGAGATGCAGAGAGAACAGCCCATAGGCATCCGCAGCATCCCCTGAAGGCGTGGCCATGTGAGGTAAGTATGACATAAGCGCTACACAATTACAAGCCATTGTCTCTGTAGATGACACATTACATTACTGTTGCAGCAACCTGCTGAGACTGATCTTGCCAGCAGGCTGGTTAGTCAGGACATGGTTTGGCCTCTGACTGAACTCACCTGTAGGCTGGTTATTCGGGACATGGTTTGGCTTCTTACAGTTATGTATGAGAAGCGCCCAATGTACAGCAACAGCTCCTGCACCCACACCCCTGCCACGCGTCATTGGAAAAACAATATGACTTCCCTTCATGTGCCGGAAACTCATCTTACAAAAGATCGGAGATTGGGATAGCGATAGCAAGCAATGGGTTCTTGGAAGTGGTGAATTGTTTTCCCTTGGGAATTTAGCATGAAGGCATCCCAAGATAAAAAACTGCCATCCCCTCAGTTTCTCCAGCTGTGCCGTCTTATTTCTCTGGGGAGGTCAGGGAGTCTAGGACAGCCCTTCTCTCTGTAAGGCAGCCTGTCCTCCAGCCTGAGAGATTAACATAACCTCCTGAAGAGAACACTGTGAAAGGACTGCATCCCATAATAACACACTGGAGCATGACCCTTTCGACAAATGTGGTATGACAAAAATGATGAATTTTCAACTGAAAAATAGTGTTGCACAACATGTCTTTTCAGTGTGGAGTTCCTCTTGAATTGTGTTATGTCGGGGACAAAGTTATACTTTGTCTTGGACAGCCAGATGCAACACTGAAATGCACTGTCATGGATAGGCTATGGCACCAGCTGCCATGAGGGTAAACATCAGCGATTTAGCATTGAGACAACAGAACTCACCCTACAAGCCTTCACCGAGGTATAAGTGCAAAATGTTGTGCAAGACTTGTCAAAAGGGAACTGTTCTGGTGCAGGAACTCAACTGCTCCCATTGTGTTTGTGTGAACTGTACTGTACAGTATACCGGCCTACAATGTACATGTTTGTATTAATTTAGTAGACCAGATTAATCCAGACCATGAAAGGGCAGAACTCCAAGCTAAATTTGGCTGCCATGTTTACAGTGGATTTTGTGATGGGTATAGAACATCCAAGCTAAGCTCCATAGTCAATCCAACCACCATGGCACTTTGAACTTTTGAGATTTTAATTCCTGGACAAAGGCATTGTTTTTTTGTTTTTTTAAGGCTACAGACTTAAAAACGGTACAACAACAGACTGTGTTGTTGTACAGAATTTCATGTCACTCCTGCCCTGTCCCCGCCCAGGCCTGACAAGAGCGGGGCACTTTTACTGCGTGTGTGAATGATCTCATCTAACCGGTCAGACAGCTTGAGCACCTTCCCAGTCCCCAGAGTCACAGCTGATATAAAGGGACATTAAATCTGTTGGACTGTGACTCTTCAATGACCAGACCTATGCACCATTGATTTATAAAGGCCTATAGAGACAATGATGAAGAGACACCAGAGGGAAAACATTGACTCCCAGGGCCCTTGTGACTGTCTGCTTCATTGGGGAACACCCTTCGCAGTCAGCAAAGATTCATGAGGATGGATTTGCACAAGGTCACACCTTGCTGACCGGCTCCCTCTTGAGGTGAGCGCAAAGAATGCGCCATCACCTTCAGACACGGACGTCGTTCCCTCTGACTAAACAGATAAGAATCCGGCCGTTTCCCCTGTCAAGACTAAGAAAAATACTTTGACATGGAGTATTATGAGTTTGTCTACAAGGCTGTGTAAATGTAGTGACGAATTAATTTGCTTCTGTGGAAAGATTTGTGATAAAAATCAAACCAGACACCAGCTATCTGCTTGCAATTTTCCAGTTTGAAATTATAACAGCTTAATGTCAGTGTCATGTCATCCATTTATTCACTCTTAACGTAACACATTCTAGAAAGTTACAGTGAATCCCACAGAGAAGTAAGTGTCGCATTCCAGAGACAGAGACATAATTCTCTGGCTAAATTATCGATATCGCATTTTGTTAAGGCTGCTCACCTCACTTTTATTTATAAACGGGATGAGCACAGTGCGTATTACGGTGGTAGCAATAAAGCGGTGTTAAGGGCTTTGAAAACACCACCTCGGCGGTTACTCCACGAATGAAACGCCGTGTCACCGCGCTGCGCTGGCCCCGTGCGCAGACGGCGGGTCTCAGAGGAGGAGGAGCACGGGGACGAGCCCGCTCGGCGGCAGAATGCGCTTTCTCCTCGACGTAATTGTTCCGCGAGGAGCCGCCATTACACCTGACGTGTTTATCATTTAAGGAGCAGGTCCTGCCCATAAATCCTCACGGGTGGTGATGGATGTGGAGCAGGCAGTGTCCTTCCCCGCTCCTGCCCCCTCTCTCTCAGTATGACTGACTCCAGGTCCAGCAGGTACTAATTTACTGCTCCTCATATGGCTAATGTCTGTTGGGCCCTCCCTGGCACAGGGTGATTAATGCCAGGGGAGGCCCATTCGTCAGCAGGCTGAGGCTCACAGAAACTCCTCCTGTGAAAGGGGACATGTTTTCTCCTCAAATCTCTGAATGGCACCTATAAAACGTACGGTGCTACCATCAGGCTTGACAGCACTAAACCAATAGATTCTCTGCACCTGTGGTTCCTGTTTATGCTACTGAATCCGATATGAGAAACTGTTGGAACTAAACCATATGTGGAAAATGGAGAGTTCAAAGACAAATCTAATGACAAGCCAAACCCAAGTAAAAGGCAAAAGTAATAGAAGAACTTAAATATGTTTTCAACAACAATTGATCAACCGGTTATAGCCCAAAAAAAACAGCATACACAGTGGGTACCCAGGATCGAATCTGGAACCACAACTCATTCCTGTCCAAACCATTCGGCCCACACTTTTGTAGCGATACGGCTCACATATTTTAAATGTCAGTTTTAGAGTCATGTCTCAAACCTTCTCGGACTTAAATGTCAAAAGTCAATGAAATTAAGTTAAAAAAACGAAAACAAAAAAAAACAACATCTCATAAAATGGCCCAACTAATAGTCTCACCATTTTGACCGGACTGGTTAAACTGTGCAGCCACAATCTCTGTGCTGTCTGCCAGGACAAGGGGCATTTAAAGAGCAGGAAGGCAGAGAGGAGGGTTATTCAGGAGGAACAGAGTGGAGCTAGGTGACTGTACGCATTGTCCTGGCAGTAGTATTTGCTCTCCTAGATAGCTGGTATGAACACTGACCCCTCACCCGCACCTCACACTCACAGTGTGGTCTGTGAACACTTCCTGTGTCAAAGGCCTTACAGTACACACACTCAGCACCCTATCGTCTGTCCCTCTTCAGTCCCACACCCTGATGCTGTGTGTGCGCTGGGTAAATACTGTAACATTAAGCAATGCCAGGTGCCTGTATTTGGGTATGTGTGAGTATATGTGTGTCACACGTACTGTATATCCATACATTTAAAATGATTCATAAATGATTATTTTTTTCTTCCATGATTATTTGTGAGCCCATCAGCTTGTTTCTGTCATGCCAGTAAAGTTATTTCATTATTTATTTGAATCTAAAAGAATGAGAGAAAGGGAGAGAGAGAGATTTCTTTTTCAAGCCGACTGAAGCACTAAGCCCACGCCCACCTTTTGGCCTGGCCTTCTATACACACTGATAAATATATTGTTTCACAAAATTGATGCCAGATCATAAATTCTCTGTGTCAAAGGCAAAAACACCCACTCCGTCTCTACGAGTGCTTTTCCTCCGGAGCAAACAGCACAGAGTGCCTCTCTTCAAATGCAGCTTCTCCATCGATAGGAATGACTGATTGCCTTGGTCCTCCACTACAGCTGTGTTTCTCCATAGGACTTCACAGGGCTAGAGCAGACCCTTTCCCATCTCTCCACATGCAGGGAGCATAGGGCTTATTACAGAGGGTAATAACATGCTAATTTAGTGCTGAAGGCCGGCAAATAAAACTCTGTCACAGGATTTCACTGGCTGACTGTGGTCAGTTCTTATACCTGTTTCGATTGCAATCGATCTGATCACTTTGTGCAGTAGATCAGACATGCGTAATTAAGTTCTGATGCATGGCTTTGTATGTGTATGTGCGTGCAAACACGCACAGATGTAACGTATGTGCAAATTGAAATATGCACAGGGAATAGATTTTAAAATATTTTAAACTTTAAACTTAAAGTGTGTCTTCACTGAAATATTTATACACTGTATCCAGTAATATTTACATATTTCATAGTTATGAAAGAACATTGGATTTGATAAAGCTGACATTTCTAAAGTTCAGCATTAGTAATGATGACTAATTGAAAAAGCTAATATTAGCTGGGAGAGGAGGGGGGGGAAATCAGAATACGAACAATGCAAGTGTGAAAATTAAGGGAGAGATATGACAGTGCTTGTATTTCTGTTTATATCATTTATAGGAGGCAATTTATGCACAGTGATTCATTTCCTAGCTTGTTTTTTTCCCACCCACTAAAAGCATTAATATGTTTTGAACACAGTAACATCATCGAGTAAACCATTCCTGCTTAATTACAATTTCATTTAGATCTAGAAATATCAGTTTCCTTTTTTGTGTACAGCATAAATATTCCTGTTTTGAACCCACAGCTATAACAGTTGCTTATGGTCAGAATAGTTCAGTTACATCGCCATGGTAGCAGTGCTGTTCATGAGTGTGATGTCGCTAGGCAACAGTCTGTTCCGTGAAAGAATGTGAGCAGATACTGTAACTGTTTTTATATGAGTGTCTCAAGCTGTTGAATGTTTGTCACCCTGGAGGGAGATCCTCTCAATTGAATATAATAATTGCCCATTTAGAATGGCTCACTGGAGGCAAAAATATGCATGAAGGAGGAGTCTACTCATCCCAGTATACTGCAGTCTGTTCATTTGGAAAGCCAACAGAAGATTACACACATTCTTTACCAGGTACTTTTTTGTGTAGCATGTGACTCATAGCAAAGAGAGAGGGGACACAGACAGATGTATGAATGCAGAAAATAGAATATGAATACTAAATTCTACAGCAGGGTACAGCTGCACCTTCATGTGAAATGCATGCAGGATCCAGACTCAGTTCTGGCCGCCTGTATGAGATGACAGATGTGAGGATTTGGTAATGTTTGAATTTTCCGTTGCTTGTTCGTTCTCCTTCTGGAACCTGGAGAAGGGAGACAGGGAGGTCTCCGGAGATGGAGTTCCTAACCCAGAGAGAGTGCTCAAGAATCGTCTTCATCTGCATCCTCTGAGCCTCAGGAAAACAGCACCCCAGCACCCAGAACAGGTGAGGCCTGTCAGTAAAAACAGTCAAGCAGAAGGCGTCTCCATTTTAATGCAAAGAAAACAAGCAAAGAAGGTTGGGTCGATGAAAGTTGTCCTGAAATAATAGATGTTGCTCTTCCATCCACCTTCCCCTGCCAACCCCCAACCCCCAAAAAAGTATATAAATATCAATACCCATCCAGCATGAAAACATTTCATTAAGGCTAAACATTGTTCTTCGCATCATCACTAAAGCCGAGTTCTGAGGAGACATTTTGTTGAATCTGCGTCCTCCTGACTCAGGGCATTGTAAAGCAGGACTTAGGAGTTTGGAAGGGGGGCAGAATGAGTCAGAAGCAGGCCCCGCCACTCCCGCCCTCCAGGAGAAAGGACATAAAATACATCTTCGACCACTATGCCTGCGGTGCGGAGCGCCTGCGCGCGGGCGGCCTGCTCCACTTCCTCCAGAGGGACCAGGCGGAGCCCGGGGCCCACGGCGCCATGGCGGAGGATCTGATTGACAAGTACGAGATTGATGAGACAGGTGAGCGTGGCTCCGGGGAGGAATTTATGTACGGGATCCAAATGAATCAGCGCTCTCCTTCGAGCTTAGCGGTTCCTGTCTTTTACACGCAAAATCTCCCGAGCGGCCTGTTCTTATTCTTATTCAGTGGATGTGGAGCCATGGTCAAATACAAGATACATTAGTTCAGACAAGATTTTTCTTTTCATTCTTTCGCCTGGAATAACCTTAGACAGGCAACTTTGTTAGACTGTTATGCTACTGCGTGCTGGTGAACAGCATATCCACCTGGGCTGAAGTGAAATGATGACTTTCTTAATGGAGACAATAAAACACAGGCCAATAGGAATTAGTCATAGAGACATATGTATAACTGACAATCCTGCAATGCGATATAATCAATTTACGGATACTACCTATTGGTTAATCCAATATTTGCACGCAGAATGCAGCACTTCAGTGCTTTTTGTAAAAGCACCTGTAGAGTGTAATGAAGCTGTTCGCAGAAAGACTAACCTCTTATAATCCCGCTGATGGCATTTTAAATAGGCTTGGCCAGTGCAATTACAGCTGGCGAGAAACACATTCACTGAGGGTCGCTTTGCATTATTCCAATGTCCCTAATGCGACAAACGCAATTACACAATTGTCAAATCTCTCGCTGACATCAGGTCTCCTGGTTAGTTTACGCTGCGGTGACTCCATTTGTGGCGATTGGGAATGCGGAAGCATACTAATGTGGGGATGCCACTGGCCACAGAGCAGTGTAATGAATTAAGCGGGGTTTGAGGTCGGTCTGCTCAAACATCGGTCAGGGGTGGATGACCGGGTTGGGGGAGAGGGATGGCTGTCTGCTGGGTGAGAAAAGCTTTGACCTCGAAAAAAGCTTTACAATTGATCCGTTTGGATAAATTATTTTGCTAAAACATTCAGAATCCATATATAATTAATCTGGCCGGGAAGGGCATGGTTTAGCTTGCTCAATTATAAACTTAGATGCAAGCATTCCACATGGAGGAGGTCCAAGCAGAGAGACACTTTACAGGTAAATCGCTTTTGACCTTAAGATTGTAGACAGTAGACACTGACTCAGGATGCTCAAGATATCTTTAGCGATAATCAAATGAAATCGTTCTCATCTGGTAACACATTTTACCTTAGGTGAGAAGATTATGTAAGATTAAACAAGATAGGAAATTAGTCACTGCAAGAACTCAACTCTTCATCTTAGTGTACAACACATCATATTACAGCCATGTAGCAGTATCAAATGATACTGGTAAATCCTTTTTGTTACCATTTTTAATAATTAGTATTTTGTTACTCTGTTTTTTTGGCTGTGTTTTACTATTTGTGGGCAGATTCATGCCGATTGAACCAGAATACATTTCCCTCATGACAAGGTTTGGATGATCCATTATTTACATCAAAAGTATAAGATCGAATTCGAAGAGTTACATACAGAGCACTGGCAGAAAAAACTCAACGTGCCCTTGAACAAATGTCCTTAACTTAATTTCAGTCAAATGGATTCAGACAACATATATGGGACTGAAATTGTAAGAACTCTAAATGGCATTGGATTATTCAACCCACTTTGATGCGGCATCACACAGACAAGCAGAAAAAAATAGGCTTCTTTATCTGTATATTTTCATAAGATTTTAGCTTGATATTCCCCCCATGCCTGTGGTCATGTGCACATATGAATTTGCAGTAGACATGAAACAACCTTTATGGAAACAGATGACTTGCAGAGATGGTTGAACAAGACATACCAAAACGGGATATTTTCTTATGTCATTATTGAAACCGTCTACTTCTATTTAGATATTTATCCCTCTGAATAAATAACACTAATAGCTCTGTGGATTTCATGCGGTCCATTGAGAACTGTTTGAAAGTCATATTAGATTAGTCCTATTGAGTAACATTTGAGGGCATGTGAATATATTTCAACAATAATGCCAATGTAGTAGTATAAAGGTAGTATAAAGAAATGTTAACCTTTAGCCTCTTTTAATCTTTAGAAAAATGTCAAGAGCAGATATTTTGTGAACGCATATCCCACTGGTAAATGTTTGGTTGAGTTGAGCTGAATGTGGCTCATCTCGGCACCTTCCCTCGGCAGAGCGGACGAACAGGATGATGACGTTCCCAAGCTTCCTCAGGTACATGGAGTCCAGGGACTGCTGCGTGCTGAACCAGGAGCACACACGCGTGTACCAGGCCATGGACCAGCCTCTCAGCCACTACTTCATCTCCTCCTCCCACAACACCTACCTCACTGCCGACCAGCTGGTGGGGAAGAGCCACCTGTTTGCATACAAAAGGTACTGCACTGGGTCTGGTGCCGGTGCGGTATTGAGCCGATGGAGCAGGGTTTATTTCCAGAAGGTTCATCTGCTGGGTGGGACACTGCAATTGTACCCTTGAACCTTAAAGTACATGCTCCCCTGCTATCTGTGAGTTACTCCTTTTAGGCTCTGATGATGGATGGACATAATATAGGCAGAATTCAGGAGGGTAAAATACACCAAAAACCACCAATACTGACAATAAGTCACATGCCCTCATTCACTACTACCGCTTTATGCATTTTGAATACATAAAAACAAATTTTTCAGGTGAGCCGTAATTCAAGTGTTTTTGGCCGTCCGGTGCATATTTAGCATTGGACGAATGTTTTGAAAAATGAGCAAAAGCGTTGAAGCACTAATGATACATAAAAGCTTCACATTTACATATTTTCACTGAATATCTTACTAAGCCAACAGCTGTGAGTATTTTTCATAGTGCACTTTTGGTGTATTGCGGCAGTCTTAGCAAATTCCCCATTAGTGGCTTCTGATGGGAATTTGCGGATGTAAAGAAACAATCTCCTGTCAGCTTGAGTCTGTATTGTCAGAATTTCAAATTCGCATGCAGTATTGATATTCTTGACAAGCCACAGCAGCTCAGCATCTTTCCTTTGAAATCAATAGGAATTTATTCCGCTCTGGAAGGAGTGTTTGGAGACTAACTTTTATTCTGAACTGAAGTTTCAATCAGTTGTCATGGATACCGCGAGGAGAAGGGAAGTGGAGGGAATCTAACAGTGAGGGAGCATTCAAAACTGTGGTCATTGATTATTTGTTGATGTGGATAAATTATGTATTCATGGCTCCGTTCTACTTTGATGCTGCTTTCCACATAATGGTGTAAAATATTTAACGTTTCAAATATTTCATGGGCATACGGGAATCTTTCCATCTGTCTATCTGCAAATGCTTTACATGTCAAAGCCAGCAGAAAAAGCAAAGCATACACGTAGATGCTTTTCCAATTCTGTATTTCTGTTTCATAATATAGAGAATTAAGAATTAAGGACTTGTCGCTTTAAACCGCAATGCTCCAAATGCCCTCATACTTGCAATTTTAATGTTGGCCAGTTATTAGAAACATCTCTAAACTGTCCGGGCACACTAAACAAACACACTAAAGCACAAAGGCCATGGCATGCCTGTGCTATGTGATGGTTGACATTGATCTGCTAACTGCAATGCATTGGCATTGACCATGCAGGTCCATTCATATTGTTTCCATTGTCACTAAGATTTTAATGGACCAGCCAGGAATCCAGCTAGTTTTAATAAGAAGACCTTGCCTCTCAGAAAGGACTGCACAGATCAATGGATCAATTACAGCCATTTCCCCTCAATGGCCAGCTGCAGATAACAGCCTCTATAATTTACGGACTTTTTAATTGTCCACTTAATTTAATTTTCCACAACCAAGTGTCGTTCCCAAGTATGGGACGGCAGGAACCTGACATCAATACTGTTCTTGTTTGTTTTCGGGGGGGGGGGGGGGGGGTTTCCAATCCAAGCTGCCCTTTAAGCCCCCACCTCTTTGCTTAGAGACATTCTGAATAGTGGGAAATGCACTCACCTTCCCTTTCATACGCTCTCTTCTTATTTCCTTATCCCCCGCATCCCAAAGTAAGACGGCAGAGGCTCAAAGATCGAAAGTAATAGGCTAACTGAATGGCGGGTCGGAGAAGGGTGCGGCTGATGGATGCAGAAAATTAGTTTCATCGCCCTTGAGCACTGAGAACATTCCCAGCGCTGCGTGTAATATACACTCCCTCTCTCACAGCCGGCGGTAAGGGCACCCCTTTACCTAATGGGAGCTCCATGAGCTGTGTAGTAATCTCAGCAATGACTTAGCCTTTCCTCACCGTTATGCTATGCAGCCTGCATTACGATGCGACTCTCTTCTCGACTCTCCTGGCCATAGCGTGATGTGCAGCGGCCCAATACGCCCCTCTCCACGCGCATATCTCCAGCTCTCCTCACCGGCTTGTTATTTCAGATAACAATAAAGAAAGAGAGATGGCTTCAATAAAGAAAAGGGAGTTGGAAGAGAGGAACAGATGCTGCCATTGTTTCTGTTTGTAGTCTGAGTCCGGGAAAGGTGCGGGTCCTTTCGAGTTTCCCGTTCCGGCAGGATGAGTCGGAACTTGATCTAGACTTTCCAGCATTTCTCTGGCGCCCGGCTTGTTCTCAGAGGATTACGCGAGGGCTCTGTGCTTTCAGCGAAACGCATCGGTCATGCTCAACAGTTCCTGGGAGTCTGCACTGAAATGAAGAAATTACAAGTTTTCTGCCTGTGATGGTCAGATCAGAGACTGCGGATTAAAACTGCTTGCCAACCTCAGAAGAAAGTCTATGGATGTGTGTGAATGTATTGTTTCGCTCAAGCATTGTGTCCCTGAAATGGTTTAAAACAACAGTAGAAGAGCATAAATAGTGAAGGATGCCTTTGTCTTACTCTGGATTTCTACTCTGGCACAATTTACATTTTATTTTTTTCTTTCTGGTCGCAGTAGTGGCTAGTTTTATTCCAAGTTAGGAAACAGAAATAAATCAGCAGGGATAATTACAATACGTAATGAACTGCTCTTTCAGAAGCTTAATTTGGCAGCTGCAAGAATTAAATGTCAGTCTGATCTCCGATGAGCAATTAGTGTCATTCGTAAGGCATACAATAAATTGCGGGTTACAACCAAACTGTGGGTGGTTGGAGGGGGAGCGTAT
This sequence comes from Conger conger, assembly GCF_963514075.1. Classification (NCBI taxonomy): domain Eukaryota; kingdom Metazoa; phylum Chordata; class Actinopteri; order Anguilliformes; family Congridae; genus Conger; species Conger conger. The sequence goes on from NC_083767.1 coordinate 48,661,582, forward strand.
TTCATTCCAGCTTTTCGTTTCGGCCAAGCTAACAGCAGTTTGGAATGGAAGCTGCCTGCGCTCTCTCTTTCCCTCTGCGCTCGTGTACAACGGCCATTTCAGCAGTGAAGCAGAGCCAAGGCAAGGCAAACACAAAGCAGCGGCTACCGCACTGAGGCAGGCTGCACACAGGTCGGTTCATACCTCTGGCTGGCTTCTTTTTAATGCCAGGCCCTGGAACACGTATGCAGATTCTTAGCAAGTCGTCACACTCAAGTTGTCAAGTGAGCAGTTATCACAGCTGTAGCTTAGTTCATTTAACACTGCTAGAGTGTAGTTAATTTAACATTGCTGGAGTGTAGTTCACTTAACACCTCCAGGATGGCAAACAATGTGTAGTCTTATGGCAGCACACCAGTTAGAGGGCGAGGAGTGAACATAAAGTGAAGTAGCCTTTAGCGAAGAAGCTAAAACTGATGTTGCACAGCCAAAGTGAAAGCTATTACACTCAACTCCAATTGCCCTGACATTAAAAAGGAGCAAATTGCCAACTAGATTCTTCAAACAAAAAAGTATCAGAGGAAAAATACATGGCGTATGATCATAGCTTTATTTTATCTCCAAATGTTTTGCGAGGAGACATGATTTATGTAGAAAGTGGCAGTTAGATTTTCTATCCCACTAGTAAGCGCAAAAAAACGATTTCATTCCAATTTGGGGGAAAAGCAACAAGTATCTGGCAGTACTGGTGAGGATCATGTTTACTGGGATATTCTCATCTCAATCCCATCTCTTCTATCCCACAAGTCTCAATACGAGAATCAGCTGAACAAGGTGCAAATTGCGGGTAAAAAAGTCCAGCATTTGTGGAGTAGTGCTAGAGTTTGCTTGTTTGAATTGACGCTACAAACAGAATTGATCTGACTTACAGATGCAATTTGGAATCCCAATATTTCACAGAGAAAGGGGCGGGCAGTGAAGATTAATTCAGTAAAGTAGCCAGTGAGTATGTCTATGTGCGTGTGAGTGAGGGAGTAAACAGGAGGAGAGAGAGAGACCTAGGAAAAGAGTGGGCCTGTATGAATGTGACTGCTTTTGAATTTTTTACTTGTCAGTGGGACTACAAGGCCCTACAGTCACATTCTCAAGCCCAACCCTTAGCTTAGCTCAGCAGCGGAACATAATTCCCATCGTCTCACCGTTGGACAGGATTCCTTGCATTACTGCAAGCTTAGTTCCAGCTAACGAAAGGCTGGACGCTCACAGGCTAGTAACTGCCCTCTCCTCTGATAGCAGTTCTCACCTGTCGTACTGTACCGTATGGCCTGGAAAGTGGAAAGCAGCGTGCGTTATCAGTCAAAATTGTGTACGGTCTGCCACAGTGCAAATTGCTGTTTCTGCTGCATAGGTCTAGTAGCCTGAGGTAATAGCATTTCAATAATGGGTGGGTTGCTTATTTTTTTTGCCTGCATTACTGACATTACTCAACGATAGAAATGATTCAGGAAATGTAATTAACGGACAATCCCGTGGTTATAAAAGGGGAAACAAATAGCTGACCGCTCTTGTTTGTATTTTGTGTTCGATGTCTTTTACGTTATAATTTTCCCTCCTGCCATTACCCATTCTCTCGCTCCCATAGCCCTGTCCATTCTGGGTCACCTCTCTCCTCCCCTCTCTCCATCTTCAGCTATTATTAGCCTCCTGTAGAGTAAGGGAAAAGTGAAGGGCTTAATTCTGACCCCGAGTCAGTTTCCACATTAAACTGCCGCTGGCTTGGTGTAGTCACTCCCTATGAGGGAGAGGGCATGAATTCACTGCCAAGCCTCAGAACCGGTCTGGACTTTGTGAACGAGTGGTGAAAAAGAGAAGAACTTGCAGTGGGTTCTTCAAACTGCTTTGCTGCTGTTGCTATATGCAGAGTGCAGACGCTAGAACATATTTCTGATGTCACTGCTAAATCTGTTCAGCATAGAGCCCAGAAACTTTCATCTTGTTTTGTGCTGCTATATTTTAGTGTTTGGTCTACTTACTCTGTGTGTGTGCGCGTGCTCGTGTATGTGTGTGGGCTTATGTGCATGTGTGTGCATTATGCGCATGGGTGTGTGTGCGTGTGCCTGTCTGTGTGCCCTTCTGTTTGCCTTGTGTTTATATGTGTGTGTTGATGTGTACGTTTAGTGCTCTGCGGAAAGGATGCCGATGTCTGGAGATTGACTGCTGGGATGGACCGGACCAGGAGCCCATAGTTTATCACGGCTACACTCTGACCAGCAAGATCCTGTTCAGGGACGTCATCAGCACTATCGCGCAGTACGCTTTCCAGGTATCGACCTCCCCATTCCCATCCCTCTCCCCTCCAGCCTCGGAGGAGCCTGGAGCCAGCCCGCTGTGATCGATAAGGTTAACGCTGTCTGTCCAACGTCTGTGATTTCCTTTTTCTGTTTGGAATGCCCGGTCATAAATGTCATTTCCACAGGGTCTAGCACATGCGGCCTCCAGTCGAGCCCGGGTCAAATGCTGTACGTAACCATTTTGGATTCAAATACTCTTTCGTGCTCGATTGATTGAGCAAACCAACAGGACCAGAAGGTGGGATTCACACTTTTTCGAGAGCATTTAATAGTTTTCAGTACACCAGACAAGCTCAGTAAAGCGTAGAAGATTTGAATCCAAAACAATTACATATTTGACCCAGGTCTACCTCCAATGCTTGTGTTCTCTGCAGCAGAAGACTTGCACAGACAGTTCGACCCGAGCAGCAGCTATCGCACAACGATGCAGGAAATGCCCTGCTGATTGATACCCTCCCCTCTCGGGTGCATCTGATCAATTCTGCGTTGTCCTGTCTGACTCCAGCGCACGGTTAGCATTGGCGATCCGGTGCTTTGATCCTGCGGGCAGCTGCACTGAAGCCAGACACTAAGCTACACAGGAATAGGGAGGCCATTTTATTCCACATTATGCTTTCCGATGCGGATGCGGTCAGGGACGGCGCAGGAGCAGAGCAGCGTGGGTAATGTGCTGATGTATTCAGCACCATGTGTGACTGAGGCACATCTTCATATCACCGCACTGCGCAGAGATTAGAGGAGAACGGAAATCGTGTTTTTCCTCAGTAACGGAAATCAGACTTTTTCACCGGCTCTTCGTCGACCGCGATCACACAAACCTGTAAAACCAACAGACCTGGGACCACGCGAAAGACACGGCAAAACTGTACTCTCGCAGACACCAAGGCCTTAACGAACAGGCTTTTTCAAGACCAACTTCAGATGAGAAAACTTTATTCTCCATCGACTGCCATTACTCACTTAGCACATTCTCTCTCAGATGCAAGGCATAAATAATATTGTAATTGCATGATGGGGAGGGTAATTACCCCATGGATTATCTCGTTAAGCACTCGATGTAGCCCAACACAATGCACTGGAAGCCTGTCTCTGTGATCAAAGCTGCTGCCATAGACTGGGTTTTTTCCCTTTAATGTATTGCATAGACCAGATGCAGTCATAGAAATATGTAATTTGTTTGCGACAAATTATGTTGCAAACTGCCTGCTTTCAACTTTTAAAAACCAAATAATACACACATATGTACGTACACACATATAAATTAACTAATTAAAGGAAATAAATTGCTTCTATAGTTATTTTTAACATTGTTCAGCCTGATACACAATTACATATAAAACCCTATTTCTTAAATAAGGCCAGTGTCAATGGAGTATGAAACATGAATGAAGAATAATGAGAACAACGCTTCAAAAGAGAAGAGTCAACAAAAAAATGAAACCATACGAAAAAAAACAATACCCTCTGCTCGCCTCGTAATACCTTCACTCTGTACCCTAACTACTGTGGTTAAAGTGAACTCAGCAGATGTGTTTTAATGCAGTAGGCTTTCAGCAGCTCAGCCAGTCACCTGCAGCACTGTGCATCCTGCAATGTGAAATAATGCACACTGGCGTGCAGGCTTAACACTCTACCTGAGATGTGTTTGAGATGCAGCACTCTTTGCACAGAACTGAGCAGGACAGTTATGTCCCAGTTGGGGATTCCTAATTCCCCCAAAGAAAATTGAATACGTTTGGTGCAGTCTGTAGGATGACCAGATATCACCCCTCCTACACTTGATGTGCCCTTCCTTTGTGTTACCCTCTCTGCTTTCTCTCTGATAAAGTTATAAAATCCAAAAGGTGGGGGCGGACTGTCTACAGAATAAGTGACATAAAATATAAATGTAACTAAATGCTTGGTTTTTGGCAGGTTTCCCCCTACCCTGTGATCCTATCTCTGGAGAACCACTGCCACCCCCCTCAGCAGCAGGTCATGGCCCACTACATCACCACTATCCTGGGGGACAGGCTCCTGGATGCCAGCCTAGACCTCAGCTCCTCCACTGAGCTGCCCAGCCCACAGGTAATGACCACTGTTCCCTGGCCTGTCGTCGCCTAGAGTCACGCTTTCACAATCCAACCTGTGGAAATAAACAAACCAAAATACAAGCCCTCATAACCTTCCTCATAGTCAACTGTGCTCAGGAGCAGACCATCTGAAAGGCCTTCATTCTGAACATATTGGCAATGTTCATGTCATGTAAAATGTAGGCACAGTACATCTGATGATTGCAATGCTGCACAGATCAAATAACTATGATCTGGAAAAGAGAACTAGAAAGAGAGGTTTTAAGAGAGGCTTTGACAGATGAGCCAAAAATAAAGCCCAATCTCTTGTGAAAACCCAATACAGGCCAGTTTCGTGGAGGGACTTTGACAGTGCTTTCTCGCGTTTGTCCTCCCTCTGAAAAACACCTAGTCACTGACTTCAGCCATTTTTAAACCGTTCTCCTGATCTTTGCCTTTCATCTAGTAATTGAGTGAATCGTGTCGTTGATCAGACATGAATTCCCATTTCTGTCATGAGTAAAGCTCTGAGACAGCACAATGTGAGAACCGTGCAACAGTCTGGCTGCAGGCCACTGTGTCTGTGTGTGTGTGTGTGTGTCAGTGTGTGGGTGTGTGTTTGAGTGTGTGTGTGAGTGCGTGTGTGTCTGTGTGTGTGTGTGTGTGTTTGAGTGGGTGTGTGAGTGTGTGTGAGTGTGTGTGTGTGCGTGTATGTGTGTGTGTGTGTGTGCAGGTGTGTGCGTGTTTTGCTCCAAATTTGACAACATACATTAATTAAGTTGACTGGAGAGTGTCTAAAGGGGAAAGCTAATTAAACATTATATTAACTGCCATGACATAACTAACATTGTCACTAACTTGATTGTAGGAAAATGCCTTGGGCTCTGCAGAATGCAGAACCCTATTTTAGTCCAATTTAGATTTCAATAATCTCACTGCATTGAACTGACCTGCATTTTACAGATTTACTTACTAAGAAAAAGTTTTTGGATAAATCAGTAAGCATTATTAAAAGCAAAAGTACTGTGATATTAACTCATATAATAATGACCTTCATGCTTTTCTGCAATAGAGCAGGTGGTGCTACATGCAGAGAGAAATCAGGCTTTTTGTCTGCTGAAAATGGCATTTTCTCTTTCCTCTTTCCTCTTTCTGTCACTCTGACGCGGGAAATGTCTGACTCTGGATATCGGCCTGTCACAGCGTGATATTTTGAGATGAATTGGGGAGATTTTCCAGGAGTGAATGGATGCAAATAGCGCTATTGCTGGCTTTGAGGATGATTTGTTCCGACCATGAATTTCAGACATGGCTCAGTTAAAAAAATGTCCCTTTTGAAGTGCTCCTGCTGAAGGGTGCTTGGCAGGGGGCCCTGTAGGAAATGGGTGTAATTGCTTCCGACCAATTAAAGGAACAAGGCACAAAGTTATATGCCCCCTGCTTCACCCTGTGAGTGTCCACATGCATTCTGTAAATGAGTACGATGGGGCCTGTCCTCTCATTCGGAGGCTTTGGGAGATAACCCAGTGCTCATTGTTTCAATTCGATCACTTTCTAACTTAGTAAAGCAGTCTTAACAAAGCGTGAGTGAGAGAACTTTTTTTAGTGCCCTGACGAGAAAATAATGCAAGTTCCCAGAGTGAAATTGCCGAATTGATGGAAAAAAGAAGATCAATAATACAATCGCAACAGATAACAAACCACAAAGGAGAGATAACAAATAGAGATGCAATTAAGCTCACCCTAATTAAGAGACCCCTGAATGAAGAACGTTGCAGTTACATACAAAAAATAGAATTGTTTTGCCCTTGAAGAGACGAAAAAAAAGGAAAAAAATGTGAATAGCCCGTCACAGAGTCACCCAACTTTCCTGCGACATTGGGTCAATGTCACCATCACAAGATTAGGAAACACTGCTGTGGGTTTCGCTGTCTTATAAATGAGCTTATGATGATTAATGCGGAATAAAATTATCATGGTCCCCTAACAATAACCAAAGATAAAGCTTTAGAGCAACTCTTTCCCAGAGTAATCACCTCTAGAAGTAGTTTGAAATAACTTTCAGAATGATGATGCAGAGTGGCAAAATATAGAGGTGTGGTAGTGGGTAGACCTTGTTTTTCTTTCTTTTTCACGGTTTTGAGGGGAGACGTTTTAGCGACTGCACGTCATCACTCCAGAATCCGTGCCCCACCGTACCTGAACAGAATGCTTCAAACAGTCATGTTACAGATGATCTGAGTGGAGAGACAGCCTGGCTGGCGAGAGACATTAGCTTTTGGGAGGCATTGTTCAGAGTTGCAAAGCCACTAAAACGTCTTGCTCGGAACCGGCAACAATAGCAGGGCCTCAGAGCGTCTTAGATCGCATACAGCCTTGATTGTGCACTCCAGAATAAGCCCTGAAAGGGATATTTTACTTTGTTGTGGAGTTTACCCCATTTTACCTGTAGAGTGAAAACCACTAACATCAGCTGTCCCTGCTGACCCTTAACGGTACCACTGTACCTCCCACTCTTTCACACACGACTGGCGAACGGGAACCATGCAAACCGGGCGCAATTAGGGGTTAGGTGTCTTGCTCAAGGACACTTCAGCGCTTTTGTGTCCAGAAGGCCAGGAATCAAACTATGCAATTGTCAGACAAACTAATGTCATCCCCAAAGAGCAAAGTCTCTTGAGAGGAGTCATTTGAGTTTTTCAATTCAGTGATTGTCAGCATAAGGTAGCTCAACACATTATCGAGTCTATGAAGCATCACACTCTTATCACTATTGGGGAAACAGCATGGATGCCTATCACTGTGTATCACTGTATAGACCGATTCTCCATTTCATCTTTGATGACAGTAACAAGCAGATGGGAGTGAAATTAGGACCTAAAACCAACAGCTCAGGGGCCACAGCATTGCATCGGTATATTTAAGGATTTAGCAGGCATTCTTGTCCATAGTACCTTACAAAAGTGCTTAGGTAAAGAGCAAAGAGGACACCAAGTTATCAGCATCACAGCCGACATTGTAGCCACTGCACGACATGGTGTTTTGCGTCCACCGGAGTTGCAAGAGGAATATTGAGGGTGTAATGTCTGGGTCGGTAAAGGGACAGCTAGGCGTGGTTAAATAAGTGTTTATTATGTGTTCTCCTGAAGAAGGGCATGTTATTAAGCAGTGCCTGTGGTCTCCACACAACATGCTTTATTCTGCCACTCTGGGCTGAGTGCCCACAGTCCAGCCTCCCTCTCTCAGTGATGGGTACAGTTATCATCATTGTCACAGAGCAATGCCTAGGTCAGCCAGGTAAAGTACTGCAGCCCTCCATCTGGTCACTCTGTGTGAAGGAAAGTTCTTTGGTCGATGGACTATTGTCCTCTTGTGAGAGGAACCTGACTTTACTGAGACATGATTAGGGTAACACTGCTGTGGGTGTCCTGCGATAGCTCCAAACCTCGACTGGCCTGCCTCCGCAGTACCACACACCTAAATCAGGAGCTTGTAAACCCAAACGTGAAGGTGGCCAGAATTTCTCTTGGTAAACGTAATCATTTGTCTATGTGTCACAACATCACAGGGGGGAAGGGGAGCCTTGAGTCGGGCAACAGCAGCGAGGCTTTGAAAGGGTGTAATCTCCAAAGTGATGGGTATGCGATGCTCAGATCGGGTGGGGGAGGGGGCTGAGAGATTCATGGGTACAGACTCAGGATTCAGGATGTAATTATCTTGGGTTTATCCCCTTGACTGCAGCTCTAAATAGTCTCAGTGGGGAGCGAATACAGAGCCTGTGTCATCCAGCAGACAGAACCACGGGCTGCTCTATTTAACATATTGCTGCTTATCAATAGCAGCCTTTAACACAGAGGCTGCGTCGACTGTTTGGACATGGCTGAGAATGTTGAGGGCTGTTGTTCCTTCTGGAGTCATACTGAAGTGCTTCTTCTCCCTCTGCCTCCATAGGCCATATGGCCATAAACAAATGGCTGTTAACTCTGTCGGGTAGCATTCAAGAGTGTGTGTGTATATATATATATATATATATATATATATGATATTTAATCATGAAGGAAATATTTTTACATTATTACATTATTACATTATTACATTAGTGCAAAACAATTCTCTTTGAGGAATTTGCCGTCTGTAATTGATTTTCATTTCACAGTACATACTCCATAAGTAATAATTTATATGACTTATATTATCTTACAGTATGTAATCGTATGCAAATACCACATTAATCGAAAATACCTTGAATGTTGACAGAATGTTTATATCCTAATGCGATGCACATGCATTTGATACAAAATGAACACAGGGAAGAACTGCAGGTGAACATATTTAGATGCATTTAAATGGTGATGTACTTCTCTAATGTGAAGGTATGGCTTTAGGGAACATCTCCCCGTTTTAACTGCTGGGTATTTGGCTAGTACTGTCTTCTTGCCTCTCTCAGAGAGATCCAGCTTCTGTTCTTATCTAACAGTGTGTGGTGAGTCCCTCATCTACTCTAACACAGTTTGATATCCCTGATGAAGAAAGCACAGTGCAGATTCACGTGTGTCATATCGTATGCCACGCACATCCGTGAACAGTGCACGGTGCGGCTAACGCGGCACGCAAATCGCACCCTCTCCTGAGCCTGAACTGCGGGAGGAGACAGTCACGGAAAATTCAGCACTTTTTTCCCCCACATTCCTTCATGACCGATCGGTGCCCCCTGTCTCCACAGCCGAACCTAAAGACTCCACAAACGAAGAGTCTGCCCTGCCTCTCGGTGCGGGCTTAACCCGCTCGTGTGTGAGGATGCGGCATTAAGACACGAGGAGAATGTCAGTGCAGGGCTCCAGTATTAATGTGCACTCTCCGCCCAAGCAGACGGCCGGCCCTCATTGGACAAGGGCTGGGCCAGCCGATGCCACACTATGGACGGGAGTGTCTGCGCTGAGTGTACTTACCCAGCCCCGTAATTCCTCCTGCTCCGACCTGCTCTGGTACCGCCCAAACCAGGAAGAAACTAAATGAGCTGTGGGTTTCAAGAGCGGCTGTCAGTCAAGTCAACGTGTGGGTTTGTGATTTAGACATAGGCAGCAGCCGCCTCCATCAATACCCGCCCACCCATTTCAATTATGCCTGTATTACCCTAGCGGCTAATCCCCTTCATTGTGCACGGTAAACGCCCTTGTTGTGGTTTGAACAAGGACTGCTGGTGACTTACTGAACAAGCTGGCAAGAGGTTTCTTAATATGCTAGAACCCTTTATTGCCCATTTGTCAAAAACACCAGATTAGAGCCACAACGCAAACGAGAAGGGGTTGGAGTTGCGAGAGTTACACAGCTTTACATTTTTAAAACCGCAGTATATGCAACTAACCTTTTCAGTTATACGTTGCTCACGAGTGCGACAGCAGTGGTCTGTCTGGGAATGCGATCTATGACCTGGTTATGTCATAACCACCTCTGGCTTCGGCCTCATCACCACGTGCACAACTATGGCTTGGCCCTCGTTGTTTGCTATTGCGCACATATCCAGCACTACAGGAAAGCATCACTCATGTACGCTGTTACCCATAAACAAAATTCAAATTCATATTTTGCCAAATATACACTTAGTGAGCACTTTATTACGTTTTTTTACACCATTCTCTGCAAACTCTTGAGACTGTTGTGTGTGAAAATCCCAGGAGATGAGCAGTTTCTGAGATACTCAAACCACCCTGTCTGGCACCAGCAGTTATTCCATGGTCAAAGCCACAGATCACATTTCTTCCAAATTCTGACATTTGGTCTGAAAAACAGCTGAACCTCTTGACCACTTCTGCATGCTTTTATGCATTTAGTTGTTGCCACATGATTGGCTGATTAAATATTTGCATTAACAAGCTGGTGTCCAGGTCTACCTAATAAAGTGCTAAAGTGAGTGTATATCTTGTAGCCTGAGCAACAATGGAGGAGAGGGATAAATGAAGAAAAACAAACAAACATAAAATAAGTAAATAAAATACATTAACTGGTATTGTGCATGCAGGAAAAAATCATGTTGTAATTATATTGCTGGCAGTAATGTTGATAAAATAACTCATTTCTGTATGGTTCCCCCAATTACTTACTGTTCCTGTCAGGCTGTCATATACAGTACCAGGGAACCTCGGTGATGCATGTTCCTTTTACAGGAAGTGTCACAGTTTGTCTTGTATATTGGTGGAGAGATAATTAAAATTCCCAAATGTTTCTACTCTATTTTTATTTTACTGATATTTCTCACGGCATAAGGGAAAATTCATGTCTGAACCCCCTCAGCTTTATTTCCAGTGACATACTGTTTTATCTGCTCATGTTTTTAAGTTTGAAGAAGGCAACAGAGGTGACCAAGGGCACCTGTATCCATGTAAAGGCATTGATACCCTTAAAAATGCTTTATATTTTTCAGCAGAAGATGAGGCAACACCTCTCATTTTTACTTTTACATTCCTTTGATACGTGCTTGTGCGTAGGTTTCTAGGCAACCTTTCTGCTTGATTGACAGGAGTTGCAGTATAAGATTCTGATCAAGAACAAGAAACTGACTTCCCGCCAGGAAACAGGAGAGAGCTTAGATAAAGACAGGAGCAGGGTGGAGACAGACAAGGGAGAAGAGAGGCAGGTGAAAGAACAGACAGAGGAGAGAAAGACGGGAGTCGGGGAGGAAGGAGAGGACGAGGGAGAGGAGGACAGTGAGGAGGAAGATTACAGCGAGGAAGATGAGGATGAACAGCTGCTGGAGGGGAGCAGCTCCTCTACGCCTAAAGGATCAGAGAAGAAAGTAAGTCAGGATAGAGAGCATTTTGGTGGAGCAGATGAGTTAGAAAAACAAAAACCTGAGGTGAACCATTACCATACAGCTAGAATTATTGTGTCAGTTCGTCATTTATTAAATGCATGTTCATCATTTTCTCCAAGATCCTCAGATATAGTTCCCTCGGTGCTAGGCTTGCACCTATTAGCAGATATGTTTCAGTCGGAAAAAGCCATCCTTCATCACACAAGAAAGAAAAAAACCCCAAAAAAACCTATTATGATAACATGTCCCCCACTGTGAGTCAAACACAGACTCAAAGGACTAAAAGATTAAACTGATTCGACTGGGGACTAGATATCAGCAGTTTGAAGTCCCAGAATCCACACTCACACCCACACATTGGACCAGCTACCTCCTTTTTGAGGACAGTGTGTTCCTAGTGATCCAACAGGGTACACTGCTTTTGGTCACACTGTGTAACCATACAGCGTTGTGTAACACTAGGACCTGTGATTCCTAGGAACAATAAAATATAAAAAATCATGTGCTCTGCAGGGTACTATTGCCCTCTTTGCCCAGACATATTTCTGCATTACCTGGGATGTGCGATACTTGTGAATATTGAGTCTGTGCCCAGTATCCAGGTTGGAAGGCAATACATCTAGAACATGGAAATGAAGAGGAAAAAACTGTAAAAAAATCTTAGTGGGCTTTTTTTTTATAAATTCATTTGGTCTCCCATGGCAACGCGCTCTTCGGATGTGGCAGAGCTGCCATTCACAGGGCTTTTGCAGGCAAATTCAATATCTGAGTGCCACTCCAATTTGCTCTTTAGGTTGTCAATGTGACGATTAAAGGAATTAACAAATGCAATGCTATTAACCAACGGCATTAAACGTATTTTAAGTGTATTCATAACATATTACAATACACTTATAATAGTCTGTGAATTGCAGGGCCTGAATTACTTCCATAAATATCCTGCTACTGCTACTACTGCTACTACTACTGCTACTACTACTACTACTACTACTGCTACTACTACTACTACTGCTACTACTACTGCTTCTACTACTGCTACTACTACTACTGCTACTACTGCTACTACTAATACTACTGCTACTACTACTGCTACTACTACTACTACTACTGCTACTACTACTACTACTACTACTGCTACTACTACTACTACTACTACTGCTACTACTACTACTGCTACTACTACTACTGCTACAGCTACTACTACTGCTACTACTACTGCTACTACTACTGCTAATACTACTACTACTACTACTACTGCTACTACTAGTGCTACTACTACTACTACTACTGCTACTACTACTACTACTACTGCTACTACTACTGCTTCTACTACTACTACTGCTACTACTACTGCTACAGCTACTACTACTGCTACTACTACTGTTTCTACTGCTACTGTTCATAATAGCAATAAAACACGGACGTCTGTGGGTCAGAAGTGGCTTAGCCTCCATGCAGCTGTGTTTTAGGTTCCTGCCTCTTCCAGCAGGTTTCGAGCAGAGAACAGGAAGCGTTCTTGTTCCTTCTTGTGCTCTCCAACCTTATTTTGTGTTGTTGTACCAGGTTCATTATTAGGTCTGAACCTCTCTCCCCTTAAAGTTATTTTTCTGCCTCGCCGTCTCATATTTTCACCCCAATCCAACTCTGTGGTCCTCGCAGAAGGGTTAACAGTGCACTACACACAGAGCTCCCCCTCCCTCTCTTTCGGTATCCCTCCATTATTTCTCTCTCCCTCCCCCTCCCTCTCTCTCTCCCTCTTTCTCTCTCCCCTCCTTCTCTTTCTCTCTGTCACCCTCTCATTTTCAAATTGTTTTTGTTGGGCCATTTTTGGTGGCGCCTTTTTCTTATGTTTTTGTATCCGGCAGCAATTTCCTCGATCCAACAATTAAAACTAATTCATCATAATTCTTGTGCATTGTAATATTAATACTGTAATACAGTAATTCATGATATGAGCTGCATTAAACTGTACTCAGCTACATATATGGTCAGTTGCTTTCCAGAGACTCTTACTCAATCATGTTTCCTCCTGTAAGATCCATTTGCTCTATACAGATGAACATTTACTGACGTAATTTAGAGCGCACAATGGCGCACTGTCAGCTGACCTTTGAACCCACGGTCTCCGGGTTCTGAGAGCAGTGCTGTAACCTCCACACTGCCCTGTTGCTTCTCCCCTCAATAAGTAGAAGGGGAAAGTGAAGGTGGCCGCGGAGCTGTCCAACTTGGTAATCTACACCAAGTCCGTCAAATTCGTGAGCTTCAGCCACTCCAGGGAGAGCCAGCGCTTCTACGAGAACACATCCCTGGCGGAGAAGAAGGCCCGCAAGCTCGCCGTGAAGTCAGGTGAGAGGGCTGGGCCGAGAGGCGTTACGGACCAGATTCGTTTTCTCTGAGCGCGCCCTTCGAGGTCAGGAATCCCCCCTCCCCTCAGAGAGTGCTTAGAGATCCTCCCACGAGAAGAAGGGCACTTTTGTGAACACAATCCATTATTAGTAATGTTATCCTTTCAAGACAAGTCAATGAGAGCAACTCATTACATAATAGGACGACTACTGTTAAATGGTCATAGACTAACAGCCAGAGCACTGGAGAAACTTACTCCAAAAATAATGTCCCACCCCAAGGTCTGAGCTGAGAGTTTAGTGCCAACTGGGAGCAGTACACAGGTGTGTATGCTGCTCGTGCAGCAGTGGCAGAAACACTGTCGGTTCACCCACCGTCAATGTTAGAATAATTACCACCAGGTCCGTTACTAAACTGGGTTTATTTGCTCAACATTCTCAGCAAGCTGGTCCTCAACCCTTCCCTGTTGCATGTCTATATCAGCGTAATGCTTTAATTACTGAATCACTTCATTCCTTCAGTCAAAGTCTTCCAATCATAATGTAGTGTGAGACTTACAAACGAAAGGTCAGAGACGTCATCTGAAAGTCCTTAATCAGAATTTAGTGACTTTGACTATGTATACCACATTCAAGAATGCTGTCTTTGAATATTTTCTCAGAGAGAAAATAAACATAATCTCAGCAAACATTTTGCTGTGTACTTAATGGGTCTATTTATACAAAAGCTCGCTTCAGAAGACCCTCATCAAATCTAAATATGGTTATCTATTGTTTTCTATTTGCAATGTTTACTAGAATTAAAATTCTTCTTGGCAATGAAAGACACTTGTAGTAAAAATATAATGTCCTGGCCAAGGTAATATAGATGGTAAGTGTAAACTTTTGGGACAGCATTCGTGTTCTAGGCAATATTTTAAATGCAGGACACGGTAAGCAGTGAGACAGCTTGCACTTATTTACTCTTTAGAAAGGAAAGTGCACAGAGAGATTGGAATCAAAGCCAGAACGATGCACATTACCTGCCTACAGTCTTTCCAGCACAGGGAAGGGACTGGGGACCCCACAAACAACAGTGAGAGGAATTATAATCCGCTCCTCTCCACGGGTAACTTTCATATTCACTCTGCCAATGGTAGCTCTGAACGTCACTCTCTCACTTCAGTTCAATTCAAAATGCTTTATTGGCATGGAATACAAACTGCAATACTGCCAAAAATCCAAAATACTTTTGCTCAATTACAAAAATGAGACATAATGCAGTGTAATGACATAAATTGGACAGTTTACGTGGCTACAGCCCATGTAGGTCAGGGAGTCTGCACGGGCCACACTAGTTAGGTCTGAAGTTTATCAATCAATTATGCATCTCAAAAGGTAACAAGCCTGCTGTACCGGAAAGAAAGCAAAAATTTCATGATGGACTTTTTTTCATTTGCCCGATAGATGAAAGCCAAAAAGGCCAGCTTTGTTTGGACAATGAAAATAATCAGCATCATCCTTTAGCATAAGGAGGGAAATCTCCAAGCATACCTGCCTTTTATTGCCTTGGCATTATAGCTTATGGCTACTGGAGAGGAAAGGGCCTTTTGTTTTTATTTGCCCACAGAGTTTATTTAACTGATATTGCTTTTGAGAACTGTAATAACCTTCAGATCGTGTGGCCACTGCACACTGCTTAGGGATGCAGAGGTTCACAGCTGCTTCTGCTAAAAGACCGTCCCTGACAGAGATTTTTAATCGACCTGCCTTCACACATTGGTGGAGAGGGCTCAGATTCTTATCTGCGGCAGTATGGCGCTCTATTGGGCAAAAATATGTTTTTCATTTAGCTGACATTGTGCCATCTCCTACTAAGCACACTGCCATTTTGTCAAAGGTGCTTTCATTTCTGTTTGCTAGACAAGCATGTTGTGTCAGTTTTGCAAACAGTAGTTGAACGTTGCTCTGATTAGGAAATCGGTTGTCATCAAGACATGCCCTTTTGAAAACCAATTATAAATTAGAATATATGAAAAATTCATTAGTTTTATGTTGTCTTTATGGCACTGCATTCTCGCCTCAGTCTTCAACACAGAGCTCTGTCGCTGTCCATCTGCTGCAATAATAATAAGTCAGACTTCGCTTTGTACAGCCAAGAGACATAGTGTATATTATAGAGCAGCAGAACAGTTTGTTATGACAGGTCTAGTTTTAGTCGTATTAAAAATGGAAGAAATGACACCAGAGAGCAAATTACGGTCTGCACCTCGGGCACCCACCCCTCTGCCTCAGACGCCCATCGCCTTCTGCGCTGCGATTGGTTCCCGGGCTCTGACTGACAGCGCAGTGAAAGCCCAACAGGACTGCCGCGCGAGAGGTAGTCATAGTGAGGGAAGAGTAATGGGAGAAGACGAGAAGAAGTGCAGCCCAAAGCTGTCTCTAGCTTTTCAAATGACTAAACACACGACATGAGTCAAATCAACTGAAACAAAAGAGTTTAGAGCCAGAAGAGAAACAATATGGAACTACAGACCCCATTGATTCACCGCTATAGAATGCAATGCCTGTAAACACCTAAAGCGGTGTTACTGTCGTTTGAATTTGTGTGTGTAATGACGCTTTAAAAACAGAATACTATTGGATATGAAAAGCTATCAGTTACGGGTGACCATTAAATACTTGTAATTGGTAGATACACGAACACACACAAACCAGCATACATACACACTCACAAAGTGATACAGTTTTATGGATGCATCTGTTTCAGATATATTTGTTCTGTCTATGTCTGCATATAGGGCCCTTGTGTTTATTGATGAACATTCAAAGTCTAGCTCAAAAGGATCTTGAAAATGGGAGTTTAATAATTCCATTTGCTACAGAACTCACTTTATTCAGCGAGGTTATCTGAACTCACAACAATATCTGAAATGCAGAACATAAACACAACCTGACATTTAGAAGAAAAAAAAAAAGGCTGAGAAGTTGGTGCAGATCCAAAAACTATTTAACTGACAAGTAAACAGTGGCCACAAAAAACATTTTAAATCTATTTGAAAAAGAGGCTAAGATGAGGAGGGATAAAAATCTGTTCACAGCTACAATATTTCCCCAGTCGATTCAGTCAATCCTCCTCACCAAAAAGTCCAACAATTAGGCACATTCATTTACTGCTTTTCTATCTAGAGCAACTTCCAATCCTCAAATGGCCTGATGGATGAAATGCATTTTGCAGGAGAAACAAGAGAGACAATGAAGTGGGTACACACTTTCAGTGAATGGGCACCATGGGAGAAACTGTGAGCAAATAAAAGGATATCAGAATAAAATTTAGTGCCACTATTAATAGCACCATTATGTCAAATCACGCTGTTTATACAGTGACAAGAAATGATCCCAAAGAGCACTGTTTATATCAACCAAAAATACATGCACCCATGCACGCACACACACTCCACACACACTATTTTGGCATATATCATATTTCATTGCTCAGCTGGGTTTCATTGCACAGCAGGAATATGTTAAAAAGTTCTTATTTTCCAATCCATTTGGAAAAAAAAAACATGATTAACTTCAATGTTTATGTCCATGGTAAAAAAAGACATTGAAGATGTCACACCTGGCACCCTGGGTAATGAGGCCATGGTCTGTCCTCCTCAGGTCTGGAGTTCATCCTCCACAACACCAGATTCATCAGTAGGATTTACCCGGCCGGCTCCCGCGCCCTGTCCTCCAACTACAACCCCCAGGAGTTCTGGAACATGGGCTCCCAACTGGGTAGGCATCAGTCTCACCGCTGTAGTAGTTCAGTACTATTCAAACCCTTAATAAAAAGGGGCAAAGAAGGCCGTGAAAAATGACACAGAAACACACTGTGAAGTGAATAGCACTGTTACCCCACTGCAAGAAGGTCCTGAGCGGGGGCCTTTCTGTGTGGAGTTAGATTTTTTTATATACCTATAAATTAAAGGGTTTTCTGAGTACTTTAAGCAAATGTTATCTAATGTGATCCAGTAGTGTAATCTAATCTAATCAAGCAATTTTTTAAATAACTGTCACATATGCCTTATACATACTGTATGTATAAACACATACGGACATGCACACTTTGTCTCCATAACCTCTTTGTGCAGAAGCACAATCCCAATTTCCGCCTGTTTCATACGGTTCTGTTTAAAGACTCACTCAAGACTGAAATCAGCATTGAAGGCAAATGGTGAAGCTACTTGCAGTTTAATATTTCAGGTTGTAAAAACGATTTCCCTATACTGTGAAGGATTCATTTCATATTATCATAAGAAATATCAAAGGAATAACTCTGGCAAAGCCTTGGAGCATGCACAATGTTCACCAGTGCAGGCACACGCATGCAGGCACACTCACACTCTCACTCTCACACTCACACTCACTCTCACTCTCACTCTCACACTCACACTCACACTCACACTCACTCTCACTCTCACACACTCACTCTCACACTCACACTCACACACTCTCACACTCACTCACACATTCACACACACTCACACTCACTCTCACTCTCACACACTCACTCTCACACTCAGACTCACACTCCCACACTCACTCTCACACTCACTCTCACACTCACACTCACACATGCCCCAAGCCTAGATCCAGAATGCTGAAGATGTCACCGCGTGACCGTTAAACTGCTTTATTGATGAGTCATCATGTGATATTCTGTTATGTTTACACATACCTCCTCAAAGAGATGATGATTTAAAAATATTGCAGACGGTGCGCAGCATTAAACCACCGTAAAACAGCCCAAACGACTTTGAAGACTTAATTTGTACAGAATGACAGATATCTGGGCCTGCGCTGTCTGTGCACGTAGTCCAGTCAGACACAGCATCCATTACCCGCCTCAGAACTAACAAGTGAGCCAAAACACCCTCAGAGCTCACAGCTCCCTGCTGTAGACCGAGCAGAGCTCCACTTTTCCCTTCACTGCCTGTGTTCAGTCGAAAGCACTGCCCCTGAGACCTCTGGGTGAGCAAAACAAACCCCAAAAACAAACACCAAGCAGGCAGGTCAATGATCAATATCAGTCAACGCCACTTTATAAATGCGAAAAATCATGCATGCAGTTTTTGGGGGTTTTTATTTGGCTCAGAACATATTCAGCAAATTGTACTGGTACTACTTTACTCCCACTGAAAACGCAAGCGTTTCACAATGGATCGTCATTAACCATGTCAATGTAGGACCAAGAGGCCTGTCAATTTATATGTAAGCTTTGAACAGTTCTCATCCTACCCATTAATTACAGAACATGTCCTGAAATTATATCATATCCATGATGAGTGATGTTGCAGCTTATGTAGGATTTTCACTTTTTTTTAAATCCAGTTTACACAGAATGCATCAATTGTGAGCTACCAGTGATAAGAAATATGAGTTTGGATGCTTTGTTTAGTATGCAGAAATGATATGACTGGGCATAGCAATAATACAAAAATACACATCAGGCCCTGATATTCTATTAGCTTTGCCAATTACTTTTTTTTCTTTAGTTGCAATAGTTGCAAAGTAATTTGTGACCGAGCCTTGGCTTTTTAAGAGCACGAAAGCTATTCGATACTTTAAATCAAAGTCATTAACAAGAAATTAGATATAGATTTGCAACATAAACAACATATTGAACAATGTTTTGCAGGTCAACTTTCTGCATAATAATACACAAACAGCTGGGACAAATTAAAATTGAAAATTAAAACTCTTAATGCTTAATGCTTGCAAGGAGGTTTTGCCCCTTGCATGTTTATTTTTTCTGCTTCCTTTTTGTAGTCAGTGGTACAAATATATATTTGATACATATTGTATATTTGGGGAGCGATACAAGGCAGTGCAAACAGCCTGGCATCAGTGGCCACAGCCGTTTCCTCCTGGGGGATAGTTTGTCCTCTGGCTAGCCTGCATGTAGGACTCAGGGGAGCAGGCTAGCAGGGTTTTTTTTGTAGTGTAAGGGGTCCGTTGTTTGGAGGACTCCAAATGACATGTCCGCACACGTTCCCATGTCATCAGTCAGCACTGGCGATTCTCTCTGTGTGTCATGACAACTGAACACACATTGTCACTGAAAAATGTCTCCAGTCTCCCAAGTACTCTCAGAAGTTAAGGTTGTGTATATTTGTATACTTCCACATGAGCCTGTTTGGACCACGTCCCCTGTGCATTCACTGTGATGCACTGTAGTAGGCAGCCAAGAGAGTCATTATTGGCACTGAAAAACACAGGAGAGGCCCCCAGGGCATTGTGGGAAGGGAAGCGGGACATCTATCACTGATCTCCTCTGCCGCGTCGGGTCATGCGTCTCCCAGCTGAGCAGCACCACAAAACGACGAGGCAAACCAAACACCACCGGAGACCAGGACAGAAATGGCAGACTACAGACAGGAGGCTGGAGACTGGAGAGTAAACACAGGGAACCTGTCTGAAGTCAGGACACTAAAGGGTAGAAACTTGGGACTGAACGCATGAGTGTGTTAAATACAGGACTAGGACTGTGGTCAGAGAGACCGGGAACAAGAAAAGAGACTAAAGACATACTGTACGAATAGAGACTAAAGACAGGAGAATAGAGTCTAATGGCATGTGAATAGAAACTAAAGACAGGAGAATAGAGTCTAATGGCATGTGAATAGAAACTAAAGACAGGAGAATAGAGTCTAATGGCATGTGAATAGAGACTAAAGACAGGAGAATAGAGTCTAATGGCATGTGAATAGAAACTAAAGACAGGAGAATAGAGTCTAATGGCATGTGACTAGAAACTAAAGACAGGAGAATAGAGACTAATGGCATGTGAATAGAGACAAAAGACATGCAAATAGAGACTAAAGACAGGAGACCTGAGATTAAAGACAGAGCTCTTGACTAAAGACAGGTGAGCAGAGAAAAAAAGCCCACAAACCCAAGCCAGAGCGGATACTAAAACAGACATGTCGAGAGTAGCGATCGCACACTATACATACTATCCGACACCGTAGACTACAGCCTCGCTCAGTGCCGAGCAGCAACGCCGCATCTGCAAGTCTGCAGATACTACAGCCCACGCTTCAACTGCCATATCTCCTGCAATATTAAACCAGAGTGCGTTCGTGCTCGGGCGAAGACGAAGCCTTTCAGTGCGTTCAGGAGGAAAGCCGTAGCAGCTCCCGCATGGTAAGCGAGGATTTTATTACCTCCTCGGGGACTTCCGCACTCATTCTTCAGTTCCGTAAACAATCACAGTCAACAGGGATTCACTCTCCTGAAAGGCAGTTTTATAACCACGGTATACGCGATGATGATTATGATACCATACATGCAGTACAACGGATAATTTGTTTATCTTGTAGATTCTCCTCTAGCTTTAACAAAGGCTTCGCCCCAGCGATGGTTTGAAGTGAGGCCTATAGATGCCTACTGTGGTACAGCTATCAATCACAGGGCGCTGGTTGGGTTCTGCTCATGTTCCCAGCATGCAGTTCTGGTCCCAGGGGCTCAGTGGAGGGTCATGGTAGACTCTCCTCCCCAAACAAGACCTTCACACTGACCACTCAGCGTTGTCCATGGCCTCCAGAACATTCTGCCCACACTAACCTCAGAAGTCTTCAGATCAGTTGTGCACGTTGGGTTGCTCAGCAATGCTCCTTGTACATATGCATTTCACTCATGTGGCGGGTAGTGTATTGGAAGCCAGTGTATTTCAAGTAGTTTTCAGAAAGTTGACAAAGGGAGGGCAGCCAAGTAATTCTGTTCACACTAGTGTTCGTTGTTTTTTGGGGTTTTTTCAGAACAAAAGTTATGCAAAATTTTTTTTAATTCTGCTTTCATTTAATATATATTATATATAATATATATTATTTGAAACAGGCGGCACGGATGGTGCAGTGGGTAGCACTGCCGCCACACAGCAAGGAGGTCCTGGGTTTGAATCCCCGTCGGCCGGGGCCTCTCTGTGCGGAGTTTGCATGTTCTCCCCGTGTCTGCGTGGGTTTCCTCCGGGTACTCCGGTTTCCTCCCACAGTCCAAAGACATGCACGTTAGGCTGATTGCCTAAATTGCCCGTAGGTATGAGTGTGTGAGTGAATGGTGTGTGTGCCCTGCGATAGACTGGCGACCTGTCCAGGGTGTATTCCTGCCTTTCGCCCAATGTATGCTGGGATAGGCTCCAGCCCCCCTGCGACCCTGATCAGGATAAGCGGGTTCAGATAATGGATGGATGGATGGATTATTTGAAACATTTCATTATTAATTAAATAATATAATAATAATATCACATTATTTCCTCCATGGCTAAAATATAAGAACCTAAACTTCAGAAATGAGTCTTAGGTTTCTGAATGAAATGTGCTGTAAAGTACTGAGATTTCATAATGACTTTGGTCCCACAGTTACAAGGTTAAACATTCATAAGCTTGGCCAAGATTAGAGCACAGAGCAGACAGAAACCTGAAAGTAATAACGACCTGATGTCTGGATCTTTGTTCCCGCAGTGGCTTTGAACTTCCAGTCCCGGGGACTGCCAATGGATTTAAACAACGGCCGTTTCCGGGACAACGGGGGGTGCGGGTATGTCCTGAAGCCGCACTTCCTGAGGTGCCGTGAGGCGACCTTTGACCCCAGCTCCCTCCCGCCAGACCTGAAGCCTGTGCAGGTCCTGATGAAGGTACCGTGCCTCCATATTGTGCCATCCAGTCCTCCCTGCTCCCTAGCAGGGCCAGGACCTACAGCATTGCACTTCCCAAATTGTGGGCCTGCTAGTAGGCTGTGGTAGCTGCCGAAATGAGCTCGGAGAGCTCGGAGAGTGAAAACTCAACTTTCCATTCTTGCTCAATAGCGTAATCACTTTATTGTGCTGTTTTATTGTCCATTTTATTTTACTGTTTAAAACTGCTGGTGCATAGTTCCGTAGAATATTGAATTTTTTTTGCTATCACATTTTTAATTTTTTAATTTTCTTTTATTCCACGTAGTGTGTGTAGGCTTGATTACATCCACATATGAGCGCGGCACAGTGAGAGCTCTGGCTGTGGAGGACGGATCGTGGATTTGGAGAGTTTAAGGAGCTCTGATTTATGCTCAGATGACAGGCACTCACAGTGATACACTACTGTACTGACTGAATGAATGTGTTTGGATGTGTGCGGAGATCATGTGCAGATGTCATTACGGAGTGAGGAATTAACATTACCTCCACGAGGCCCTGATTTATGATGTTACACTGGGGCATGCTTTATTAAAAATAGCATATAGTACATATATTATATTTTATTACAAAAGCAAACAAGTTCTGGCTACAGGCATGCATCCGGCATCACATGATCGAAGGTCTTGCTGTCGGAGGAGAGAACAACATGTATTTCTTTCAGGAAGTGATTTGATTCTGGAATTGCTTGTGCTTGCGTATGTGGGAGTTTGTGTGGGGGGGGTGGAACGGTGCATGTTGTGTGTCTGTATGTATGTGTGTGTGTGTCTATGTCTGCGTGTGTGTGGGAGGTGTTCTGTGTGTGTGCATGCATCCTTAGTGACAAAGTCGGCATGTGAGAAGGATATTTCTGCAAGTGTAATGCTTGCGTACTACAGTATTCTGCCTGTGAATGTTGTGTGTCTGTATGTGTGTGTGTCCATGTCTCTGTGTGTGGGAGGTGTTGTGTGTTCATGCATCCTTAGTGACAAAGTCGGCATGTGAGAAGGACATTTCTGCAAGTGTAATGGTCAAGTACTACAGTGTTCTGACAATGTTGTTGACAATTCCGTTGATATCACCAAGTAACTGGATGTACCTGGATAACTGGCGGCACTATTGCACAGGGAGAGAGGGTTTATTTGGCACAACATTAGCATTCTCACTGTATGAGTGTCTAGCCATTCAGGCACCTGCAGTCAGACAGCTGCGCATTAATTATCTTCCTCTGATGCTATGACTGCGCAGCTCAGTGCATGGCAACAGGGCGCGTTTCAGGGGAAACGCAGGCTAGTGAGCACTGTCCCAAATTAAAAGTGTAAATCGTAACAATGGGATAGAAAATAAATATTGATAAACTGGCGAGAATACATGGAAAAATCACTATTCTCCACAGAAAGACCGTAATTGCTTCAAATGTGGATTCATAATATCGGATAGCTCCAGCTAATTTTGGATTGATTTTTATCTCCCCCGCCCATTACTCTTTGGGTAATAATTTATAATGTAATGCGCTAACTGGGCCAGATGACATCACCATCTACAAAATGTCCTAGCAGGTCTCACCCCATTTCCTGTCCCAACGCACAGTGACTAGAGTCCCCATTCCCCATCTATACACACACAGTGACTAGAGTCCCCATTCCCCATCTATACACACACAGTGACTAGAGTCCCCATTCCCCATCTATACACACATAGTCACTAGAGTCCCCGTTCCCCATCTATACACACATAGTGACTAGAGTCCTCATTCCCCATCTATACACACACAGTCACTAGAGTCCCCATTCCCCATCTATACACACACAGTCACTAGAGTCCCCATTCCCCATCTATACATGCACAGACACACACAGACACACAGACATGCAGACATACAGACGCACACACACACAGAGACACACAGACACATAGAAATAGATTCACACACACAGAGACACACATACAGTCACACACACAAACACACACATACACACCGGCACAGAGACATACAGATGCACACACACACACACACATAGTCACACACACAAACACACACACACACACACACAGACACACATACATGCAGACATACAGTCACATACACACACACACACACACACAGACACACATACATGCAGACATACAGTCACATACACACACACACACACAAACACACACAGCTACAGCTCTCTGTACAGCACAGGATGAGGCTGGTGGCTTCATACAAACATACACACACACACACACACACACACACACACACAGACATTACCACACTTGCGCACAATCACACACATGCTCACAAACTTTCAAGTTACAAGCCATTAAAGACTGAAGGTCCCTTTAATATTGTACACTTCTGCTCAGTGCAGAAAGGCTTCTTACACTTTGCTTTAGTGCCATCCTTAAAGCATGATGGCTGACCTGAGTCCAGGCCACCTGAAAGTGGGTTTAACTGTGACCCAGAGTGCATCACTGCTCTCTTTCCCTCTTCATCTGCTCCAGCACTTAAACGCACAGCATTTCCCATGAGCCACCTCTTCATAATTCATGTCATTCATGTCATGTCATATGCGTGGGAAAGCACAGATGTGTGTTTGGCAGCGGGGGGATGAGAATAAGGGGCCACTCCTTCTGAGATGGTAACGCACCCAAAGACGGGTGAGGCCCAAGGCAGGGAACGCACTCCAGCATCACCAAATGTGACTCGGTGTCACTAGGAGTGACCCATCATGTGCCACGGAGGAGTGAAAATATGCAGGTTTTACTGATTTCTCTAATTAATACACCTTCAACCAGTGAAATCAGCTGTTGTAGTGACTGGTTGAAATGAAAACCAGCATACTCCCAGCCCACCATGGCACATGGCCACCCCTGCTATGAACTGCACACCAGGAGTCCACCTCACTAAGGAACAACATCGCCAGTGTCAGATAGTGAACCCCCCATGGAAAAGTTGCCAGCGGGTCATTTTTCCCATTACAGAAAAGTGACCCCACAGATAAAATGTGAGTATTTATTCTATTCCATAACCTACACTGGTTTGTGTGTTACGGAAAACCGACCCAAATTCTAAAAACCTAGACACTAGAAAAACTGTACTAGCCATACCAAAAACCTCAATAGAAAAGTGCCACTTGATCAGTTTTGCATGGGGCCATATTTCTACATGACAGGCTTAAGTGAATTAAGTGGCTGGCTTAAGTGACTGTTGGGCTCTCTATCATGGGAGTGAATAATGAAAGTTGACATACCTCCCTGAGAGCCGGGGGGGGGGGGGCAGATCGGAGCACACAGCGTGTTGAGGATGTACACAGCCTGGATCTACCTTTCAGTGTCAGTGAGAGATTAATCACCCTCTCCCCGTCCTCCGATGCATCATCCTGACCCACGCCACGGGGCGCATCCCAGAGTCCCCGGAGTGCCGCCTCTCTCCCGATGTGACCGCGAACGAACCCCATATCAACAGCAAGTTTTTATTTCGCCCACTTATCCATTGGGTACGTCCTGAGGCACAGAATCCCTTGTGGGGGGGGATACTCAGTATCAGAGTCCAACCTGACACAAATTCAGGGCAAATATTCAGCCAGGGGCAGCCTGTAGCTTGCGTACATGGCTAGGACCCGGAAGGATGGTGGCTCAAGCCCCGGTGTAGTCACGATAAGATCCATGCAAATGCTGGGCCCTTGAGCAAGGCCCCTAATCCCGCATCGCTCCAGGGGGGATTGAGCCTCACAGGGGGGAGACTGTGATGCGTGTGTGTCCTGGAGTCGATGGATTAGGGTCCGCGTACCCCTGTTGCCAAGAAACGGGACTCCTAACCCCCATGCATGCAGGTTCAATTCCCAGTTGGGGTGGTGCTGTTGTCGAACGACGTACTTCATCCAGAATATCCACGCATGAGGTGCCTATAATGAGGGCAAACAGACCAGAAGTCCTCTGTTCTTCAGGGTGAGTGATCGAGGAGCCGGCGGACTCGCGGCTAAGCATAACAAACGAGGCGACGCGCGGACCGTCCCCGGCTCGATCCATTACCGAGCGCTTTGCAGCCTGACCTGACCCATTTGTCACGCGGATCCTTTTTAACTGCGCCCAGCTGCTGCGCTTTGGGTTTTATCAGTAATGATGATAAAAACGCAGCGGATCCCTGTTATGTAAAACACACCCTGGGGAGCGGCGTACGGAGGGCCCAGCTGCACGGCGCACACCTCACGCTCACCGGATTACTCTCACCCCAACGCCGCTGCCGTCCTCACAACCGCACCTCGGGAAGGGCTTTAGGTGTGGAATGCTGCCACCTAGCTGCCGCAGCGGGTAAAGTGTCCAGGGATGATCCCGCTCTTTTGACGTCATTTGCCCGAAACCGCTTCCAAAGTGTAAGCCCTGAGTTTAAGAGAGCAGATGAACCTCCGTCATCTGTGTTTTCCAGAAACTGGGCACTCATGGCAGAGGTCTTATTCTGTTTATTTCTTTAGGAATTTGTCCACTTTTATACACTTCTCAGTAGTGCTGGAATAATGGGTATTTTCTGAATTGTAATGCTTGGGATCTGAGCATACAGCCTTCTGGTTTCATGACCATTCCCTTACCACCATTACTGATGTACTCTGTGTCAGGGAGGGGAGGCCCATGTTGCATCTGATATGCTGTAAAGATGATAAAGTTCTGTTGAGTTCATGTTCATATGGGCTAAATATATCATGCTGACAGAGGACAGATATTTTCAATAGCCAAGCACTGT
The DNA here is from genome assembly GCF_963514075.1 of Conger conger. Classification (NCBI taxonomy): domain Eukaryota; kingdom Metazoa; phylum Chordata; class Actinopteri; order Anguilliformes; family Congridae; genus Conger; species Conger conger. The sequence continues at coordinate 48,688,525 of NC_083767.1, forward strand.
GGTTGGGTTAGGAGACTGCTTGGATGGATCACCCATTAAGAAATCAAGGTTGATTTTAAATTGTATTATAACCTATACCCACTCCATCTTCAAGCTCTATTTCCATGTTGTTTGTAATTCACATTGTCTCTCCTACACGGTGTCTTCTGAGGTTCGCTCCTAAGTGACTGGAATGCAGGGAGCGCTGTGAGAACTGCAGTCACGTCCCTGGAAGAGCTCCCAGTGAATGGGTTTTGGTCGGATATAAATAGCCATTTTGTGGCTAAATTATTCATCCCTGGGAGGGGGGGAAGGCCGCGTCTCTGATGCGCAGGCAGACCCCTGGGATTGGCGTGTGTGCCGCGCCGCACGCGCTCGAGGCGATGCGCCGACCTCAGGCAGCCCGGGGCGGCGCCCTGACCCGCTCGCCGTGAGAAAGCACGCTACTCTGCCGTGAGAGTCGCCACAGGGGCACCGCTCCTTTCACAGAGCGCCCCTTTAGCCACTCACCCCCCTCTTTCTACCAAAAAGCACGTTATAGACGCGCGTCTGGTAAACCAGCATTATTTTCCAATCGACTCTCATTTTTGCTGTTGATACTGCCATACTACAAGATTGCTGCCACGTTTCGTCATGCCTGTTCTCAGTAAACAGCAGCACGATTCAAACAGAAGTATGCTCCGAATGCAGAGGTGCAGATTTGGGAAGCGTTGTAGTACGGAACTGTTCACATGTTTTCACCGTATGACAGATGAGTTCCCCATATTACGACCAGTATCACCATTCTGCTCCTGCAACTGCCTCCCCTCACCTGGCTATCACCAGACAGCCGCCCTTGATCTGGATCGACCCGCCTAGGCCAGGACCCCACTGATTCACCCGCAGGACAGCCAGGCAGCCACAGGGCCCGGCAGACGGCCGCCGCTGCATTAGCGAGCTGCAGCAGGCCGAGTTTCTGCTGATGGTTTTTTATTTAAAAATCTCTTTTTGTTTTTGCCAGGGCCTAATTCATTTATCTCCCATTCTGTCCGGCAGGCTTTCCCAGCCCAGGGCCCCACTCGGCTCAGCCCGGCACGCGGGGGCCACTGTGGAAAGCGCTCTTTATAAGTGGGTCAGACCAGCGTGCCCCAGGGATGCACACTGCCCTCAGCGCGGCGTGCTGCCCACAGAACACTCCCTCTTTACCGCTCGCACCAGGCACAGCAGTAGTGATGTCACTCAGCTGACACGCAGAATCCTCACGATCGCCACAACACTCGCATTTCGCAATTAGCACTATTCTTCAGCCAGAAGGTAGAACCAGGACTTTTACTTTCCGACCCCTGGACGTTCCACCTCAGGGCAATGTTGCAGGAAAATTAGTCCCACCTTCTCCTCACCCTGTCCCTTTCCCTGTCCCTTTCCCTGTCCCTTTCCGTGTCTGATGGGTTTACCCAGTCAGGCATTTTCATCAGCGCCCATACACGTGTTCATAATGCATGCAGGCTTGTCTTTGAGCTGGTCACGCCAGCTCCACTCAACTACAGATAAAGCCACCAGCCACTGCCTGCAATTACCCTCTTTTCCACTGTCACACACACATACAACACAGTCTCACACACGCACCAGCCAGCTGTCCTATACTAGAATTTTACATCCAGAGCGGCATGCGAGATCAGAAATAGGACCGGCTTCACAGCTGCATCAGCTGTACAGATATTTCACAAATGTACTATAAATGGTACTTCATTCTCGATTTCACCCGAGCATGCGTGTATGGGATTAGAGATAGCTGGGATCCCTGTCCCCTTCCAGCTGGTGAAAGAAAACAGAGATTTAAGCGTGAAATGTGTGTAAAATTGAAGGGGTAGCTGTTACTTCAGGGAGACAAAGCGAGCACAGAAAACTAGAATCCAGCGTAGAAGTGGCATTAGAAATAGTGGCCGCTTTCACCTGCAGTGAAACGTAACAATTTTTCTTTAAGGTTTCTGTACCTTTTTGAAAAGTGACCCCATAACTTTATGGTGGGGTATGCTGCATAATAGATAACAAATATTTAGTCCTACAAAATGAATCGTCTTCGTTGATACAGGTAGATGTTGATAACTGCAGAATATTTGTGACGTTGCTACAATTTTGCGACATACTAGTGTTGAAAAAATGCCTTTAACCATCATGCTTGTGTCACCTGCCAACGTGAAAATCAATGGCAGCACTGTATCATCATTGGAAGTTCATGACTGATTGATAATAGGTGCATGTTTGCAAGCCTGTAAGCGTTGATGTAAACGGTTGTGTACAGCAGGCATGTATATATAACTGGGGTGGGGCGCAGGGAAAAGGCTGAATGGTTGGTAATTCACTGACACAGGTGTTTGTTCCTGCATTGTTTGGCTCTAGGTGATAAGCGGCTCTAACCTCCCCACCTCGAAGGGCGGAAAGCCTGCCGACCTCTACGTGCGCGTGGAGATAAACGGGGCGGCGCCTGACTACCGCAGGATACAGTGCGAACCCGTCAGGCACAACTGTGAGTGAAACGCAGCACAGGCCTTTCCCCATGATTCACATCCTCACAGTATTGATTTCCTGTGCAGTGGACATCCCCAGAGCTCACTGGCCTGATTGCATTTTACACAATATGCCTTTTCTGATTTGTGCAGAGGAAGTACAGTACCTTCGTTTTTTTGGCTTCTTTCGTACTACAAAACACTGATGTCTTTTAACAACCCTGGTGAATGCATACAGCTGGATATTTAGCTGGATGGAAAGACCCCCTCCCTCTTCTCAGCCACAGTATTATGCTAGCTACTATGACCGACCTTTAGTGTTACTGCTTCCACTTTACGTCAACCCATTACGTCACTCACTCATTATTGCAAAGGCACCCGTATTATCAAACTGGGAATATATTCACTGAACAGGCACATATGCATATGTTCTGCCTGAGAGAGAGAGCGAGCGTGCGAGCGAGCGAGCGAGCGAGCGAGAGAGAGAGAGAGAGAGAGAGAGAGAGAGAGAGAGAGAGAGAGAGATCCAATCATTAGATGAAGCCACCATGACTCAAAACTAAGACCCAATTACTACTCAGTGCGATATGCTGAACATTCTGGGAGAGTATTACATCAATTCTGTGGGATTATTACATCAATTTTAAAATGATAAATGCTGGGATTTCTTCTCTTTAAAACGGAAGAACCAACTTACTACGATTTATGAGCCAATCAGGATGTTCTGTTGTCCTAGGTGGCCTGATATCATTTTGTCATTCACTGGAGCAAGAATTATTAGCCATCATTAGAGAGATCGCTAATGGAGCCCTGTAGCTAAACTAAACCTTCAGCACATAGTAACAAACCAAACAGGGGCAAAGAATCGGACCGCCAATTCTCATCCTTACAAAAAACTGTCCTGCGGGATATCGCCAGGGAAAGGGTCGAGAGACATTTTATTTGGCCAATTCATAGCATTTGCAGCAAGCTACGTGGAATAATTGTCACCTGATACGCTTGCTACAGCAGCTGCGGTTAGGTCACTGGTCACTGCTTCGTCGTCATCTGCTCTGTCCGTTCCCACAGGTAATTCCCATTCCCAAACCTCCGAATGACAACGCATGGGCGATGCGCAAACATTATAGCCGCGCTCGTTCCCACAGCAAGTTCCAAGCCCCGCAAGCACTAGCCTCCAACGGCAGTTAGTTTCATCTTGCAATTCCGCGTGCAATTGAGAGTTTTAAAATGTTCACATTTTTGGCAACTTGCTCTCAGCCTTTCTATTGCTCTTTATTATAGTGATCCCTGCTGAAGAAGGCTTATTATGCTATTTTGATTTGAGCCAACGATCTTACTTGCGTGTCTGCCTTTTAAAGATTGCCGCTCCTCATTTTTTCTTGCTTTGTCTCTGTGAAGACCGTTTTGATTTTGAAACTGTGTTTCCGGTTTCACATTCTCACAATCGCACTTTTGATCGTAAATGTTGTTTAGTTTAGCCCTGCCCTGATGTATGTGGTGTAGGCCTTGGCTTTTTCCTTGAACTTGTTGAAAATGTTTTCAGGTGACTGTGAGCTTTGAGAGGCCCTTAGTGGGATTGTGGTAAGGTCTATCATTCAGGCCCTCACAAACATCTGTACCTTCCTCACAGTCTACTGTAGTTGCACCACTGCCCAGCCCCATAGGCTATCGAGGACAATGCAGATACAAAGAACATTGCTGTTCAGCAATTCAGAGCTGTCTGTTAGAGCTCGGCAGTTTATGATTTATGAAAGGTTCTTTTTGAAGTCTTTGTTCCCTTGACAACATGCACTTTTTTGTTGTGTAAGACATACCTAATGGCCTTGTCTGTTCTTTTTCTGTTATATTTTAGAAATGCTAATTACTTTGTAAAGCAGTTTCACCGTTGTTTAATCCCAATATACAAGGTATAAACTGAATTTGAGAGACAAAAAATGTGGTTTTATTTCCCCTGAAAAGCTGCCTTGACAGTTCTCCATGAAGATTAATAGACTGTTATTTTGTCATTAGGCTTGGTTGTGTGTCCCCGTGTGCATTCTCTGTACTTCTGTCAATAACAATGAAGTCGACAAAACTGTGCTGAAATGCCATCAGTGAACAGTTTAATTGTTTGCGCGCCTTCATCTTTTTTTAATATGCTTATCCTGTACTCGGAAATCCATTCCCTCCCTGTCATTTTCCGTTCAGAGTTGTTATTTCCATTTTCAAAAGCAAAGCACGAGAGCCTCTTGATTAAATTATGCATACAGTAAGTGATGAGAGAGAGAAAAAAATGTAGACAGAAGTGCCATCCCCCATCCCCCTTGCCCCAGCCCCCAGCCCTACCCCTGGGAGCATCAGTCAGCAGTGCCGAGTGATGGCACACTGTGCCAGCCAGTTAATTAATGGAGGCTGTCCTGAGGACACACTCCTTAAACTTCAGGGGAAAGGCGTAGTGTGCTGATCATGGACGCACATTAAAGAGAGCTCTGCTTTCACTCCAGGTCACCAGCGCTACGCATGGCAGGTCAGCCAGAGCCTTGCACACCACACAGGCCATAGGCCCCCCAGCAGCGCGCTCACGTCTCACACGCCGAGTGAAGGCTCCTCATTCAGAGCGCAGACGTCACAGCGTTAAAGATCGTAGCTAATGCCACCTATCGAGGAGTTGTTGTCCTTTTAGATGCTGTTATTTTCCACTTCCTGTGTCAATCTGGACCTACCATCAAGATATACTGCGTAAGAACTGGATGCATCTTCCGCTTACCAGTTCCATGGATTCCTATGGGGGCTGCCCAATGGTGCGAGGCACCAGCTCATGGAGGCTCCCATGTTTTAATATGGGGCTTTTTGGCACCAGAGCCAGCACACTGGGGGTGTTTTTGACACCAGAGCAATGTGCACTGGGTACTGGAAGGAATGAATAGGAATGCAAAAAATCCTCAGTTCAGTGTGAAGTTTAGAATTTGTCCAAAATAGCATAAATTCGCCAGGGTTAAGTCATAGTTTTGAATGAACGTCAATGGGGAAATGAGATTTTTGGCATCAGACGGTTAATAAGCTGCAATATCTCTGATAACGACCGGAGTCTGCAAGCTTCTGGGGGAATGTTAATCCCTGGTCTCTTTGTGCCTATGCATGGAGAAAAGTGCATCTTCCTCTGCATATCAATGGAGAAAAAACTTTTTAGTAAGGTGGAGTTGCACTTGGTTTGCTCCCAGATTTTTGGGTTTTGTAGTTGTTTGCTCGATTATACCAGAGTCTCTCTCAGTCTATCTCTCACCCTCTGCAGCATTATTAAAGGAGTGTTTCTGTGATTATGAAGCAAATATGGCAGGATTTTTTTGTACATTGCTTTTCCTTAATGAGCAAAATGTAAAAATGTGATTTATTACTACTCTCCCTGAATAAATCAAAATGGCAGCAATTGCTGCAGGTAGCAGCCATTGACCTCCACAATGGCCCAAGCTCCTTTTTTATGTTCTTACCTTAATTGTGTTTCAATGTAGAAATAAATCCCACTATATGTCAATCTTAAGCTCAAAAGGTAATACCCTTTATGATATGATACCTTTGTTTAACAAACCACCCATAACCTGTGACATGAGTGACACTGCAGCATTATGGGGATTTGAGAGGCTTACAGAGAGTGGAAAGTTTCTATTCAAATACTAATAATATAAAACCTAACAAAATTGAGTCTATGGGGGCTCCTGTGGCATTTCAAGGCTTCCATGCGTGGGTAGAGTTCTGACAGAGGAAAGCCCTTGTGCGTCTGCAGTCATAATCCCCTCCTCTAAGTGAGGCAGGATGCACTCTGCAAGGGTAACTGCCGCTTGAACCAAGCATTCCTATGAATATCAATAAAGTGTTGTTCACATCATGGGAATAAGGTTCAGCGACCACCACCAACAAAATGCCATCCCTGTACTGTGGGAGGAAAGCAACACTACACTTTCACAAGAAACGCAGGCAAATCATGCTTAGTCGATTGAAACAAGAAAGGCTGTTTCAGATACCTTTCAATATCTCATACCTCAATTAGATTCATTACATTACATTATTGGCATTTGACAGACGCTCTTATCCAGAGCGACGTACAGTTGATTAGACTAAGCAGGAGACAATCCTCCCCTGGAGCAATGCAGGGTTAAGGGCCTTGCTCAAGGGCCCAACGGCTGTGCGGATATTATAGTGGCTACACCGGGATTAGAACCACCAACCTTGCGTGTCCCAGTCATTTACCTTAACCATTACATTACAGGCCGCCCTATTCATATGACTGACAAGGCCATGACGTATGTATAATGTCATTCTAAGCACGGTTGTCAACTACGGGGAAATCACTGATGGGGGCAAGATCATCTTGACATCTTGCTATGGCCTAGTGGCTGAGGTGCTTGACTGGGACCTGCAAGGTTGATGGTTCAAGCCCCACGGTAGTCACAATAAAATCTGTGCAGGTGTTGGGCCCTTGAGCAATGCCCTTAACCCCACATTGCATGAGGATTCGCCCCTGCTTAGTCTAATTAACTGTAAGTCACTTTGGATAAAAGCGTCAGCTAAAATAACTAATGTAACTGTCAGTGACTGTGCTTAAACTAACAAGAAAATGTGCCAACCGCTATTACTGATCTACCAGAACCATTGACTGTTGGAACTATTTTCTCTCCATTTCTTATTCACAACTTATATTGGTCTCTTTTCATCCTCTCCTATTTGTAAAATACAAGAAAGAGCCAATCTGAAAGGTTCTTATTGTAATAATGGCTCTCTCTTGTAGTTGGTTTGAGAAGTGAATGAGCCCGTTTTAGATGTGATGAATCCAGCCACACATGATGAGGTCTTATTTTGACAGGAGAGCTTTATGTGCGGTCGAGGAGAGGGCGGATGAAGTCCCGCAGCGGGTTGTGAGAACAGAGTAGGCCGCCATAACTCTCTCCTCTTGTTAAAGTATAGGCAATCTGGGGCCTCCAAAGCACAGCCCAAAAACAATTATCTCACCGTAAAGATGAAGACCAAACTGCAATTGGGCTCTCACTCGGGCTCTTGATGGCCTTCCAGATCAATAGCTCTCATAGCGAAGGTACTCTCCTCCATGGATTACATTGGAAAACTCCAAATCTCAACCCTAACACTAGATCGTCTTCAAAGCCATTCACAAAACCTGCTCAAGAGGAGACTTCACAAAGAGACGCTTGGTGATGTTTTTAAAAACCTGTTGATGTTTTCCATGCAGCGCTCAATCCCAAGTGGGACGCCCCCATGAACTTTGCCGTCAGCGTTCCTGAGCTGGCCCTGGTCCGATTCACCATCAGAGACCACAGCCTCCGCCCTGCCAACGACTTCCTGGGCCAGTACACCCTCCCGTTCACCAGCATGAAGAAAGGTGAGTGAGAGAGCCCGGAGTGATGTATAATTTGCTGTAGCATCAACAGGGAGGGGATATTCCCTGCGTCATCATGCCAACAGCGACCCCTGGTGGACTGGATGTTGTGCAGCAGTCTGGGTGCTTTAGCGGAGCATCAGACAGTGGACTGCAGAGTGAACAGAGCAAGCAGTAGCAAGCTGAACATGCTAGCACATGGTCTCCCAAAGAATAGACAGACAGCGTTGCAGTGTTGAGACTAGCCTGTAATTTTCATGTTGTATCCTTAACTGGGCCAGAAAAGAACCAAGTGGAAAAAAGGAGGCTAATATTAGAAGCACAGTGCAGTATACCCGTGCCGTTGTTGCCCATTGGTCGTAACTGTCTCTGTGCCCACTAGGTTACCGGTGGGTGCCACTTCTGTCCCGGGAGGGGCATGATCTGGATCCTGCCTCGCTCTTCATCTTCGTTTGGCACTCCTAAACCACCAGCCTCATCCTCAGCCATGTAAATCAGAGCTACATAGATGTGTGTGTGTGTGTGTGTGTCTGTCTGTGGTACAGGAGAAAAAGGCAACCACATCGGTCTTATGAATGAACTTTGTTGAAAAGAAAATAAATTCTGAAACACCCTTCAAATACATACGTATTTCCTCCATACTAATTCCAATCATAAAGTTTACCATCTAGGCTGTTGTTTGAGTGACAGACAGGATACTACTTATCTCAGACAGTAATACAGGTCTGGTCATATTGGAGCTACAGAGAATAATAAGATAGTATTACGTTTCGCATACTTCTTCGGCTTTAAAAAAATCTAGTTAACAAGATACATCCGTATACACAGGGGACTGTGAACTATGGGGCTGCATATTGAGGAATCCCATTTATTACTTCCATTTTATTTTAGAGGAAATTTCATAGGTCAGTAGCTCAATGCAAAGTTACGCTGCATTAGGCTTGCATGACAGACCGTGTGAACTCATCTCTCCGCTTGTCAGCGCTAAATCGCTGTAATAGATGACTCCGGAGAGCAGGGACGGAGAAAAACGCCCGCAGTCGGCCACAGACGGACGGCGAGCACACCGTCCTGGGGCACAGTCACACTGACTGACCGAGTCCTCGTTTCCCAACCGGCGAGCGGAAGAGCCGAGCCCCGGGTAAAGACAGGGAGGCCGCTGCAGTCTGCAGTGCTGTCATCCTCGCGGAGGTAGCTGTGTCCGTCGACGTCGATACTGGCCGAGCCGATTGACTCCAGCGTTCACAGTCAATTATTATTTGTTTGCAGCCTCTTTGGAAGTACTTTGGAATTAAACACTGTTCCCATTAAATTAAGGTTGTAATTAGATGGGTTTTTCTACCATTCTTTTTTCCTGGACGGTATGATACGCTATTTACAATAATCAGTATTTCACATTATACAGCATTTATATGAAAACGATACTTTAATGTAATTTTCCTTATCATCTATGGTATATATAAATCCAATAGGTGAAGAGAGGACTGTAAACATTCACCCTTGACTTTTTCTGTAACTATTTCATTCGAAAATCTGCAGCTCCCCCAGGTGGCGAAGCAGGGGAAACACAGGTTGTCCAATGGCTTAAAACGTCTTTGAGAATGGAGTTTGCTTGGGCAGAAAGCTGGTCGATGTCCCGGTCGCTATCTGAAGCAAGGCTCAGTCCATGTTAGGCGCACAGTCACATGGCGCTGTTCACCAGTGGAATCCAGACCTCACATCCCATCCACGCACCGTCCAGCTGCACGTTGGTTGCTGCGATGAAGACCTTCTTGCTCTTCACCGTCAGCTCCAGAACACAGCCCATGAGCGCAGGGACATTCGAGTACTCGATCTGGGGGGCGAGTGACAGGAGGAGACGCTGATTGTGATGCAATGTGGCATTCAGCAGCACATGTCAAAAGAAAATTTAGGAGAAATCCTCCCCCGCTCCCCCTGTTATAATTGGCTCTTAGGTCTGTGCGTAATATTGTCTGGGTGTGTTGTTACGGTTTGCAAAGCAACATGGGAAAACATAATCATCTGATCTCCGTATAAAAGTACTATCACTACAAATAGAGTGCTATTATTACACACCAGTCATTATTGTACATGCAGTGGTGTTTAAATCTCCCACAGCATATGAGAAATAAAATACCTCAGAAACAAGATTAAAATAGGAATTTCTGTTGCTTACAACTTTCATGTGCAAATTAACATAAGTAATTCTGGTGAGGCATTAACTCCACTCACCCTGTTCAATATTTCCTTTGGCTCTGACTGATGCAGATTGAATTTAAAGCCATTAATTAACATTTGGTGTTTTGTAATTACATAGAACGCAGGGGACTGATCTGACTATGCAAAGGAGTAAAGTGCTGGAAAGGTGTGTTTGCGGGTGTTGATGGAAAAGTCATTTGAAACAATGCACATTTCACCACCCAGAATAATTTAACAAGGGGCGGCTCCAAGTGTGTCCAGGCCCCTGCAGGGACAGTCCTGGGCCGTGAAAAATTTGTTTTCCACTCTCGGGCTAACGTCCTATTCCCAGTATGGCATCACACACCACCAGTAAAATAAATGGGCCCAGGGGCAGGCTGTTTGGGCATGCTGTGTGGTCACAGTGTCCAGCCATGGGCCCAACATCTTAAGGTTGGTTAATAGTAGAGCGGGCCCAGTAGAGTGATGCAGTACCAGTTCGTTGAAGCACGGGTTCTCGCTGCGGACGACCTTGGTCTTCTTTTTGGAGCGGCCGTATGGGTCGGGATACAGTCGCGTCTCCACGTAGGCGTCGGGACAGGTGCCGCTAGGCAGCCTCTGACAGGAAACAGGAAATGAAGGTGCAGAGCGGTGAGGGATTGAATCTGATGGACAGCCTCAGCGTCTGACCTGGCATCAACTCCCAAATGTTAATATATCAGAATACAGTCATTGAAAAGAGGACCATTTGATGCAACCTTTGAAGGCCGAAGAAGATAACTGAATTTAGGTATGAAAGGGACTCACGATGTTCTGGAGATGCTTCACCAGTATGAACAGCTTCTTGTCTGCGTAGGACATGGAGATCTGGATCTGAGGGTTGCGCGAGTCTGAGTGACACAGCATACGGCACAGTCAGGGCATGGTCGCTCATCAAACAGGTTGAAATGTGTCACAAGGTGAGTTCAAATGGGCTGAAATGTCTCAAGGCACAAGAATAGCCTCACAACCACCGACACCAAACCAAATGAGGCTTTGAATGTACAATGTACATTCAGTCTGTGTATACGGTAATATAAGCTCCTCAGAGAATTAACACTGCTCAAGGATTTCCTTTGTCTGTGCTCTCAACTTATCCATTATGAGCAAAAAAATATCCTAGAACGGTTCTCCTACTATTTAAGAATATGGTCCCTGTCGATCAATCAGTGGCTGCTGGATTTGTGATCCTGCACACTGGATGATGGTCTACTATGTTTTCTTTCCTTGTAAGGCTGACATGTCCTCTTTGAGATCAGCTATCAGAAGGGAAATCCACTGTCAGCCAAGACTAACAACAGAACCCTCTCAAGGGATGCTTTCTAAGGGGAAGGGTTCTCCTTAACTGAGAGCACTTAGGCAAAAATAAATATCAAATATGGACAGGCAAAAAAGTTTCTCAACTTTAAACATGCAAGTTTCCATCACTGTCCCTGGCAAATTAGGACTGATTAAATTACATACGATCAGGCATCCACTTAAACATGCAGTATTATCCACAGTCATTATAGCCACAAAATATGCCCATTCCCCTAGCACTGTGAATCTGGCAAGGGAATTATTAGAATGCACTGCATGATTGCAGGAGCCTAAATCAAACGCAAGCAGAATAAAGTAAAATGCTGTATATTATAAATACCATCTGGACCTGCAATTTTACCTTTTATGGAAGCTCTCATTAAGTTGACTGTCTCGGGACCATCCAGAAACAGAGAGCACACAAATTCATTCTGCAAGTGAACAGCGGTGTAAGAAGTGAGTTACTATTTGAAGTCATGAGAACATTAATTCATTTTTGATAGAGGAGCCAGTAATGTTTGTAAATTGTTTGATAAAGATAGTAATGTACATGTATAATGGTCTGGTACAAAATAATCACTTTTACTGTAGTTATGCGCAAAATAACTATCAAGACAATGTTAGGAGTCTTATTAGCTAAGATTCACAGTAAACAAAGAGTTTGCTGGGAAGGCAGGGAGTCTGGAGCTTATCATTGGGCAATATATTTTGTGACGCTATACCTTTGGAATGAACCTCTGATGAGGAAAGACCTGAATTAGCCTTTCATTTGAACTTTAGCACAAGTGCTAGCATTTTTATGAGGTTGAAGAAATACTATAATAGTATACACACAATCAATCAGTTTCCTTCCTATACCTATATTCACGTGGAATTTGGCTATACAGGAGCCACGGTAGTTTGAAACCTTAACTTACACCTTTACATGGTCCTTCAAACAGTTCTTTCAAGTATTTATTCAGCAGGGACATTTTTCTGCCTGGACTAAAAGACATCTGGTACCAGGCAGGGAATCTGCACTCAGATCAAAAAGAGGAGGTAAGTGCTCATTCAACAGTTAAAATACGAGACATGCAGAGAAATGGCATATTCTCACAGTAGGGTCCCTACCGATGGAATACCAAAGCTCCAAGTGTAGGAGGTTTCACATATTTGGAGAACCATTGGGTGAGAATACAAATCTAAAAATGGGTTTAATTCAAGAGCTAATTTTAAGGAGAAAGAACATTGAATAAAGGTGATTGAGATTGAGGTAATGAGAAATAATGAGTAGACAGACAGTAATAGTTGTTCTACAGTGCTCTTGATACTGTTCCATAGCTCCTTTACTCACTGGGGGAGATCTGACTCTATGAAGTGTTTCTGGAGTTCTTTGTGAATCATCTCAAACTGGCTGAAGGTCTTATCGCTGAGAAGAAATCCATCCTCAATTGTCACCTTCATTTCAAACACCTGCAGTGCACAAAATGAAAACAATTCCTCCCGTCGGACTCAAGTTTCTACACAGGGGATCACCACAGACGGAGGTGTGAGGCATTTTACCAACTTCATTTTGTCCCCGGGAATCAGCGTGTCAGGGTTGCCACTACATCATTGTCCATAACCGTGTCAGATGGGCCCCGGCTGTTGGCCTGTGCCAGCCCAGTGTGGCTGTCCAGCTCAAGGCGGACAGAATGTGTATCAGATGAGTGCTGCTCAGATTCGCAGAGGTTGCAGAGATGGGATGCTTATAATAATAATAATAATAATAATAATAATAATAATAATAATAATAATTTGTTATTTAGCTGATGCTTTCATCCAAAGCAACTGACTAGATTAGATTAGACTAATCAGGGGACAACACCCCCGGAGCACTGCTGGGTTAAGGGACTTGCTCAAGGGCCCAGCAGCTGTGCGGATCTTATTGTGGCAACACCAGGAATTGAACCACCAACCTTCCGGGTCCCAGTCATGTACCTTAGCCCAAAACACGAGAGTCTTAACACCTCTTTTTTCATTAAACATCAGTAAAACATTAGGTGGAAGAAAATGCAAGGCCTCACCAAGTTTCTGCCTTTCATGCTGTGCTTCTGGATAACAACTTCCTGGATGTTGCTGTTTCGTGCGCCGATCTGGGCTTGTTTGGGGGGCTCTGGGCGCTTGGTTGAGGGCTGGGCCATGGCGTGAAACAGGAAGTTGATCTTGACCGGAAAGCTGCTCAAGCTCTCTTTGATCTTGCTGGTGAACCGATCAATGAAGTTATTAATCACGTAACCAAATTCAGGACAGCCTTTAACATTTCATTACGAGCCCATTTCATAACTTAGCAACATAGACATAGAGTATCATGAGTTGCAAAATAATCTCATTTAAATTCGTTATATAAAATAATTGGTTAGATCATAACTGTGTTTTAACACATAAATCATATGCAGAACAGACAGAAAGATGTACGGTACAGAGAGAGAAAGCAACACAAGAAGAAAACTAAGAAGGGCAAGAGTTGAAACCAACCTAAATCAAGAGAGATGCTTTTAGATCCTGTAGGGCATTTTACATAAGTGTGCCTCTCTGCAGACCCCCAATAAGAAACAGACTGTGTTGACCATATTGACACAGGGTCAACAAGGTTTGATGAAAAGACAGTGCTCGTCAATACAGGACTATTACTCCCATCATTGCAATTCTGCCACCTCAGAGGAATGCTCCCAGAACTGATGAGTTGAAACAGCACTGTATAAACCATGGGTTTTCCACATACAGTGTTTGGTGTCTTTAGATAGCTAATGGTGTCATTGGTGGTGGAGTACGCTGGTTGTTGAATAAAGATCTTGAAACAGCATTTGGAAATAAACCAGGTAATGCAAGTTACCCGTGAGTCAGCATCCAGCTGTGTTACAAAGGTTAGCCAGGTTTGTTAGGCATAGAGAGATAACATCAGCAGGACGATTGTCTTGTGACTCTTTATCTGATGATTTGTTGTTTTCCTGTAAACTCGCTAATACATTTGCAGTTCCTTTTGTTGAACCGTTAGAACAGAGGAGCAGTGGAACTTATCTTTCGGAGTCAGATAAACGAGAACAAAATTAAATTAACCCTGTTCCAGTAGCATTGGTCAGACGACACGCGTTTCCTTCACCTCTCAGATACTTCCACCTTTTGGTGTATTTGGGGGGTTCTTACAATCCCTATACAAGTTTAAGAGTGTGGACTGGTAGGGAGCTCATCCAGTTATGGCATTGTCCAGTTGAAGCAACACTGTTTCAAATCAAGACCGTGGTGCCTCAACAGGACTATGGGCACTAGCATGGGGCTATTATTGTTTGGGGGTGGGAATGTTTCAGAAAAATGGGATTATAGTGCCTCGTTGCTCACTAGCAACCCCTGCTGGTCAATCAGGCACCTGCAAGTCTACCTGTCCAGCTGCACATGAAGCATCTTCCTTTGACTCATGCCTGTGCAAGCCTGACTTGTGAAATGGAATGTTATAAGAAGCCACATCAAAAGCCTATGCCTTGGATGAGAGCACAGGTTGCATGCATTCAATCAATAGCGGAGGTTGCATAAACGCACACTGACACTGACCCTGATGCATACAAATTTAGCCATTCTGATTGTGGGAGAAAAAGTGTTGGGGTTCAAAAAAGAGAGATCCTGGGATAAGGGACAGAGGGTTACATGAAGAGTGGAGTGACGTGGGACAGTTTGACATTAAATGTGGGATAACCTGTTTTCTCAATAAGAGCAAACAAGTACCAGTAAACTGATTTGTAAAACCAGTAAAACCAGCTGAGTTCCAGGCCATAGGTTATCTGTGGCTGTGGTATGTGGTTTGCACAACATGTAGCCTTGGTCTAAACAGTCTGGCATTCAGACTTTACCACACTTGTTCTACACCAACAGTAATTTCCTTTGAGGTCCATTATACACAGTCAATTATAGACCAGTTCCATACTCAACACGATTTAACCAGCTCAAGCTATGTTTTGAAACAGCTGGTAGCTGGTATTTGAAGCTGGTCACAGCTGCATTTTACACCGGAATTAGTTTCATTGTCTTCATACATTTCCCCTCTCACAATGCAAAATGGCTACTGCTTATTACTGCATGTGCTGTATGGATTTTGGATGAACAATAAATGCAGCAGGCATGAGATAACTGCCACAAGCAAAGCGCCCAGTCACATTTTTAAGCCTGTCTCTTCACTTCAAATTCTTCAGCAGCTCATAAGAAAGTGGCCACACCTGGTGAAGTAAGCAGTGGCCTCCATTTCTGAGACTTGGGGACGCAGGTTATCATAGACAAACTTTAGATCCTGATTGTCCTTCAACTCTGGCATTCCAGCTCCCAGCATCTAAACACACAGCACACAAATAAAGCATATACACACACAGCACACCGATACAGCATATACAGACAGCACATAGAGACAGCATCTAAACACACAGCAGAGAAACAGCATCTAAACACACAGGGACAGCATCTGCAGTAGTAACCCAGCACATAGGGATAGCATATAAACACACAGCACACAGATACAGCATCTATACACACAGCACACAGATG
Source organism: Conger conger (assembly GCF_963514075.1). Classification (NCBI taxonomy): domain Eukaryota; kingdom Metazoa; phylum Chordata; class Actinopteri; order Anguilliformes; family Congridae; genus Conger; species Conger conger. The sequence goes on from NC_083767.1 coordinate 48,704,419, forward strand.
CAACATATACACACACAGCACACAGATACAGCATATACACACACAGCACATATATACAGCATCTAAACACACACAGCACACATATACAGCATCTAAACACACAGCACACAGAGACAGCATATACACACACAGCACACAGATACAGCATCATTAGTCACCATGCTCCTACTGATGTTTTGTGGGAATATTTAGCGTGCGTGCTAAATATAAACACACAGGGACAGCATCTACAGTAATAACCCAGCACATAGGGACAGAGGCACATACAATGCCAGTTGTTAGCAATGTACTGCATGGTTTGTGGAGCTCCTCTCAGTTTTCAACCAGTAAGGTGCCTTATCCATATTTTAGCATTGCTAAATGCCCTAATACATGAAATAACCGCAGTATTACTTGGTTGATTATGCAATATTTTGGTCACACTTGCTTTTCCATGGCAGCATTACATAATTTATAATGCAGCTTCACTACTTGATGTGCAGTACTAAAATAAGGCTATTGTGTTGCATTTTACCTGCATTGTGCTGCATTGTACTTCAGTTAAACTACAGTATAACTTGACAGTTGCTGCAGTAATCGTTCTGTAAGGGCGGCACTGTATGGTGCTGCAGTGTACAGCAGCCTTGCAGTGTACAGTGGCCTTGCAGTATACAGCGGCCTTGCAGTGTACAGCAGCCTTGCAGTGTAGAGCGGCCTTGCAGTGTACAGTGGTCTTGCAGTGTAGAGCAGCCTTGCAGTGTACAGCAGCCTTGCAGTGTACAGCAGCCTTGCAGTATACAGCGGCCTTGCAATGTAGAGCGGCCTTGCAGTGTACAGTGGTCTTGCAGTATACAGCGGCCTCGCAGTGTACAGTGGCCGGGTCTCACCAGCTGCAGCAGGCTGAGCACCAGGGCGGAGCGTCTCCGGACGCTGTTGTAGGCCTGGCAGCAGAGCTCCACGAACCGGTGGTAGCGGTGCTCCATCTGCCCCCCTCCCGTGATGAAGTGCTGCATCTCCGACGTGTAGATGAAGGGAGATCTGTCCCTGCAGTGCCAACGGTGAGAGGAACACAGCAGCGTGACTCAGCCTGCCCTGGGGCACCAACCTGCTCACCTGCCTATCATCATGTCTGTCTCTCCTATGCCAAAAATAATGACCTCCTCTATATGAACAAGTATGTACATATTATAATATAAGACACTTATACAATAATAATTACAATGTGCTATATATAATTATGGTACGTTTGGTAAGCACTTAGTACTTTCATAAACAGACACCCATTCTCATGTACATTTTATGTTCTGTAAATACAAGGTTGACGGACTCTCATTCCTCGTAAATGGCTTATCGGTATGTTTCATGAGCAACACAATAAAACAGACGTCTCATGCATATTGCTTTTTGTTCTGGATTAGCTTGACCCTTTATTCGTGACCCTGGAGCTCAGGTTGTTGAGCCACTGCACAATGTGGCCACGATACATCAGTAACCTTAAACGTAAACACCCAGCTGTCCTCTTCCAAATGCCAGACAGGTATTGTTTTGGGCCAAACAGCCCGTGGGGCTTCGTGGCCTTGCCTTTTTATGGTGGCAATCGTCTGTGCGTTTCCCATGATCTTCCCGAAGTCGATGTGAAACATGTGACCGCTGTGCTTCAGCATGATGTTGTCGTTATGCCGATCGCAGATGCCCAGGATGAACGTGGCCACGCACCAGCCAGCACAGGAGTGCAGGAAGTTCATCACCGCCTGAGAATCAACATCAACAGAGAGGCACTGCTGTGAAAGGCACCCACAATGCAACCTGTTTTAAAAGCTCACAGAAGGCTCTCTACTTATAATATGTAGCGTGTAGCATATGACTTATAATTATGGTATGATGTATGAAATGGCATTTTAATGTTTATGCTGTACTGAAACAAGGTAGCCGACTCAAAAATGTCATATGAACACACGAAACAATTGGTTTTCACAGATTTGTAAATGCATTGAATTACTTTCAGAAGTTTGAATTATCAGAGCCAGACAGAAAACTATTCACAATGACACATTGCCTCTTGATATTATTGTCAGAAAACAGTCATTACTTTTGTAACATAGCACACAAAATAAACTGTCACAGAGTGCCTCACAAAAACATTTTCCAGAGGCATTAAAAAAGCAAAGAAAAATCCCAATTTGACCAATCTGGTGAAAACAGAATGGTCCTATGACCACTATAATCAAACTGAACTCTGAGAATTCTGAGATGTAGAAAATAATAAATATGGAAGCACAAATATATTTGAGAAACAAGCCAGCACATTTATAGGTGACAAGATAAACAATGAGCTAAAATACTGAGTGGCCAACACTGGCAACACTTTCTTATCTTTATATATTGTTCTTAAAATACGCGTGACAAAATGTATCATCATACGTTCTTTATCATCTTATATTCCACAAAAAATTTGCTATACTCTGCAGGTCTTTGTGTGGGATATTCAACTGTTGCCGATATGTGTGTTGTGTCCTTTTCTAGCTTGTGTAAACAGCACGGCTACCTCCTCGTAGTCCTCCTCCGTTTGGTTCCACATGTGAAACCACTTTTCCAGAGTGTCCTCTCGAAGTGTCCCGCTCACACCCCATTTCTGATGGATTTTACCCAGGGTTACCGCCTCTGTCACCACCTCCACCAGCCCTGACACGTGTGGAGGAAGAGACATGAACACACGCATGCACGCACGCACACACGCACACACACACACTAAATATTCCCACAAAACATCAGTCGGAGCATGGTGACTAAAAAATAAATAAATAACAAGTTACTTTTTTTGCCCTGACTAGCTGTCAGTGTAAACACATAATCTAACCACTGAATAGTGGAAACACCTTCCTATCCTGGTGTAAAATCCAGCTATGACCAACTTGAAATTACCAGCTACCAGCTGTTGCAAAACCAAACTTCAGCTAGTTAAACCATGTTAAGTATAGAGCTGGTCTGAACTGGTCAACCAGCTACCAGCTATTTCAAAACTTCAGCAGGATACTAACCCTGGTCTCCGCCGGTGGACAGACACCTGTACGTGACCATGCGCATGTCCAGTCCATCCGTCTGCCAAACCCTGTCCATTAAATGCACCACTTGTAGCACCAACATATCTTGCCGCAGGTTGTCACCCGTCTGAAAAAAGCAGAAGAACAACTACCCTCAGTGCTTCTGGCATCCAAAGGGTACAATAGCAAGAAAATGCCAGCTATTAAATGCAGCTATTATCATGGGTGCTAGTGAGTGACCCCAACGAATTTGAGACATTATTCAATATATGGCCATTCTTAATGGGCCACATTCATTTTAGTCCAAATTAAACCAGTGGGGATTAATATCCTACTGAATTAATCCTGGAAGAACCAGCACAGATATTCAAATTAATTTTAAAGAATAGTCCACAGACCAGGTGCTGTGTACTTCACAGAGCATACTGGGATAGAATTGTGTGATTATTTGGGATAACTACCTTACAGATGGAATTGTGTTGTTATGTGGGATACTTACCTTACAGATAGATTTGCGTTATTTTGTGGGATACCTGCCATACAGATAGATTTGCATTACTATCTGGAATATCTACCTTACAGATGATGTTGACATTCCTCCCGAGGCAATCGGCATTGATGAAGGGCACAGCCAGAGGTGCAGCATTGGAGCTGAAAAATGTACAGGCCTACAAGAGAATAATTTGAGCCTGAATTACACATTCATTCAAAGAGCCTGTTAAATGTTTGAGAGTATTCAAAATGCCCTAACCTTGTGCTTTCATGGTAATTACTTTGCATTTTTTTTATAAATTAATAATTTACTCTGCCTTTACTTTATCTTGTTTTCTTTCTCATTCAATTTTTCGTTTGTTGTTTTCTATTCACCTTCAGCATTTTTGTAGTATTGCATTGTATTAATATGCCTCTCTGTGCATGTCTTCGCAATATCAATTTGTTCTTGTCATTCCAATAAAGCCAACAGAAAGGGGGAGGTGGAGGTACAGGAGGCGTGAGACGGGGGGGGTGGGTGACTTACATCTAGGTCCACCCCCTTGACAAGTACTGCAGGGTCCAGAGGCAGACGACACACAACCCCTTCCTTGAAGAAGTCAGCAATTTTCTGTTTTTCTCTCTGTAACACCTCCTGGAGACAGCAGAAGCAGGAACACAGTGTGAACGTCTCTGACACACATCATTAGCCCAGCACTGCTAACGGTGAAGCCGAGGCCTAGCACTGGCCGCAGAGCGGACCTTTCTCATGGCCTTGTCAGCCAGGCGGACCCTCTCGGCCACGCGGGTCAGCAGGTTGATCAGGTTCTCCTCCAGCCCCAGCTCCTGCCTCAGCGCTGCTCCACAGCAGTGCAGGAGGGCCGCCCGGAGCTTGCTAAACCAGCTCCTGTAGGGCATGTCCTCCATGGCGTCGTTCAGCAGCCTGCCGGTGCACAAAGATGCGCTGAAACAATATCCACCGCTTTTTCGTACGTTCACATTCTACAGCTGCCTAGTTCTGTGGTTGCCAGGGTAGCCCCCGTGGGTTACACTGTATAGGCATGCTGTGTTCAGCCAGCAAAATGGCTCACAGTACGGAGAGTGTTATTGATCGTGTGCAAAATGGAACTTTTGCTAGTTGCCCCGAATAAGGGGGTCTGCTACAGAATGTCATAATGCGGGCTACGCACATATCCCACCCACCAATAGAGCTGATGAGCCACACGAATGTTACAGAGGGACCGGTCCAACAGAAACACAACCAGGGGCCCGTCCAGCTCCCACTCCATCTTCAGAGCCTGGTCAGGAGGGGAGGATCATGGGAGAAGGGAGGGAGACAGAGAGAGGAGTGCTGTACATTAATCTCCCGTGAACAGTTTAATAATTTGACACTCATTCACGGTGCTCCTGGCAGAAATTCCAGAGGTGTAGACTGCAGGGTTCTCACACTCACCTGCACCAACTGTGGCAGGTAATCCTCTATATCCGTATCCGACAGCAGCTCCAAACTCTGCACGGCAACCCTGCGAACATTCTGGTCCTGGAAGCTGCAAGGTCAAGTCAGGTATTGAGGAGCCACAATAACTTCAGCAATAAAATAGTATTAAAAAAAGTCACTCTCTAATACGGATAATGGCTGTGAATGGTTAATTAGTGTGATCCAACCTGTCACTGAGAAGAAAGAGGGCCTCTTCTGGTCTCTGTAGTCCCCAGGTCTCCAGGACCATGTATATTTCTGGCAGGTCTGAGGGTTTCCACTCGGGGACACTGCCCAGGAGAAGGTGCAGCTGGGTGTTTCCTTTATTGCAAGAGTATCTTCTGCCCCACAGGAAGGATTTCTCATTTTTGGTAAGGCTGTGAATGCAGATGAACCAGTTCAGATCTGGTTGACTGGTGTTGATTATAAAATCATCTGATCGTGGCAACCATATGCATGAAAACCACATTTTTATATACAGTAAATGATGGTAACCATTGTCACCCTGGATCAGTGGTCACCAAACCTGTTCCTGGAGAGCTATCATCCTGAGGAGTTTCAACCCTAATTTACCACACCTGATTCCACTAATTATCAGCTCGATTAGATCTGAAGCTGTTTTGTTAGGGTTGGAGTGAAAACCTATAGGACGATAGATCTCCAGCAACAGGGTGGGTGACCACTGCCCAAGATGATCACTGTCATTTTTTATCACTGATGGTTATTATCACAGATAATTCAATGTAGAAAATAAGTCTGAAGAATGAATATAAACATAAACAACTTATCGAAATTACTTACAAAGACAGACAACATTTTTGTGAAACCCCTGTGAGCTTTTTGTGTAGCTCCTCAGATGGAGGTATGAAAGGGATGGAGGAGGGGAGTGCTTGCGGTCTCTCATACTTCCACCTACAAGTGTTTGGAAACTCCACCTGGGCAGAAAACAAAGAGCATCAACCATAGATAAGCAAGATACAAGCTCTAAGGCCCATAGGATGTGATCACCATGATGACACTGCTGTTTCCATCAGTGTGTATGGGCTACTGAATGTACTAAATGAAAGACATCTAATTCCCGCTTTTCTGACATTTGACAGTCTGCAGATTGGGAAAATGCAAACGAACTGTTTAAAACAGCAGTTAGGCCAATAGAAAATACTATTTACATTCTTATACCACAACCTGTGTTGATAAATCCGCCATTCTTGCAGTGTGAATAATTCGTTCAATCTGTAGCTAACCATAGAATATGGGGCACACTCAAATCACATGATTTGCATTTTACCCAATAAAACAATTTGGGTACCTGGGAGGTGACTAGCACACAGCTAGAGGTGATTTTTATTTAGCACTCCAAGATACATTTACTTAGGCATTCTGCACATGGTGTACCATACTGGCCAGAACAGTAAATTTGGTGTAAGACAGTTTTAATAATAACCTTCAAATGAATGTAGCACACAATCATAAAAAATATTAAATTGTGTGTCTGCGGCGCCAGTGCTCTGACCGCTCAAGGAAGTGATGTGTGTGTGTGTGTGTGTGTGTGTGTGTGGCCTTTACAAGCATATCTCTCACCTGTAAAATTACCCCTGTGGCCTGTCTGTGGCCATCTGATACTGCAGGTGTCGGAGGGTGCGTCAACTCGACAAGGTTAGACATGCTGAGCAGAACGGTACCGCTAACCAGAGTCCTATGAGATAAGCCACAATTACTACATCAGCCGCAAAATTATGTCTTCTTTTTCGGTGTCAATATTACATTACATTACATTACATTATTACATTACATTACGTGGCATTTAGCAAACGCTCTTATCCAGAGCGACGTACAACAAAGTGCAAATCAAACACAATAGGGGCCACCGACAAGACCGATCTGTGTTAGTGTGCTGGAAATACCTGATAAACGGGGACATACCTGTTAGTGTAGAGGGGCAGGACGGCCCAGCGTAACAACTCATCGTTTTTGCCTTGTTTTGACCCCAGGAGCCGAAATGTCAGCATGGACTCATAGGGCAGCTCTCTGACCGGCACTGGGAAAACAATCCTGTAACACAAAATGACATGGATCACACATGTACAGAGGCCCGTTTTCACCTTGTTGACAATGGTTTACGTCCTTAGGTTCAATAACCCTATTAATATTAACCCCCCTTCCAATATCCCTCTTGTACACCCTATATTATAAAAAAATCTGTCCTCCCTCCTGATTTACAACCCCGCCCTTCCGATATCCCTCTTGTGCGCCCAAAACAAAATTGCACTTACGACGACTGTTGTTTTTTGGTTAGAACAGTTGTTCATGTGTGTTTTGTCATGTATATATTTGATATTTTTGACTTGTTGAAGAACCTTGCAATTGTAAGTGGCTTTGGATTAAAAGCATCTGCTAAATGACAACAATGTGAATGTAAATGTAGTGCATGCATGGATGTCACGCCCCTTCTGGGAATGTGATATCCATGTTTCCTCAATAAGTGCAGCTTTCCCTTCAAAATGGCCGCCTTACGTTCTGCCGCACTGGATCTTGTCGCCCAGAGCCCGGGCCGTGCTGATGTGTTCCGAGAAGCCGACTTCACACAGCTTGTTCTCGCCGTACGTCAATGCACAGGACATGCAAAAGTAATCGAAACTGGAAAACGGCAGGAGGGACGGGAACAAGTTCACACCGACGGCAAAGTGTACTCTTTCACAATGGAGAAATGGGGGCAGTAGAATCTAAACAACACCTGGCCTGGAACCTGAAACATGACAATCTACAGAATTCTGACGTGTGTAGCAAAGCCTCTGACTTTTAATCATATACAGTAGCTTCTCCATTAATAATGTAATTCTAGTATTTTGAGCATGGTAGCCAAGATGGCATCTGTTAATTGGTAAATAAATTGCTTTACAAATGGTATCACTGTATGTCAAATATAAGCCAGTAAACTACCCTGTGCATGGCTATCTGGTAAGTAAATAAACACTGAACTTTCCCAGTACTTTAATGGCATTGAACTACTGTACACATCATTCACTTCCTTTGGCACATGTCCATTTTAGCCGGAACATTTTCTTTATACGTAAAGTAGCATGATAACAATTCTGGTAACATTCAGGATTCCTTAAACATTTTTATAGCACTCCAAAATGCTCTCTCTTGCGTTTGCTGCGACAGTGATGTAAATATATTGCTACAAAATGGCTGGAATGCAGAGAGAGAATTAATTGGTTTCATTAATTAAGCTGGTGTGCTCTCCCCACATACCGGTTGAGCCAGCTGATCTGCAGCTTGTTGAGTGCCACTAGGTCAACCTGGAGGATGTCATCGTTCTGATTCATGTCATAGGAGGGTGCACTCTGGCAGATGTCCTGAATTTGCATGTCAGAGTTGAAGTTGTCAAAGAACATGTGAAGTAACTTGACCAGGGCCTGGTGGAGAATGACAACAGCTGGAACCCAAAAACAAAGAGATATTTTTATGACACCGTTGATATCAGGCACATTCCAGGAGCAATCAGTCATGAGACCCTTTCACTAGCTATGCTGCTGATAAGCAGTAGAACTAGCCAGAAGAAACTTCAATAGCAGGCTATGGCAATGTTTCTCGTTCTTGGCCTGAGAGGAAAGCCTAAAAGTTACTTTTTGTACCATTGATTCTAATGTTTTCTAAATGTTTTATTTGATATCTGCTAGGTTATTCAAGTTGGAACTGGCTTACTAGTGGCATATGTTTTCATTTCTTGACCAAGAAAAAATTCACTTTGAGACAATAAAGGTTTGTCATATCTTATCTTATCTTATCTTATGTGTAATCATAGGCATGTTTGTAATGGCAGAAAGATTGAAGGTTATGTTTTAGAATATTTGGCCTTTAAAATCAAAGAAACTGTCTCCATTTTATTTAGCAGTCCAATTACTTTTTCCAATCCTAAACACAGTTGGAATAATCGTGTCCTAGTAATTTAAATATACATTTCAACATTAGACATATAGTTTTATAAAACATTCCAACCTTGCACCAACATATTTCCTTAACAATGACACAGACACTCATACCTGCCGACTGATGTCATACTCAGATCAGCATTCTGATGTGAAGTCAATGCAGCTAGCCCAGTTAACAACAAATGTCAGAGCACACAGTACGTTTCCAGGAAGGAAGTTGGGAAGCATTATGAATACAGTACATATGATTGTTGTGTAAACACTATTGTCCAACCCTCCTGGTGTTAATACACACCCTAAAGCTGCCCTATTTCCCTGTTTGGACGGAGAGCTCTTACCTGTCTGGCAGTCGGACATTTCCATAGGATTCTGAAATTTTGAAAAAAGAAATTTTGACATCCATATCTCATCTTTTTCTTTCAGCAAGCTTCCGGGTCATAATCAGTGTGGTGTAATTTTTTAAGCAGGTTGCATTGAATCACTATAGTTTCCTTTCTATCCTGTCCAGGTTATGAGTAAATATGTGATATATCAAGGTCTGAGAACATTACCAGCATTGTGGGCTTGATCCTATTCAGTTGTCCAATGCCATCTTCAACTTCTTGGATTGATATACCGCACACTGAACTGCAGATGTCTCGAACCCCCTCCACAATCTGGTTGATGTTGCTTCCACACTAAGGAGAACATACAATATGTTGAATGATTCTCTTCGTGGCACAGTCTGCTCCTCTCCATACCATTTTTCTTTTTTTATTGAATTATTATTATGCACTGGGTAAATAATTTCACAGGGATTGTGCACTTACTGAGCACTTTATTAGGTTGACCTATACACAAGCTTTTAATGCAAATATTTAATCAGCCAATCATCTGGCAGCAACTAAATACATAAAAGCATGCAGACATGGTCAAGAGGTTCAGTTGTTTTTCAGACCAAATGCCAGAATGGGGAAGAAATGTGATATAAGTGACTTTGACTGTGTGCTAGACAGGGTGGTTTGAGTATCTCACAAACTGCTCATCTTCTGGGATTTTCACACACAACAGTCCCTAGAGTTCACAGAAAATGGTGCGTAAAACAGTTATGTGGGGAAAACGCCTTCTTAATGAGAAAGGTCAGAGGAGAAGGGCCTGACTGGTCAAAGCTGACAGGAAGGTGACAGTAACGCAAATAACCACACATTACAACAGTGGTATGCAAAAGAGCATCTCTTAAGACACAACGTGTCAGACCTCCTAAGTGGATAGGCTACAGCAGGAGAAGACCAATAAGTCGAAAGAAATAAGTCTAATAAATACCTAATAAAGTGCTCACTGAGAGCATATGTAATCATATGTGGTGACCAGACGTAAATCAGCTTCACTCGGTGTTCAACGCAGCACATTTATCAATTTCTTACTTCACCACCAGCCTCATCCTACTGTCCTTTTTTATTTTCTATTGCTGTTTTATTGATATTTTATGGGCCTTTTTCTATTGCCCTAAGTTGGCACAGAGGTACAAAGGCATGCGTCGTACATTCAATTCTATGACTGAGTCCACCCAACATGCAGACAGGGAGTGGACTGTGGAGTGTAAATACACAGAGGTGTTCTACTCAACCTGGCTCCTCATCAGCTGGTTCACCTCCCTGCTGTAGGCATGCAGTTTGTCCTCCAGCTCCACTCTGTAAAGGGTAGAACGAGCTGTCAGACTACTGAGAATAAACAAGGATGTGTGTGAAGTGCTCATATTCATTAAAACTTGTGAAAATCAAGTTGAAGGCATCAAGTTGCGCAGTCATTACTATGATACATTGACAACCTGTGTCTGAAATCCACTGGGGTTAGCAGTGGCTAGAATCATCACAAAACTGCGATATTAGATCATCATGGTTTTCTTAGATCATTGATATCACACCGTATTCTGCAACCACCAGAATCATCCTGGGGCCGCCCATCAAGGCTGCATCAAGGCCTACAATTAACAGGCCTACTGTTAATAATTAAGGGCTCCTGGGCAGTGGGAATTAATGAGCTACTTGTTCTTAGTGCAGTGATGATGTGCCCCATGATTTGGATATAAACCTGATGTTTCCTGCGCCTACTGCCTACATTGTCACATAATTTGTCACATCACCCACGGAGGAAAGGGTTAAGTCGCCTTGACTGGGCAGCTGCAGTCTTAGCACAGGCACCTGCTACAGTAACTCTGTGCAGCTCACAGCGCCTGCAGAGTGAAAGGGAGCTCCTGTACCTGTGTGTGGTTTACCAAATACTGTAAGTGAAGGACAGTGAAGCTATGGAGAATATTACACTTCCAACAGGGTGCTCAAAATTAGAGAAAAGAAAATTAGGAATGCTGAAGAAGAACATGGACTATGTTTTTCTTCTTCTTTTTTTTTTACATTAATCAGTGAGAAGCGTCTTTAAGGACAGGCTGTGGAATGCATCTCAAAATCAAAATATGTAATATTGTGCTGCAAATGTTGAATGACAAAGCACTATTCATAATGATATAATGATTGCTTTGTATTAAAAGAGAGAAAAGTCAAGAATAAAAATATCTTTACCTTGATATGCTCAATCTGTCACAAGAGTCAAGGAAGTGATTCAAAGTAAATGGCCACGAGTCATCCTCATCCTTAGGATAAAAACAGGCATAACAAAACATAATGTCATAATGTTTTTGTTAGGTTTCCTGTTTTTTGTATGCATTGTATTCTGTTCTTGTCGTTAGCGTTTCCGTATTTTGTTACTTTCGTCGTGGTCTCGCTATTGGATCCCCAGTTCTGAGAGCCTGATGGGTATAAAATTATGCTATGCTGTTCGTCAAAGTATCCCCCCACCCCACACACACACACACACACACACACAAACACACAAAGGACACACAAAAACAACCAGGTTCACCTCCATTTCACCTCCTTAGGATTAGTAAATAGAGGCGGCTACCATGTGACAGATACACAGAACAAAACTGCTGTAGCAATGGTGGAGAAGGTGCTTACACAACCTCAGGTATGGCTAGTCTCCAGGTAGGTATCAGATATGTAGCTGAAAACCAATAGCAAAACTGGCCTTTCAAAGATAGACCATAGTAAATGTGTAACTAAAATGTGTGGAGGAGACATCAGACCCAGGATCACTTACATCTCGTCTCAACAGGCTGTCCAAGTTGCTCAGTGGCACTACCCTCACAGGGGCGACCATTTTGAATTTGAGGTAGGTCTGAATGTTTTCATAGGCTCCTAAAATTTCATCACTGTTGTAAAAAACACACAAAATACAAATATTGACAGAGAGAACTCACAAACATTGTACTATGTTAGATATGAGAAATTGTCTGAGAAAGTTATATTGAATGCTCTTTGTATCGAGTTGTCGTGGTCCTTACTTCCTGAGGAACTCCTCGGAATCACACATCTTGAGAAGGTATTCGCTGGTGGAGGGTACGCCAATCAGGAGCAAGATCTCCTGAATGAGGTCCTGCACTGACCTGTTTACTGTATGTGAGCACGGACACAGATCACATGGTCTATTTGTTTTAGTGAGCAATACACATACAAGAGTAACTACATATGGTTTATATTATAATGTAAAACTACATAGAAATGCAGTCCAGTTGGGGAGCACAGTCCTTTTTATCTGTATTTCACCCAAAACAGGAATCCCTGAGTGTAAATCGAGGTCCATCCCATCCTTGCAGTTGATAGACCATAAAATAGAACACTCTGCAACCCATGCAGCCCCTTCGTCTTCCTCACTGCTCTCTCTGGCGTCTGGCACAGGCAGGCACCCCAGTAAGCAGGGTAGCTGCCCCTGAGCAGCCCTGCAAATGAGGCAACACCTCATCCCTGGGTGATGCCATGGCCAGCTACATGTAGGGATCCAAGCACTGCACTGTGAAACTGAATGGCAGCTCTCTGGACTGGAGTAGTAGAGGAGAGACCTGTGTCCTGGCCCCTGCCCCTGGGGCAACCACTCTGACTGTAAGCTTGTCTTTTGCTCCAGCTGAGCTCATAAATACTCAGGTTTGACTGAAAATGAGCAAATATGGGATTAACAGAAGAGTGACAAGAACTGTAAGTGTATGACCCAGTATCTTCACGCAGAGTGGATAATGCATGTTCTAGTACAGTATACTGTCCCCCACTATACTGTACTAGTAGTACAGTCTAGTAAAGCAGAACAGTGCAGCCTGGCTTCATTCAGTGGCAGATTCTCTCTGTAGACAGTAGGTAAAATAAAGAGCCTCAATTGTCTGGGTGGCCTGCTCTCTAATTCTTACCAGTGGTGGGAAAAGGAACCTGATGGGGAAGCCAGGGGGTGGACACTGAGACAGTCAGAGGGGTATTTTTGGACATTGAGGGGTGCAGGGGATACACACGACCCCAAACCTCCCCCGTGTTCATTGTCCTGTCAGTGTGGGGGTACTTAGACCTCAGTCTGCAACACAGAAGGCAGGAATGTTGCTTTCTTTGAACACACACAGAAAAAAGGCACAAAAAACTTAAAAGGAACACTTGTCACACTAGGGTGATATCTCAAATATACCAAATATACCCTGAAAGTACAATAATGTTCTATTTGGGAAATGTGTTCCTTAAAGAACAAAACTGTACCTCACCAAAAGCAAAACAGATTTCAAAACAGAACAAGCAGTCTGCAAATGAGGTAGTGCGTGAGTGAATCAGTCAGTCAGTAAGAAACACTACTGGTCCTAGGACAGCTTTCTCTCCTGTAACAGCCAGAACTGAAAGCATTTTTGTTCCCACCCCAATGATTTACTTGGCCTTACAGATGTAAAAGCATTTCTGTGCTGCAAATTAAAGGCAGACAGGTTACTCTCTCAAACAGAAAAAAAAAAAAAAAAAAAAAAAGCATTTGAGTGCAACATTTGACTTTCTCTTCAGCCTTTTAGCCTCTTCCAGTATAAATTACTTTATTAAATGATAAATTGTCCTGATGTCATATCTCTAACTTGCAAGAAATATATGATTGTTCATTCATATGTATTTTATAATTTATATCAAACTTTGTGCTTTATTTTATGGTTTAGCGCCAAGTTTCTTATACAATTATATATTGAAAAGCATTGAACAATGGGATGTAACATTATATTTTTTCCCAGAAAGTAATTGAAGCCTTCTCCTTACTTGGATATTGACGAGCAGAAGGCTGTAAGTTTTTCATTACTGCCTCCAAGTGTATCTACCAAGTTGATTGTCCACGGATCCTGCAAATTATAATGGAATGGAAAGTACACATGTAATTGTGACATTGGCTAGATTTCAATAGGCTTCTCCAAAATGTATAATAGAGGCATATACAATACGGGCTCCAGAATGATTTCCACCCTTGATAAATATGCACAATACTGTACAAACTACAAAAACAAACAAACAAAAAAACAATACAATTATTGATATGTGCTTTATTGACTAATTTCCCCCAAAAAAGATTTGGAGGGATTTATCAGTTTAATACTAATTTGTATAGGAAGTGATGGAATGACACAAAACATTCCTTTAGACTGAGATTAGCTAAATGATGTTAAATTGTATAGCCAATTTCACTTTGTTTATTTTACTTACAACAATTGTTATGGGTGTCAATAATTTTGACACCTTTGTTTGAAAAAAATAAATAAAGATACTTAATAAAAACCATAAGAGTAAACGTATTGAAATAAAAGTATACTGTACAGTTTTCCCATATGCTTTAACATAACCTACTATCTGTGTTGTTTTTTGTTTTTTCTTTCTTTGTTTTTTTATAAAATGGTGCCAATAATAATTCTAGACCCCACTATACATGCCCTTGTTCTTTTGTTTCTTCATAATCATCCATTTTTGCGAGCAGGGGAGTTGGCCAGCGGTACTCACCTGAGTCTCCCCAGTGTTGGCCCTGATGAGTCTTCTCCCTAAGGAGCCTATTTCACCCGAGTGTCGTATGTCGCCTGGCTTTGTGCTGGCAGCACGTCTCCGGGGGGGTACAGGAGGGGGCTTGGCGCTCGGTCCCACTGCCTCCGATGCCTCGTCGTCCTCTCCATTCTGATCGGTGGCAACACATCCCGCTGGGTCCCAGGGAAGCGCGTTATGCATGGAGGCACGTGGAGGGGGAGGGGGAGGGGGACGATGAGCAGGGGGAGGGGGAGGATGAGCAGGGGGAGGGGGAGCATGAGCAGAGGGTCGGGGCTGGGGCTGGAGTTGGGCCTGGAGTTGGGCCTGGAGTTGGGCCTGGAGTTGGGCCTGGAGTTGGGCCTGGAGTCGGGGTTTGGGCTGGGGCTGGGGCTGGGGCTGGGGCTGGGGCTGGGGCTGGGGCTGGGGCTGGGGCTGGAATCGGTGCTGGGGCTGGGGCTGGAGTTGGGGCTGGAGCTGGGGCTGGAGTTGGGGCTGGAGTTGGGGCTGGAGTTGGGGCTGGAGTTGGGCCTGGAGTTGGGGCTGGAGTTGGGCCTGGAGTTGGGCATGGAGTTGGGCCTGGAGTCGGGCCTGGAATTGGGCCTGGAGTTGGGGCTCGAGTTGGGGCTGGAGTCGGCGCTGGGGCTGGAGTTGGGGCTGGAGTTGGGGCTGGGGCTGAAATGGGATTGAACTGTACAAGTCCAAATCCACTAAATCGGCAATGTCCAGATCTGCAATTAAAGTGAGCTGTTGCTCATCTGACAGGGGACTGCCATCTTCCCCTGCAAGCCAACAGTCTCTCTGAGAAGGATCCATTGAAAGCCAAAGGTCTCTGCTGAGAAACTCATCCCATCCTCATGCCATTACAGCTGCCATTAAAGCTGACCTGTTTACAGTATGAGTCACAGTTAAGTACAGTAGAGACAAAGACCACATAGTTTTGTACAGTAAGCATACCCCCTACTGCCTTTTACAATATCAAATATTTAAAGTATTACATATATCCAGGAATATTTTTCCCATTGCTTAACATACATACGTACAGTAGTGTGCAGTGATGATTATACACTTAACACAATGAAGATAAATCAGAAACCAAGTACTATTCAAGTATTTATTTAATGTGATATTGGTTCATGTAGATGAAAATAAGTAAACCGATAACAATATATTTTCTCTTTTGGAGAAAAATGTAAATATCTAGTGTGGCCACCCTTTTCTTTCCATTTAATCGTTCACATCAATCGTTAATTCTTCACTCGTTAAACTATTCAATATGGTTTGAAGTTCATTCCAAAGAGATTATTTTGATGTTACAACAGATTTATTTATCTTGGTATCCAGAAAATCCCAGATTTGCTCAATCAGATTAAGGTCTGTACTTTGAGCGGGCCAAATCATAACTTTTATGTCACCAGATGATTCTGACCGGCTGAAGGCTAGAATGTGGCTACAAACAATCTCAGAGAGCTCCTTCCATCGTGCCATCGTGTTTAACTCTGTGACACTGCTCAAGTTTGTGTTACCTTATAAATACTGGAACAACTGACCATCAGAAGTAATTTTGCAGAATAATGCTGCTTCAAACCAGTTTAAACAAATTGTCTAGCATCAGCAATCATGGAATGAGCCTTCAAACAAGCATTCATGCTATGCAAAAGTTTTAAAAGTTTGGGGTTTCTTTCTAAAACAAAAAGATGTGTTCAGTGTTTCTGTTTATTAGCCATACTTTTACCCCAATGTAATTGTAGGAATTATTTTTTTGGTTCTCATTGCCTATAATAGTACTGTTCAATACATTTTCACCAATGTTTTTTAAAGAAGTAATATATTACGACCCCAAATGTGGTGGTGTATAATCATCACTGCACACTAATGTATATAACTCACCATTTAATTGAATTCATGATATTGCATCGCATTTTATTTGCATAGCAGATGCCAATGTCTTAAATGACTTGTAATTTGCTTATTAAAGATACAATTGCTGTGCCTCACCTGGCGGTTCTGTACATGGCAAAAAGTTAAGGTTCTATTATATTATTTTTCTTGCCTATGACTACCTGTATTATCCATTTTAATACACAAAGGGCATGTTCTCTTTTTTTTTTCAGGATTTAACGGAATTTGTCTTGCATGTATGTATAGCATATAAATCCCTGAAAGATTTTAAGATGCGGGAGCACACGTGACGAATACCGTAAGCATAAAAGAGATGACCGTACATTCGGATAACCTATATTGTTATATGCGGAACGTGAAAGTTTCTTTTGTAACAAGAAAGGCATATTGATGTTAGTCAGAAACAGCTGTTCAACCAGAATAATCTCCTCACGAGGAGAGAAGGAAAACAAGGAGTGCAGAATCAATGTGAAAAAGGGCACGGACCTGACAGTTTGGTCTAATCATTAACAGTTTTTTAAACAGTAACAGGAAGCTGTTAGTTGTACGACAGTTAACAAACACATAATTTGAACTATACGTGGTGCACAATTCCCTTTGTGTCCAGCATATTTTTGCTTGAAATACTGGAAAATCGTGTTCACCTGGACCTCTATTTACTGCGCAGGTTGCCATTTAAGTACTTCGAGCCAGGACTATCAGTAAAGGTATGCTCTTTTCTTTTCTTGCATAAAAGTTTCCCATTTGAGATTTTTTGACACGTTTATATTTCTCTTCTAGCATTTTTATTTTAATGTATGTACTAAACCACTTTCAGAATAGCTTTAAACTTGAGCTGAATATGTATTAGTATTCAACCTTGTAGCATGAACTCTGCTAAAGCAGAACTCATTCAGAACATTTACAGTATCACTCTAAAAGGTTTTGGCAAATGTCTTACCTTAAATGCAGGCCTTCTTACAAGTGAAAGACGTCAAGTCTAACCAGTATGGCTGTGCAAGAGTCAGACAATCAGACCACTCCTCGCTCTGACATCACTCTCCAGACTGATGTACTCAAGGAAAGTCCACCAGAGTAGGTGTTAGCACACCAAGACAGGTTATCAGCTATGAGCACAAAAAAACTGGTTACAATAGGATCCCTGTGATTACATTGAACAACTTGATCTAATTAAGTAAGGTTTTTTTGTCAAGCAAAATGGTTCTTTGTCTGTGAGTTTTCTCTCAGAGGGTTCCATAAGGAACTAAAAAGGGCTCTCCTATAGATTTAAACCAAAGAATCCTTTTTGAACCCTTTTTTTATAAAGGTGTACAGTATCATTCAAATGAGGATTTCACCTGAGCCTTGACATCTAAATCTGTACACAGAAGCGTCAGAATTCTATACCTAGTAAATGGTATGCTATGAAAAGTCATCAAAGCCAAAACATCTTGAAAATTTGTCTTGTGTCTTGTGTCCCGCTGAGATTTATGCTACCTATTTCTATCATATGACATCACAGTCTTATTCTCGTCTATCCCCTCCCATTGTACCTCCCAACTCTACAAACTATTTGGAGTATGTGTACTATGTGAGAGAACAGAAGATCAGATATACAAGTATTTATCAGCACTGCTATGCTTTTACTTTCTGTTATGGGAATCATATCCAGTCTGACGGGACTGCTTTCATAATAATAATAATAATAATAAGAAGAAGAAGAAGAAGAAGAAGAAGAAGAAGAAGAAGAAGAAGAAGAAGAAGAAGAAGAAGAAGAAGAAGAAATACTTTTATTATTTGTTTTATTATTTTCCCTTTTCTGCATGTCATGATTTTCATTTGTACTGTTGCTTTTTTATTTGTAATGCATAGACCATCAAGAAAAGTCTGATGACATGCAAATATTATGACGTTTTAAAATATATATAAATGTATAATTGTATAGATAAATATACATTGATAAATATATACTTTAGTAAGTTCATTGCCATGCTTATTTATTGAGTATAATTTACGCATTTGTTTGTAATTAATTAGTTAATTAACTTTCTGTCATTAACTGTCATATTTTTTACGATTGACAAGTAGCTAGTTAGCTGTTTTGAAGCTAGCTTCATGATAATAGTTTGTGCTTAAAAAAAATCGCACAAATTCGTATATTTAGAATGTTTGATCTTGACGCCCATTCATTCAGTTTCTGACTATACAGTAAATCCTCAAATTGTGTCCGGGCCTAGGATAATAGCCGGGGGCGTGGCCGATTCGGACAAATAAAGGCCGGCCCCCAAATACAAGCCGGGGTAATATTGCCTACCAGTAGGGCTATCAGTCCATGAGCACTAGAAGACATTGTTTCGATTTAACTCAATGAAATAAAAGAGCTCTTCTTAATATTTTATATTGTTGGTTGGTTTAATACTGTTGCCAATGAAAAGTCGTTGTCCTACACCAAGGGTGTCAAACTGAGCTCCCAGGGGGCCGCAGTGTCTGCAGGTTTTTGTGGTTGCCTTTCAATCAGCTGTCAGTTAAGGCCTTGGGAACAAGGTGTGTGGAATCCTTAGCCAATTAAAGACTTAAATGAACCACAGGTGCCGGGAACAACCCGAAAACCAGCAGACGCCACGGCCCTCCAGGACTGGAGTTTGACACCTGTGTCCTACACCATGGGTCTCCAACATGTTGCTCTCAATCTACCAGTCGCTTGCCGCCCCATTCTAAGTAGCTTGTCAAAGGCTGAAGCAGTACACATTTAAACACAATTGTTGCCGCGAGGCATTCCAGCCTACGAATTTAATAAAAAGTCAATCAGGCAAAATTAAAAATTAACTCAATTTAGGCTACTTGGCTACGCAATAAGGCTTCCATGTATTTACAGCACAGCGCACGTTCAATAAATGAATGAAAGCGGCTGCCTTGGCTCGCAATAAACAGACGGGTGGAAATCCCAACACTCTTTTAACTACATTAAACTTAACAGTGAACCATCAATTACCCCCCAGATTTCAGTGCCCATCAGTCATTTTAGCAATAGAATCAAACAGTCCAAAAGTAAATTAAATCCCAAACCAAAGCGAAAATCTTTTCATAGCCTACCGCTATGCTGCTCCAAACAAAAAGCATGTCTCACAATAAAACGCACTAAAGTTTAGGAAAAAAGATCCTTAACTCGCTGTTATCTACGCTAATTTGTTATTTCTCATGAAGGCGTGTCTGGCAAGTTGTTATTTTATGGATTCTGGACTTGCATGTGATTTATTGTGTTTGAGAATATTTGCAATAAACTAAGTCTGTTAAACTGACACCTTGACTTACCAAACGGTGTTTCCTGATTAGCCTACACTAATTTATTTCTGAACGGTTACAGTAAGTGTTGAACAGTGTTGGC
Organism: Conger conger; assembly: GCF_963514075.1. Classification (NCBI taxonomy): domain Eukaryota; kingdom Metazoa; phylum Chordata; class Actinopteri; order Anguilliformes; family Congridae; genus Conger; species Conger conger. The sequence continues at coordinate 48,724,473 of NC_083767.1, forward strand.
CCACTTGAAGTGTAGCCTTTTACTTTATTTCTAAGAATAAAATTCTTCAACAGAAGCCTAATAAGAAATAAAGGCCTGCCTCGAATACAAGCCTGCCCCAAATAAAGGCCTGTGCTTTGAGCAGCCTAAGTAAATAAAAGACCCCGGACACAATTTGAGGATTTACGGTAATGTAACGTTCTTCCGCCAGCGTTGACGCTGCTTCGCCAAGCTTGACGTACAAGCGTCGACGTGTTCTGCGTAGTGGCGTACTACGCAGAACAGAAGTCGTAAACATATACCAAAGTGTCGTACTGTTGCAGTACATCCGTTACACGTGTTTACAGATAGCCACCGTATTCTGAAGTGAGGGTATGTTTCTGCGTTTTATTGAAATGTATATATAGAGATGCTGATTTTATTTAAGTCGTAATTACTGAAAATATTACCTGACACCAAATCAACTGGGTGACAACAGATGAGATATTTGAATCTACTTGCCACTAAGTTAGCTGTGTAAACCTAACTTGCTAGTAGGCTAGCTAGCTGGTTAGCTAATGGCGTTTGTAAGCTAAATCTTGGCTCGCACATTACATTTAAAATGTACAAATATGAAAGTAGTTTCATTCTGTTTCTTCGTCGATTTGCGTAAAAAAAACCCTATAGTTTATGCAAGTGTCACTGTAAACGTTGTTAAAAGACGTGCAGTACATTAATTAGGTAATGCAAACGTGTTTATTTTAAGCTTTGGATAGCCACTTCGTGTGTATGTTTACAACTGTGTTAACTAGCCATGTCAGAATATTTAATTCAATGTTAATGGAAAAACTGAAAATCTAATTGTAAGGTTAAACACTCAAACTAAGGTTTATGTCAATTATTTTTTCCCCCTCAGATCACAGAATGGCGAAAAGTCTGCGAAGCAAATGGAAGAGGAAGATGCGAGCCGAGAAAAGGAAGAAAAATGCCCCAAAAGAACTGGCACGATTGAAGTCAACTCTTGGCCTGGACGGAAAAGGCGAGATCACTATGAAGGATGTCGAGCAGATTGCCACAGTGGTGCCCGCTGAGAAACTGAAAGAGAAGGCGCCAGATGTGCATATGGATGAAGAGGATGGTAAGCAGGCAGCTACTCGATTATCAACAGCAGACTAATTGTGTCCTGGCATGTAGTTATTACCAATGGACAGGCAGCAAGAATAACCCTGGTGGGGTTTATGCTTCTATACTTGCATTGCATTCTCATATTTCAGCACCATCAGTTAGTGAAAGCCTCTACATATTGTCTCTATGTTGTTCTACAGTACACAATGCATGTTGGGGTCATTTCGGTTGTGGCTGATAATCGCTTAAAATGCTGTTATCAGTAGCAGCCCAATGGTAAGATTATGGCCAATATAATGATGCTAAATGCATGGCCCAGAGAAGCGAAGCATTTGACACACTGATGTTGTAAATTAAGTGAAGATATGTGAAGATGATATGTTCAAAAAGTAGCCATGTAATCATTGCTCAAACCTTTTATTTTATTTTTAACATATAATTGTTACCAAGAAAATTCTGAAGAGAAGCTAAACAGTAGCTAAACAGACTCAGTATTTCTCTAGATACATGCCCTCTGCTTAATAAAGCAGGTTGAAATATTTTTTTTGTATGAATAAAATTATATATTTGCGAGTTAGCTGTTCTCATCTTTCCTGAATATATGAATTTGGTTGCAGCTTGCATTTGTGCTATAATGTAAACGGGGTGACATCAGCATTGGCATTGACCAGCAAAGGCAAAAAAAACAGTAGTTGTTGAATTTCCATACTGTGCACCTCCATTATTGAACATGATGAATAACGATCATTATCTAATGTTGCTACTGTGAATATGAATACTGTTACATAATTTATCCATGACAGCCAGGAAGCAATGTAGTTCAGCAATGGCCCCCTAGTTGTGGGTTGAAAGGTTTATTCATATTTGGACTGAAGGTTGAGTAACTGTTTCTGTGCCACAGACACTGGGACAATGGACCTGGATGGCAAGCGCAGCAAGAAGACCCAGCTAAACGAGCACGGACAGTACCCTGTGTGGATGAGCCAGCGGCAGGCTAAGAAGCTGAGGGGGAAACGCACTGCAAAGAAAGGGAAACCCAAGAAGCAGAAAGGGGTGGCATGGTAGTCTTCAGTTTGGAGAAAAAGACTGAGTCGAATCCTAAAACATTGACGAGAGACTTGTAAAAATGGTTTTCGGGTTTTCAGCAAACTTCATATGACCGTTGAGTTTTATTTTTTGTCTGGAGCGTGCACATTTTGACCAGAATGTGGTTGGGAAAGTGAAATGTGCTTATATGTTGCCCAATGACTGTATAATCTGTTGTAATTGTATTACAGTTTATAAGTCTGTCTCATTACATGGTGGTGCAGGGTTTGATTTTTGTGAACAGTAGAAATTCTAACAAAGCCGAGCATACATTTTTTTGTAATGAGGGGTATTTGAGAAACTTCAGTACTGGGTGGGTTCTGTGCATTTCTGGATGCCCAGACAAGTATATGCCTAATGTAACAGAGTCTTGATGGTGTGCATCAGAGCTGGAATGATACTGGGAAGGGCAACTAAAAGTCTCTAGACTTAAACTGACGATAAAACAAGTCACTTTTTCCAATTTATAACATGGATAGAGATGTGGCTGCACACTTCTCACTAATCCAATAAATGATTGCTTGTCCCATGGTATATGCAGTACTGTGCAAAAGTCTTAGGCACCTGTATAACATTCTGTACAGGTAAGATAAAAAAATTTCAATAGAAGGTAATAAACGTACTATACATTTGACATATTTTAGTAATTTGGCAGAATAGTAAAAAACGGAATCAAATCAATACTTTTTGTGACCACCCTTCGGTCTTAAAACTGCATCACTTCTCTGAGATAGCCAACGCTGTCCTGCAGTTCTGTAAGACAATCAGCAGGGAGGTTGTTTCAAGCATGTTCTTCTGCAGACTTTGGTTGGCCCCTTGTTTCTGATCTCAGACAGCCTTGATCAAGTTTTTATGTAAAAACTAGTCAATTGCTTACATTAATATGTTACTTTTTTTAATTAAATACAAAAATGGCTCTGTAAAATTAAATATTTTGGAAAAAGAATATTTGGAAATCACAAATTTGTCCTTTTATACTAACACACACAAAAAATAAACATAAAGTCTAGGGTGCCTAAGACTTCTGCACAGTACTGTACATATTATCAGTCAGCATGTTACAGTAACCATTAGATCAAGGGTAATGCATGCTACGCTGGGGTGGACCTGGTGCTTCTGTATAGAATAACTCGGAAGCAAAGAGTATTACTACAGGCAACCTTTGCCTGTTGTTTTTTTCCTACACAAAACCTCAGATGTGTGTTACGTTCTATAGCAGCTCCCCCTAGTGGCAGCTTGCTGCACATACATGCCAATATGCAGCCAACACTGAACAGTAGATGTCTTGCCTGACTTTGCTTTAGTATGAAGCAGTGGTTGCGCTAGCTCATGGAATGCTGCATCTGTGGACATTTCAAAATCTGCATGTTACACTAATTCATTTGTGTTCTGCTAAAAAAAGCATTATTTTTCCTTAAACTGAAAACTCATAAACGTGTTAATTTACTCATGTTGAGTAAGCAAGCTTAGAGCGTGACATCTTGGGAGTGACTTTTCAATCAAGTTGAGAGCTTTTGCTTTGAATTTTTTACTTTCACTTTTTCCAACATAATGCAGATTTGGCTCTTTGCCATTTGCCCTGTCACTGAAGTGTGTAAATCTCAAAATATCTTAAGTTAATTGAATGTGTGAAGCAATGTACAGTTTATAACAGTGTATGTTCTTTAAAACTTTCAAGCACTTTGACCTTTTAAAAAAAAAATAGGACAAAAATATCAAAGGGGAGTTAAAAAAATCTTTAAACGTGTATTGTCACAGCATGTTGGACAGATTCTGGTTACAAACCAGAAATCCCACAGCCAAGAATTCCCTGACCCTACTGAGAAAGTTGTGCTTCAGACACACATGTAAAATGAAGGCAGGTTGCTTATTCTTTTGCTCTGTCACAGAAAAATAAATTAAGGTAACTGGTTGGAACGAAAACCAGCTTACCAGTTGTGCACTCCTGTTCTACACCCATCTGAAGAATGCCATTATGCAGGTTGTAACTTAGGTGGTGGTTTTCAGATTTAGATCTGCACCGCCAGTGTTGAGTGAAAGCTGTGCGGAAACCAAACATTTATATCTCGGTCCTGCAATATGATTCATTCATAAAGGTAAGAATGTATTATTTTAACTTTTGAAACATCAAAAGGTTGAATTTGGCTTACCTTGTTTACAGTTTGACTTGGTTGTCTACACACAAGTTAGCTATAGATCTGTAGTACAATAGTCAATGTTCAGTATGCTCTATAAATATGCTTTTGTTTTGTAGAGACTATTGTAAATAAATATTATATTCTCTAAAAGGCAGGTAAAAGGGTAATGGCCTATATCAGTTGTTTTCCCCAGGAGGGTCCAAAACAGGGAACTGCCTTGAGATGGTAGGAAATCAATGACAGCTAAGTGATTATTCAGCTAATTAACTCAAAGCAAGCAATTAACAGTATATAAAATCTTTTAATCTTTAATCTTTTTACTTTGTTTGCTATGAATGAGGAAAAGGAAAAGAAACAAAAATAATTAAATTAAGGATTTTTGCTTTAAACAATTGCACTGAATCCATACCCCTGTTCTGTCGATAGAACTATTGTTCCCGTCATGAGTAACATGACAACTGCTGACTCGAATCCCATCATTCCTGGCACTGGAGCACAGTTCATCTTAATCCCCGTCCTGGTCATCATGGGGCTTCTGCTGGCACTGGTAATAGTTAAGGAATGCATTAACACTCCCTGTCATATAGTGTCTATATAACAATACTGTTTCAATATACAAAGTATGCCTGCAATATGATCTCAGATTTAATCTCTTTTCTAAGGGAATTTGGATTAAACGACGTCAGAGGTGAGCTTCAATACATACAAACTACGTAGGTGAATGGTCATCCTGCATGTGGCTCATTCAGACTCCCTGCATTTACAGTAGCACCGCGTTAGTTTTAGATTATTACTGTCAATTCAGCTGGCACCGTCAACGTAGAGCAGTTTTCCAGAAGAATGTTTTCCCTGCCACTCAGGAATAAGGAGCTGCGCCATAGACTGATTCCCCTGATCCGCTACAGACACGGCTGGCATGAATCAGACGATGACAACGATGGGGACGAGTACGACGATGAGGCGCTGAAGGTGATAATATTAGCTGCTGTTTAAACTGTACCCCCACTATGTCAGTGTGTTCTCTGTGAGAAACACTGCATAAAAAGTTTTCACTTTGGTTGCAGAGGTAGTACTGTAGGCATAGGTGCGGAGTCATTGCATATTCACGATTATCTGGATTCATGTGGTCTCTGGAGGCAGAAAATCCCATAAACCTGGTATGCATGTAATCATTATACTGTTCACTGCACTACAGGAGCCCCTCAGGAGTGACAGCCTGACCTTCGATGGACGCCTCACTTTCCACTACAGCTCAAACCAATGAGTGGCAATGATGTCACATCCCTCTGCACCTTACGTCCTGGCCAATCGGATCTGGTTATATCAGTGGGCATTTTGTCATCCATCAGTTGAGCCAGCTTAAATCTCTCTCACTCCACCATACCTATTACAGGGGATAAGCCTAGCAAGGGACATACATTGGACTTGGTAGGTTGAGGTGACACAATAGGCACAATATAATGCAGTTTAATATCGAGCAAAGAAATTTCAGAGGAGACAGATGGATCAGACCATGGATCTTTAGTCATGCACTACAGAAATTGTGTTTAATTTATGATTTGTTATTTAAAATGATACTGTTACTTAAAATGAAACTTGTGCAGCTGATTATTTGAAATAAAAAGGAAAAAACAATAGCAATAATAACAATAACAATGGAAAATAAAAATATGTGCAAAAAATACAATGACAGAATTTGTGTATGGGCAGGTTTGTCAACAAAATTAAAAAGTACAAACAACTAGTCCAGCAAGAGCTAGAGCTGGCTATTACACTGATTAGGTGATTTCATCCATTGTAGCCCCACTTATGCAAGTTACCAGTCTGATTGTTTACCTTTAAATGCATATTCTGTTAAAGCAGTTGCGGAACATATTTAGCTTCAATGATCAAGTGAAATACTTATCCAAACTTGAATTATAAAAGTTTTGCAGTCAAAGTCTTGCAGCATGACAGCAACAGTACTTAAACATAAAAAAAAAATCAATGTTCAGTGAAGTGCAGGTGAGAACAAAGCAATGCAGTAAAGCAGTGAACACAGTTCCTCTTTCAAACAGGAACAGCAAAGACAAGAGCGTGTGGCAGCCTCTCCCTACTGAATCTGTAATGTCTTTCTTTAGCAATATTTCCCTGAGGCCAGCTCACGTGGCTGCAGTACTGTAGTCAAGTGACTTAACAACCTTGAATCCAAGTCAAGTCTCAGGTCACCACCATTACTACTCAAGCCAAGTCACTGATGAACTCGGGAGTCAAATCCAGGTCACCAGCACTAAAGTTCAAGATTTACTGACTTTACTATCAATGGTGCAAAATTTTAATTTTACAAAGAAAAACAGGCACTGAATCCCAATTATACATTTTTGGACTATATGGAGTAGCCTATATGGTGTAGTATGTGTGTGATTGCATCAATTCCAACAACAAGTGAAAAAGTCCATGAGAACACAAGAGAAGTGCAGACTAATAATAGCTAATCAAGTTGAAAAATATGAGATAAAGGATGACCTAGGTCAACAGTGCAGAGCATGCAGATAAAATTCATGGCCAATACGGCAATTGCACAGGTACCAATATTTTAGAACTCAATAAAAATAAAAGTAAAAGACTGTTCATTTTCTGTGTCATCGGGGTCCTACTGTTATTATTGATGGAATGCTGAAAAATGTCAGTAGCCTACGTTACAACTCCCCTTAAGGACATTTCAATCCAGAATATGTTTCTTTTTACAGGGAAATGTAATAATCAATATTTATGATCACTGATAGATAGTTTCGTTGCCATGCCTAGAACAGTTAAAACTCTCTGGTGAAAAAGCTTGCAAGTGAACTGACTGGTCAATTTTGAACAACATGAGCAAACGATTAAACCAGGGGCTCGTTGCAAGCATGTATTTTCACTCCTTGCATCTCTTCCTCGCTTCTTTTCCTCGCTTCCTAGCTCCACCCAACCAAAGTTGCAAGGAAAGAATGAGATACAAGGATGGAGGAATTGAGGCAGCATGTAGGCAATTAGGTAAATGGAATGTCCTTGCTCAGTCAAGTGTGAGTTTGAAGCCACATAATTTACAGATGTAGTAGATGTGGGGAGATGGATCCACAGGTCGAACATTTATGTCACACATTCCCCCCAAAAATACCAAGGACCAGGGAGATGAGTATGGATAAAATAAGCTATTGGAATGAGCCCCATTTCTATATCAAAAAAGGTCTAGCAATGAGTCCAATCCTGCACAGGAAAACGACAACACTGCATCACAGCACACAAAACCCTCCTTGGTGCAGCCGCATGGACCCCTAACACAGAGAAGCTGAGAGATGGAGTGAGAAGAGGAGGATGGATTTTTTTAAAAAGCCGATCGCACATAGAAACAGGCAAGTTGAGGAAGAGGGAGCTGGGGGAGAGATGAGAAACTGAAGAGGGGTAATGGGAGGGGAGGCCCAAAACGCTCACTGCAGCTGCACGTAGGAGGCAGGGAACAGGCCGTAGCGACCATGGCAGTGACCACGCCACCAGCCCTCATCCACCATCTCAATGTTCGTAACAATGTCGTCCGGCATGAAGGAGAGCTCATCGTCCCCCTCTGCATGGCAAGAGACGAAAAAGAGGAAGAATTTAGCAGAACCTACTCAAAATGGTGGCTCCAAAGGTATGGATGCCTTCAGCCCACCTGACCCCATGAAAGCAGCAAGACTGCAGTATGGTGACTATAATAATAATAATAATAATAATAATAATAATAATAATCTTACCTGCTTGGTAGTCATAAATAGCTGTGGCACACAAACCACTGCTCAGATCCTCATAGTCATGGTCACTGTCAGCCACTACCAGGGAGACAAAAAAAGAAGTTCACACCAACTAGCATGCATTAACTGAAGTACATTCAAAACATGCTCAAAGGCAATGTAATCAGGGTAATACCCATTAGTTAAAACCCCTCCACCCCACATAGACCACACAGCCCACCCTTCCTCCCTGCACCATCCCAGTCTCACCTGGCGGAAGGGACTCCTCGCTGTACATATTTGTCTCTGGTTCCTCAGGTTGCACGTCATCTAGGTTCTGGTACAGGTCCACCTCCAGCAGGTCTTCAGTACGCGCTGGCAGGGGAGGAGGCTCCTCATATTCTGGTTCCTCCTGGTGGGCAGGGGCATTTGTTTCATGTTTTGGGCCACATACTTATGGGGACCTCACATGCCCACAGTAAACCAAAACAAGAGGAGCTCACATTAGCCCATCATACGTCAGAGGAGAAGACAGACTCATTATCCTGGAATTGGAATTCCCAAGGCCAGCTTCATTTGAGAAACTATGTTACTATTAGTGCCATATTAGAACCATAAAGCCAAATGGAATGGGAACACTGCATTGACAAAGATAGAAGATCAGAAGACAGAGGATGATGACCACAAACTAGTAATGTTGTAATTACTAGTAATAAATAAGCAATGATTGCAGACCATAGTATTTTTATGTTGACTGATCAAGGAAATTAGTCATCTCATCAAGGGCTGGAGATGGTACAGCAACACTGGCTCATTCCTGTTCTCTAAGTGTCTGATGTCTTCTAGTTACCATTGTTCAAGCTGCATCAGAATGAGACTTTCAGAAGCCTGTGTTTCTGTCCCATCTTCACTATTAGTGCAATTAGATCTACAGCTAAAGTGGACTAAAGAATCAGAGAAAGGGAAGCCATGAGATATTTTTTCATATGTCCAGAGGAGCCCTTCATATACCTCCACTGGTGGCTCTTGCTCAGGTTCAGGCTCAGGTTCAGGCTCAGGTTCAGGTTCAGCTTCAGGCTCAGGTTCAGGCTCAGGCTCAGGCTCAGGCTCAGGCTCCTCTCTGTAGGGTTTAGGCAGTGGCCTGGGCACCTGTGGGGTCCTTCTGGTCTCTGAAACAGGAGGAGGCTTTTGCTCTTCATCCTCCTCTCTGCTGCTCTGCTCCTGAGAAAAGGAAACGGGAGCTGTCATTTCCTATTCTGTCCATTCGTATGTTAGTCACGCAGCTGTCTGCCCTGCTCCCAAAGTGAATATGAAATCTCCTGTCTTCACGAGACTCCCATGAACGATCTCTTCACCATTAAATATTTGACTCCAAGAATGTGGGGATCTGTACAAAACAGGTGTTGGTGGAGTAGTATGAATATTTCTCATTGGGGGGAGAGCAAGTGCAGAGGTCTGTGTGTTATGTGTAGAGTCTGTCTACATGATTGAGTTTAGTGTAGTTTACACTCCACTTTAGTTTAGTTTACACTCCACTTTAGTTTAGTTTACACTCCACTGCGACTCATACCTGCTGCCTGTGCCGGGCCTCCTCCTGCTCCCTCTTCTCTCTGGCCTGCCTCCTGGCCCTCTCCTCCTCTGCCCGCTTCCTGTTCTCATCATTGGAGGACTGCGCCATGTTCTCAAAGCGTGCTCTCAGGTTCCCGGCCCCTGCACTCACTGAACATGTAGAGACATCACACACACACACACACACACACACCCAAACCCAAACACCCACACGCACACACACACACACCCAAACACACAAACACAAACACACCCAAACCCAGACATACACACACACACACACACACACACACCCAAACCCAAACACGCACACGCACACACACACCCAAACCCAGAAATACACACACACACACCCAAACCCAAACACACACACACACACACACACAAACCCAAACACGCACACACATACATTATTAAGGATGCTGTGAGTCTAAGCTATTAGTAGCCTAGACACACAACTCTTTCCAGTGGCTGCAGAAAGAAGGCATTGAGTCCACATTGGTCAGAATCTCAGGGCAGCAGACACAGCACACTCACAGGCCTCCAGTGGCTGGGTTTTCTCATAGGATGAAGAGGGGGTCTCCATGTCTGTGAAAGAAGCTGCGGCCTGGACAAAAACAAACGTCAGAGTAATTAATCTACTCATGTAAATGATGACCATGGAAGAGTCACAGAAGCAGAAGCAGAGGTAGACCAGAAACAGTGTCTTTAAGAGGTCACAAGCTAGAGCTATTGTACATGACATTTAAGTACCCACCTTATCGACGCGGTCTGTTTCCACACCGTACCGCCCACCAAAGCCCTTAGCATAGTCTGAGAAAAGAGATCGGACGTACATGTAACAAGAAATTTCCCATTATTTTTAATCTCAACTCCGTAACTTGCCTTTCCAGGGAGTTTTTGTTTATCCTGAAAAGGGAACTTCAAGGTCCTCACCTTTTCTGAGACAAATACACTTCATGGCAGACTAGATGCTAGAGTGTGCGCTCACCCTTCTGTGACTGGTGCTTCTCTGTCTCTCCCTTGTAGTCATAGCCCAGGGCTGCCTTGTCAACCTTCTCTTTCTCAACCCCATACTTCCCTCCAAAGCCCTTTGAGTAGTCTGGGGCAGAAAGGGTGGGAGGTCAAATTGGAAAATACAGTCAGGGAGATCATTTACAATCTGCAGTTGTCGATTCCACCAGTAGAAGGTGCTCTCACCTTTCTGTGACTGGTGCTTCTCTGTCTCTCCCTTGTAGTCATAGCCCAGGGCTGCCTTGTCGACTTTCTCCCTCTCAACTCCATACTTCCCTCCAAAGCCCTTTGAGTAGTCTGGGGCAGAAAGGGTGGGAGGTCAAATTGGAAAATACAGTCAGGGAGATAATTCATAATCTGCAGGTGTTGATTCTGCCAGTAGAAAGTGCTCTCACCTTTCTGTGACTGGTGCTTGTCAGTCTCTCCCTTGTAGTCATAGCCCAAGGCTGCCTTGTCAACCTTCTCCTTCTCAACCCCATACTTCCCTCCAAAGCCCTTTGAGTAGTCTGGGGTAGCAGAAGAAAGGGAAACCGGTAAGAGGGGAGGGACACAGTTAAATACTGTATGTGATTGTTTTGAGAGATTAGTTGTTTGGAATTGAACTTGTATGGTACTGTACCTTTTTGTGAAGTGTGCTGTTCTACCTCTCCCTTGTACTCGAAGCCCATGGCTGACTGCAAGATTAGAATATTAGACTGACTTCATCAGAAAAGCTATCACCCAGATATATTACAGTACGTTATTGTGATACTTCCCATTTATACATACTCAGAGAGAGGCAAACAGTTAAGAGCTTACTACACTGAATACAGCTTGTACATACACTTGTTTACTTGTTTTTTGTATCTTGTTCAACTAAAGATTTGAACAAGCTAGAAAAATGTACAGAGATTTGGGAAATGCAATTCATCACAAGCAAAATAACAAAATATATCTAAATATTAGCAATTTTATTTTGGGTCAAATGTCAATCTTATCGAAAGGGGAAAAGTAAAGAATGTGCACAAAGTAACAGGAACAGTGGCAAGTGAGCCAGTGTCTGTGGCAGCTATGCATCCCCAAACTATGCCCCCACCACCCTGCTTCACAGATGAGGGACCCCCTTGGTTCTTGGGCAGTTCCTTTTAGCCTCCATGCTTTGCTGTTGCCATCACTCTGATACAAGTCAAGAGTGATGGCACACTTGGTCTCACCTGTCAACATCTTTTCCAGAACTCTGCAGGCTCTTTCAAGTACTACTCAGCAAACTGGAACCAAGCCATCCTGTTTTTGCAGCTAACTTGTGCTTTGCACCTTGCAGTGTAGCCTCTGCATATCTGTTTGTAAAGTCTTCTGCTGAGAGTAGTCAATGACACATCCACGGCTGCCTCCTGAAGAGTGTTTCTGATCTATCGGACAGGTGTTTGGGCTTTTTTCTTCATTGTGGCAAAAATTTGTAGGTCATTAACTGTTGAGTTCTTCCTTGGCCTAACAGCCCCTTTGCAATTACTGAGCTCAACAGTGCTGTCTTTCTTATTAAAGATGTTCCAAACGTTTCAGGAAGCCTATGTCTCTGACTGCTCTTATTTCTCAGCCTCATAATGGTTTCCTTGACTTTCATTACTACAATCTCGAAAATCAAGACAAGATACTTAAAGCTTTCTTGTACTTGCTAGGGGTGTGAACGGTTAAACGGTTAACCAAAACCTATTTGTAAACAGTTACAAAAAATTGGTAACCGATAACCGTTTTTTTTTTTTCTGAAGATTAAATGGTTTCAAATAAATGCACATTCATCACTAGGCTTATTGCGGTTCTAAACTATTCTAAACTGGCAATCGACAAGATTCAGTAGTTTGAGCAAGCAATCTGGCCATTTCAGGGGGTTTAAAATGCAAACACCACAGGGAATTGAATGCTACAGTAAATTAAAATCATTAGAACAGTCGCCTATGGTAAAATAGACCCGGTGTTGTATTCTATCAGCCGAATACTGCCTGAATTTTGAGTGCACAACCCGGTCTATCAGGCAGAAGCCACATCCCTGATACTTGTACTAAGCAAGTGATCGAATACACCTGACAAATCCAGAACAGCAGAGAAGCCGACTGTCCAATGACTTTTGGTCCCCTAAAATGTGGGGAACTATGTATAAAAAGGGATTTCATTCCTACATGTATCACCCATTTCAAATCCAATCTCCTGAATTACAGAGCCAGACAGAAATTGTACCACTGCCCCAAATACTTACGGCCTGCACTGTATTTGTATTCTATGTCAGCAATTGACCAATATATGGTCAACAGTAAAATTTTTGAGGTCACCAGTATGTTCACACCTTGTCCACTCGCTCCTTCTGCACCCCAAACTTTCCCCCAAAGCCACGAGATGCATCTGTCTGTGAGGAATGCTGCTCCACCTGTGCCACATAGCTGTGTCCCAGAGCACCCTGGGAAATGACACACACAAGCACAAACACACACAAACACAAACACACACACATACATACAGTATAAGGGTGGATGCATAAACACAAAAACCAGAGGTGTCCAGGGGTCAGAATGTCAACTTCATGGCACGGGTTTCTTCCACCCATGAACTCAGTCAGCAGAATTCTCTAATTAGTTCTACCTCCTGGCGGAAGAATTGTGCTAACGAGCAAAGAGGACGAGAGGGGGACATTTTCTGAACCTGGATTTTCCACCTCTGCCACAAAACGCACATGTGCATACACCAATATGAACACAAGCCTATACTCACATACAGTACAGAGTTGTTATAAAAGCTGTTCTGTTATGAGTAAATATAATGACTGTAAAGATAAAGAAAAGTGACTGTAAAGGTAAATCCGTGAATGGATTCAGACTACATTGTATGTGGTTATTATGGTACGTATTAAGCACCAGTAAAACTTGATCAAATCAGATGCATTACAATATTGACTTACAGTATATCAATCTAAACATTTCCATCTATTTCTATGTGGGGATTAAATGGGTGGAGTTTATTACCAGACTCTGAGCTATTGGGTCCAGATCATTTATGACATCAAGAGGGACCTGACCTAATAGCCAATAAATGTCACAACAAAAACATCCTGGGTTCAAAATTCTGGCCAGGGGCTGTATGGAGTTTGCATCTTGCTATTTTTCAGCTCTTAATCCATCTACCAACCTTCCAGTCTCCCTCCTTTTCCAATACAATTCACTTATGGGTCCAACATTTTGGGAGAGGTTGAGAACGGGGGTGGTGAGGCAGTCCAGACCATGGCCATACAATCAAGACATTGTTTTCAATACTGATTTTATGTATAATTTAAAATGTCTGTCATTATAGTTATTTGCATTACTTTGAATAGATTTTTGGTGAATGTGTAGTGGCTACATCTCTTTGCAGAAATGTATGATTATTTCAACTATTTACAGCTCCTTTACAGTCACTTTAAATTGCTTGAGTTGACATATTTCATTTGGTTTTGGAGCCTGACCTTGTCCATGCGGTCCTTTTCCACCCCAAACTTTCCTCCATATCCATACGAGGCCTGCGGGGCCTTTTCCATCTCCTTCTTCTTCACTGTCTCATGCTCCTGAGACACCTTCTGTCTGAGCTCCGCCACACTGCCCAGAGAGGAGACACACTGAGCACGCCATGCACACCCACACACACACACACACACACACACACACACACACACATACATACACCTACAGACAAATGCACACACTCCCACTACCCACAACCCAACCCTTACTATGATGACAGGCACACACACACACCCATACACACACACACACACACACACACACACACACACACACATACGCACATATACCTACAGACAAATGCACACACTCCCACTAACCACAACCCAACCCTTAATATGATGACAGGCACACACACACACCCATACACACACACACACACACACACACGCACACACACACACACATACACACATATACCTACAGACAAATGCACACACTCCCACTAACCACAACCCAACCTTACTATGATGACAGGCACACACACACACACACACACACACACACACATGCACACCATCACACACACCTACAGACAAATGCAAACACTCCCACTCATCACAACCTGACTCCTACTGTGATGACAGGCACAAAGACACACACACACACACTACAACCTGTGACCCCTTCTGCAATTACAGAAATACACATGCTGTATGCAGACATATGCACATATCTGTTTGAGCTGTACTATAACAAAAGGACAGAACATATAATACACACACCTCTTCTTGTGCACTATGCAAGAAGAGAGCAGGGCATACACCCACAAATACACTGCCCCATCCAAGGGCCTACTGTATCTCAAGGAGAAAAAACATACAACATATTTTGAGCACTAGTGTACCACAAGTAGAGAATTTCGCTTTGTGCACAATAAAAAAGGGCTTGGGCATTTACATAGAGAATGAATGCAATGAAACACTTGACAGGCTCTAGTCTGGATGAGGCGTCCACAGCACAAAGGGAAGGAGCTGCTAGAACTGACTCAGCTTGCTACTGCTTTAAGCCCTTATTTGGCTCCTCAGCAGGCTGCATACCTTCTCAACTTCCTCTTCCTGTTTCCAGCGTCACCACATTTATATAGTGGTTTCCATGACGCCACGAGTTTCATACACTCTATTCCTTTTAATGACACCACAATTTCATCCATTTTTTTATTTTTATTTTTTCTACTGCAATTATAATAACCGGCTGTTTAACTCTCCACCCTTACTGCAAATTACCTGGTGGTCTTTAGTGGTCACAAGGTGGTCTTTAATTTGCCCCAGCTCCCTGTACTTATTTCACACGTCTCAGAATCATAATCCTCTCATGTGCACATGCACGGATACACACAGATGCACCTTTTTTCTTCAATGAGCAGTGTTACCTTAAGTGCTCCTGTCGACCAGAACCTTCGATGGTCTTGGAGCCCCACCGTTGCTCCTGCTCTGACACATCATTCTGAAACAGAGACAGGTCAGTCAACACAAACACACAAACACACACACACACAAACACACACACCTACAGCTTACTGCATGGCACACACTCAGCACTGTCTCATATGTAAGCAAGAGCAGCAAAACGCAGAACAACATTTGGTTAGTCATCCTTCTCAGTAAGAGGTGTACAACTCTGGAACGCATTACAATCTGAAATAAAAAAATTGACAGAGCTCAAGGCTTTTAACACACATTCAAAACAATGGCTGAAACTGAAGCAAGTCTGTGAACACTGATATTATGGTAGAATGGGTAGATGGGTAGGTAGATAGGTAGACCCTCTGAAAACGCAGGCACTATCATGCCTAGATACATACAACAACAACAACAACAACAACAACAACAAAAAGATGAGTTAGGAGGAGGTAGCTGAAGTAGGCATCTCTCCCCTTCCCTTCTGACAGTCCGTCTCACCTCAAAATCAGGATCTGTCTCCCAGTCATCCCCTCCTGAGGCCACTTTCACGTTGACATTGTGACCCACCACTGACTTCCACATCTACAGAGAGACATAGGGGGAGAAAGGCTTAACAGTCGCAAATATAAATTCCACATGCACCTCTCACATACTCAACATGCATGTCCAACAATCAGTTGCAAATATTGGCATTTGTTCTTCATTGTTCATGCACTTCATTTTTTAATCGTTACTGAGGCCCTAAACTTCCCCCTTAAACGAACACTGAGATTGAGAACATTACATGCATGCATTACATGCATACAGTATGTACAACCAGATGTGCTGTTGCTATAGGCTATACTGTAAACATTCATTACAACATGGACATTATGTTTTAGCAGTAGCCCATCAAATTTGCACTTGTCTTGGGTAGGCCTAACTGCAGATGACAACAGAAAGACTTCATAAGTGTACCTGCGTACAGCCGGAATATTTTGAGATATGGCGTCCTATTTCTACTTTTGTTTTAATCAATTTAACCAATGACCACGAACACCCTGCTTATTTATTGTATACGGTTTCCTCCACAAAATATCACACAACTACCTCTGTAGTCCGGGAGCTTTAACAGCGTACCTACAACATAGTGAAGACAGTAGTCCATAAGAACGGGTGTGGAGGACATTATGCCCGATGGACGTCACGTGAATAGTTTAATTTATGTTAAGGTTAAATATAAATATAACTTCCTGAAACAACGGAATACGGAATTGGTATTTTAAGGTTTGCATGAATGTATAAATACGTTCTCCTTGATGGTTTGCGTTGTTTTAAGGCATCAGAATTGATGCGAAACTGACAAATAACTCAATGACGCTACAGTTACTCCTCTATCACAATAACGGTACCAATGATGTTAGTCCACTGTGCTTATAAATAGAATGCAAATTGAACTTAATTGCTTGTAACATGTGCTTAACTTCCATAAAAGAAACGTTAAATGCTTGCTTCGAACTCAGCTTTTAGACTACATTAGCAAGCGAAGCACTTCCTCAATCAAATAAACCAAAAGTTTTTTTGCATTTAAAATGTGCATTATTGTAAAATGTGCATTACCATAATAACACCCACCTCCCAGAAAAAAATAAAACGCATTTCGCGTTATTTAATATGCTTTCAGTTAATAATACGTCAAATAAAATGAAAAAGAAGTAAACGTATAGGTTTTAGCTGACTTATGACTTCCTGATTTTAAATAACCTTGCTGGCAACGTTTATTTTACAGTTTGGGATTATTCAATGAATTCAGTATCACAAACATTTTGCTAAATTGGTACTTACACTGTATGAGTCTCACTGGGCCGTCAAGTTTATATAAAAATGTTAAGACGGCACTCCACCTGTGCTTAGTCCGGTTCGAGAAGTCGACAGGAAACCAAACGCGTCACCGATGACAGAGGCGTGCTTATATATGCAAGCAATATTTGGAAATCGAAGGTACAGTACACAGCCGCACACCGTTATTCGGCAATAGCGCTGTCAATAACGTCAACAAAATGACAGGCCTTTTCCCATAAATTGTAGACTTTATTTAAAAAATAACTCGGCAAGACGACAGGGTGAAGAATATGAAAGAATAGGTTTTTTTTTTTGTTTTTGTATTTTTTTACACTGATTATACAGAGATACAGAAACACTGGACTGTGCGCACAACAGACCAAACAGCTCCGAAATGGCAATTATTTTTCTGTCAATAATCATACAACTCTCCTATACAATATTAATTTACAGTATAATGGATCAGGGCTGTGATGTGATAGGGGTGATGGGACAGAGGGAGGTGCAAAATGGCATGGAAATCTCAGAAGTCACGGGCAACTGTGTAGATTTATAAATCTACAGAAATCTATGCAGGTCAGACTAGATCTGCTCGGAAGAAAAAGAAAGAAAAGGAGAAGAAATTAATTATGAATTATTATTATTATTATTATTATTATTATAAATTAATATGGGGATATCCATTGGCTGACAAGGTATAACACTCCATTGGAATTGAAGCAGTAACATTGATGCATTAAATTAAATGACAAAGGCACTGCTCTTGGCTTTCACAGAGCAATGACAGTGAGGCGTAGAAAGGATCCTCACTGGCGTGTGATGGAACACACAGCCGATAGGGCTACCCCTCACCACACACACACACACACACATTATATAAAAAACGCACCGTTCATACAGTCACATGTTCACACTGAGTCCAGTGAGCTGATGTACATTCTCAAGACAGTGTTGTTTAAAACCAATATTTTAATAATACAGTAAAGTAGCTAAAGGTCTACCGGAAAGCTGGAATGTAGTTGATTAAAATTCTCCCTTTTCTCCCAGTTCCATTGCAAGGTCCATGTGTGAGGGACAGAGTGACAGAGGGAGATGAATTTAACCATAGCCTCCAAAGCCCTCCTCTCCCCCGACAAACAGCGATTCTCTCCGACTCACAAGGCATCTTCTGTGCAATGCTGCCCTTTTCACTACCGCAATCTTTCTGACACCTTTGTAGGAAGGATTAGCCTTGGCATAAAATTTTTACAGTTTGTGGATAAAGTATACCCCTTAAATAGCAAGTGTACCTCTGTTGAAGTGTTCAGAGTTTCTTAGGGGAAGCAAAGTGAAGGACACTAAATGTAGAGCACTGGGTGCAGGCAGAAGTAGAACTGGTAACTGTCAGTTCTATACTTATGGCAAACCAGGTGCCATCCTCTAACATTAAGGGACATTAACCCAACCCAGTCTTGGAGATGCCAGTGGATATAGTGGTGCATGATCCCGCTTTGTTTTGGGGTAATGTCTTGGGCTAAGACAAGTCTTTTTCTTGTTTGTACTGCATCCAAAAAATGCGTGGTACACTCTAAGCCTGTCCCGTGCTCAGTCGTTTTGAAATGATGTCATCAGCAGGCGCCGGTGGGGCTCTCACAGGTAGCCTCCCAGGCACAGCAGCAGCAGGACGTGCACAGTCAGCAGGTAGAGGGAGGCCAGCAGGGGGGTGCGCTGGCGGGAGCAGAACGCCGCCCGGAGCATCCGGCCGAGCCCTGGGCCAGTATTCCGGCTCTGGGACACAGGCAGGGTTCAGGTGAGCATTAGACAGAAAACTCTGCACATTTCTGTATTCTTACAGCACTCGCATACATCCATGTATATGTATATTTTCATGCACGCTAAATATCTGCTTTGGCAATTGTGAGTAGATTAGTGCCACTAAAGCAGCCACAAGTGCCAGGATAGCTAGAGAGTGAGAGAGCAATGGAAAGGCAGAGAGGAGAAAGGGCACATGAAGGGCAGGGACACAAAGAAGGGAGGTGAGGTAGTGAGGAACTTCAGATGTGAAAGGGAGGAGACAGATTTTACATTGACATTTTATAATTATTATATGTTTTGCTTACTCATGGAAATTGTTATACTCATAATGTCTTATATTTTCTTATTTGATTATACTATAAAATAATACAGTAGTGAGAGAATTTAAGAGATGATATTTCATCAGAGAGTGAGGGATGATGTGGAGTCGCAAGTGAAGGAAGCTACTCTTTATTTGCCCATAAATACTCCAGGGAATTTCCATTAAGTTTAAGAGTGAAGAGTACAGCATGAATCACATCTTTATCCTTGTAAATGCAGGGACTGAGTCTTCACAGCTCTTAAAACTTTCTCTCCAGGGATGCAGTGATAGAACTGGGCAGTGGGATGCAGTGATAGAACTGGGCAGTGGGATGCAGTGATAGAACTGGGCAGTGGGATGCAGTGATAGAACTGGACAGTGGGAGGCAGTAATAGAACTGGACAGTGGGAGGCAGTAATAGAACTGGACAGTGGGAGGCAGTAATAGAACTGGACAGTGGGATGCAGTGGTAGAACTGGACAGTGGGATGCAGTGATAGAACTGAACAGTTTTCATTTGAGCCATCAAGCTGGGAGGAGGCATGTGAAACTCACCCGTGTCACAGTGCCCTCTGGTGGCTCGATGAGGACAGCGGTTTCTGAGAAATTCCCCTCTTCTGACTGCCACATGCCCTGTGCATGCCTGCAATGCAAGGCGAAGTTAGACAGTATCGTCACGCTTGTTGGAACAGATTAATCTGTGAATTGTTTTGAAAACAGCTAAGCAGGTTAACACCATCTACTGTGTTCAACTTCTCACAAAGGTGAGAGGGTTTCACACAAGATTATGATAAAACTTATTCTACTTTGGTTGTGAGGCTGGTAAATTAGGAACTATGGCAGAAACCCCTTTACGTGAATGATTCAAATCTGGGGACAGCAACAGATTATAAACTCTGAAAAGTAATACGGGGTGAAGGAGACACAAAACATCAATCAAGGAAGGACCATCAGAACCTCACTCTGCTTTATGCTGATACATCCATTTTTCCCCACACAGAGAGACACTTATATTCATGGAGTTCACCAAGGAGAAGGTAACAATATCTCACTTGTCATAAAAAATGGCTGCATGGCATGAGAGCTAAATCATACACACACACAGGCTGAGACACCTTCATCATGACCACAAAGATGGACAAAGATAGACAATGAGAGGGAGACTCATGGTTGAATACAATATTCAATCATAACACTGTAAAACACGTTTTCAGGCAAAATCTGGCCGCACCTCTTCAGACGATCTTGTGTGGCCAGCAACTGTTCCTCCATTGCCTGTCTGTGTTCCAATTCCTCATCCAACCTGTAATAGAGAAGGGGTGGTCACTACGCTTATTCTTTCACTTTTCAACGTTTTACAGAAATAATCACGGAAATGTGCTTTGAGTCATAACAAACGAGGCAAATGAATAGCAATATACAGTATACCAAGAAGCACACATTACAAAGACAACTTAAGTCAATAATTGTAATGATAAAAATAACAATAGCGAAGTAAAAAGTTTTGCCATCATCATTAGAAAGCTGTAAAGCCAAGAAGAATTTAAGTTGTAGGAATAGTGTATGTGACACTTTTGCTGTAAAGGAATAAGCATGTATAAGCCTATGGGAGTATGTGGTTGAGAGAGCCCATTAGAGTGTGTGTATGTGTGTGTGTGAGTGTGAGTGTGAGTGTGAGAGAGAGAGAGAGAGAGAGAGAGAGAGAGAGAGAGAGAGAGACCCTATGAGAGTATGTTTGTGAGAATGAGTGAGAGTATGCGATACCTGCGCTGCAGCTCCTTGAACTCTGACCTGTATCCCTCGCTCTCTGTGGAGCTGCTGCGCTCCTGAGGGGCTCCAGGGGCACTGTCCATTTCAGGGCTACCCTGGAGGTAACAGGGTTTTCCAAAACACTTCCATAAGCAAAGTATACTTTACAAGAGCTGCCTTTACTAACAATGCTTTGATAACAGCAATCTGAAACAGGACTAAAAATGTCTAAGTGACAATTCAGCAAGTGTAAAGAAATCCCAAGAAGTGTTAACCTTGGTTTTATCCTCCTGCATTTCCTGAAGCTGCCTCTGGAGGGCACTGCAGCGACTCTGGGCCTCATCCAGCCTCTGAGAGCGGCTCACCAGCTGGGCAGCCAGCGAGTGTTTCTCTTCAGACACCTGAGATAGCTGGGGAGAGGGAGGGAGAGGTAGGGGCTGAGCCACCCAACACATCACACCACAGGGAGAGGGCAGTAGGAAGAGGAAAAGAGAGAGGGAGAGAAAAGGTGAAAGAGAGAGACGGTACGAACGGATGGATTTGGAAAACAAGCAGGACACATCACGAGATGAGAAATAACGAATCAGATGACAGTGAGAAATCAGGTGAAGCGGACAGTTATGAACCAGGGAAAGGAGGTGAAGGAGAAAGGCACACAGGAGCAGCATTAGTGATAAAGCAGCAGTGTAGGAGGGTTGGAGCAGCAGGGTGGCAGGGAGGGGGCAAGCGACAGGACCACACTTCTGTTAGAACAGAAGATCTGGGACAGAAATAGAGGACATCATGCTGAAACATGCCAGGATGACATATTTCTCTCTGAAGCCTGTCTGGGTGCCCTTTACCAAAATGGCTGCAACTGCACATCTGTTTTGGCTCTGCAGCTGGTGTAATGGGTGTTTCCCACATGTCCAAAGAACAAACTTGTACTATTGCTGGGCATGAGTTAGGACAACTAACCATTTGTAACCATACCTGTACAGTCTCTGAATTTGGCAGTATTTGAGAGCATAAAGGAGAACTTGCATCTGGATTTGGTTTACATTACATTACATTATTGGCATTTGGCAGACGCTCTTATCCAGAGCGACGTACAACAAAGTGCACTGAAAGACCCTAGAGGGAAGTACAATTTCAATTGCTACCCGTACAACAAAGACAAGGACCAGGGCGAAATGTCTTTTTTTCTCCTTTTTTTTTTTTTTTTTTTTTTTTTTAAATCAACAAATAAACAAACAAACAACAAAGCAAAAGTGACCAAACTTAACTATCCAAATACTGCTTACCTATCCAACTAAAAATACCGAAACACAAAGTAAATCACAAGACAACAATTAAGGTTCACAGGGAGGTAGGGAGGGATGGGGAGAGGTGCTGCTTGAAGAGGTGCGTCTTCAGATTGCGCTTGAAGGTGGGGAGAGATTCTACATTTCTGACCTCAACGGGGAGTTCGTTCCACCACCGTGGAGCCAGAACAGACAATAGTCGTGAGCGTGAGGTGGAGGTTCGGAGAGGGGGGAAGTGCCAAGCGGCCTGTGGAGGCTGAACGAAGAGGTCTGGCAGGGGTGTAAGGTCTGATGATTTTTTGTAGGTAAGCTGGGGAAGACCCCTTAACTGCTTGGAAGGCTAGCACCAATGTTTTGAATTTGATGCGAGTTTAACGGTGGCCAAAGAAATGCAGAGTGCTGGTTCAATTCGGAGTGGCCAATACAGAAGCCAACAGCACAGCAACATCTCACACAGCAACACAGCCAATAATCAAGATGACGATTAACTGCACTTAAATACTGCTGTTTGGGACCGCAAAAGCACTTTACAGTGAAGGAAGAAGCTCACTTCCCAACATAACCAATTTTGTAGCAGCCATTTTGTGCCAGAAAGCTAACCACACATCAGCTAGAGAGGCAGAGTTTGAGGGAATTAAATAGCAGTCGCTACCTTGCTGCTGAGATCTATGATCTTCAGCTCCTTCAGTTCAAGTTCCTTCAGAGGGTTATCTTGCTGGCTGCTTAGCTGCCCGCTTAGCTGCCCGCTTTCTGCCTGCAGGACCTGGTGCTCAGCAGAAAGGTCTGTCCCCAACGGTGCCTGTGCAAATGAAAATTAATAGAAGTCAAAATAACCACAGACAGTCATCGCTGGGCTCAAGTAGCAAGTAGAGATGACCTTTTGTGTTTGAACATATTTATGAGGTACACTACAATCAAAATCTACATCCTAAGTAACCCATCATCAAGAGTGTGATAATGAATGCATGCATGCATGAATTCAATGGAGCGAATAATGAATTCTGACTGGTTTTGCTATTACCAGCAGGAGAAATGTTCACAATTAAGAAGTAGAATTCACACGACTCAAAAATAACTCCCTTAACTGTGCCCCCATGCACAGAACACGAGGGAGGGAGTAAGGCACCGTCAGCACCCCCATTTCATCTGCCGCTCGCCTCCTCACCTCTCTCTGGTACTGCTCTGCCTGCACTTTGGGTGAGAGCGCACGGGCCTCCTCCAGCATGGCGCTGAGCTGCTGGACCTGCTGGTCTCGGTCAGTAAGAGTGGCCAGGGTCTGCTGCTTCAAGAGTTCCGCCTGGGCCTGCCAGTCCACCCTCTGCTGCCTGACAGACACAGGGAGAAGGACATGCATGTTAATCACAGGTAAAGTGGGAACAAACTGAGGTCTCATCGATCATCAACATGGACTACTGCTGACAAACTACTATGCACAAATATTGTTCACAGAGTTGCAGAAGTAGTTTGGGCTGCTTGTTTCTGGTGTTCTACATACACCTAAAAATATTTGATTACCATTAAAATAAAATACTCACGCATCACAGACTTCTGCTGTGAAGTGCAGTGCCTTACCTGAGTGTCTCCAGCTCCTGTCGGTCATTCTCCAGTCGCTCTTCCCTCTCTTTGGCCTTCCTCCTCTCTTCCTCCAGCTCCAGGGCAACCCTGGCCAGCTCCTCGCCTCCCTGGCCCACCCGGGACAGCTCGGACCTCTGAATCCGTAGCTGCTCCAGCTGGAGAAAATGGCAGGAGGGGATGACAGCCTTACATCACAAACCTTCACACTACTTTCACATAAACTATGCCGTGTGTGCAGGTACATTACATTACATTACATCATTGCCATTTGGCAGACGCTCTTATCCAGAGCGACGTACAGTTGATTGGACAAAGCAGGAGACAGTCCTCTCCTGGAGCAATGCAGGGTTAAGGGCCTTGCCCCAGAGACCCAACGGCTGTGCGGATCTTATTGTGGCTACACCAGGATTAGAACCACCGACCTTGCGTGTCCCAGTCATTTACCTTAACCACTACGCTACAGGCCTGACTCAGGTACAAAGTAATTAATAGGAACATTCATGATAAACTACTCTGACACTTGTGAACACTTTAATGCTCATTTTCTTTCATCACAATGAGTGAAATCAGTCTAAAATGACCAGCACATGCTATGAATGACAGACATAAGCTGCTCCTCACCAGCCTCTCCCTGTCGTTCTGCAGGGCTGAGAGAGCGTTCTTCAGGGCCCACACTTCACCAGTGGAGCCAGCAGGGGGCGACGGTGATGCAGGCTGCGTGCCCATCCTGCTCATCTCCTCCAGGCGGAGGCGTAGCTCCTCCACCTCGTTGATGGCCTGGTCCCGGGAGTCCTGCAGGGACGCCATGGCCTGTCCGAAGGACTTGTTCTGTTCCCGGATCTGGGCTGCCTCCTCCCTCTCGGTCAGGAGCTTCTGCTCCAGCTCCACCAGGTCCCGGGCCAGCTCCGCCACCCTCTCCTCCGCCGTCTCCGTCTCTGTGCGCAACACCCCGCCCTCCCAGCGCAGCTCGCTCAGCTCCTTCACCCGGGCGTCCTCCGCCTCCCTCATCGAATGGAAGTCCCCCTCCAGGGAAGCGACCTGGTCCAGCGCCGCCTGCAGCTGCTCCCTCAGCTCCTCCACCTCTGCCCTTGCCCCATCCCCAGCGGCCCGACTCAGCGTTACCCTCTCCACCGCCACCTCCCGGCCCCCAGCCTCCTCTCTCTCCCGCTGCAGCGACCTTAGTTCAGTCTCCATCAGCTGCTTCTCCTGCTCCAGGGCTACAATCCGCTGAGTCTGTCCAGCTAGCAGCTGCTTGTGCTGGGAGTCCTTCATGCTGAGCACCTGGGTCAGGTCGTCCCTGTAGCCATGCAGCTGGGCCGACAGCTTGGCCTTCTCGGCGTTCAGGTCATCCCTCTGCACCAGCAGGCCCCGCAACTCCTCCTTCAGGCTGTTGTTCTCCCCTGCCGCCTCCTGGATCAGTGCGTCCTTCTCCATCATCACCTGAGGAAGAGGAGGCATGATTTAAATGATACTGCTCGATAACACATGCTGTAGAATGATATACCAGATGGAATGTGTACACTTGGACACTGCACATTTTGCAAAAAAGGCACCAATGAATCACCGAGTCGAGTCCTTTTGAATCAACATTGGACTGGACTGAAAAAAAAATACAACTGAAATTATAGTAGGAGGTGTAATATTCCCCTAACCTGCAGGTGGCGCTCCTCCAGCTGTTTGTATTGGGTAAGCACTCGGTCGCGGTCATCCTGCAGGGAGCCCATGGCCTTGGTGAAGGCATCCAAACGGGCTTTGCTGTGACTGCTCTCCTCCACTGCTTTGCGTACCCGGTCCTCCAAGCCCCGCACCTCCTCTCTCCTCTCCTCCACCTCTTTCTCCGCTTCCCGTGCCCTCCCATCTGCCTCCCGCCTGGCCTCCTCTGCAGCCTGGGGATAAAACATACATCATACCAATCACAGTCAAAAAAAAACGTTGAGTGAGAACACCCTGACACAACAAACTCATTTCACCACCAGCTGAAAGGCCAGTTCCAGAATAATTTCTTATATCAGTCAATATACAGAAACTGCTTGTGTGTTGAATTCATTCAGTAATGTCATGGCAGCTTGCATATGCATATTGTAAAATGTGGCATCATTCGTGGTAGCAATTATCTAAGAAACTTCTTTACAGTGAGATACAGAGAGAGCCATTACCTGTGTGACAGCCTGTTCTTTTTCTCCTAGAAGCTCCATCTCTCTCCTCTCCTTCTCCCCAAGCTCCGTCTGCAGGGCCTCGGTCAGGGCCTTGGAGGACCGTAGGTCTGTCTCCAGCTGCTCAAGACAGAGCCCCAGCCTTCTCTCCTCTGCCTCCCTGTCCCTCAGCTCTGCTCTGGCCTTCTCCGCCCCACGCTGGAGCTCCCCCACGGCTTCGTCCAGCGCCTGGGCCCTGTGCCGAAGCCCCTCAGCCTCAGTCTCCAGGGTGGCCAGCTGAGCCCGCGTCTGGGCCAGGGAGCTCTCCGCCTGTGTCAGGGCTTCCTTCAGTTCGCCCCGCTCCTTCTCCAGAGCAGCCTGGCTCTCTCTGTGCCTTTTCCCCTCCTCTTCCCACTTATGCTGCCACTCTTCCTCTGCTTTCTGCAGCCTAATTCAATGATCAAGCGTCAAAAGTCAAAGTATTATACACTGACACAAGATTACTTAAACAGAAATAATACATACATACATAGATACATAGATACATACTGAAAATATACACATATATTTGCAATTAATTATCACCTTGCCAGTGCGAGCTGTAGCTCCGCTTTCTGGGCTGTCTCTTTCTGCAGCTGTTCTGTAAGGTCTCGCACACGCATCTCTGCCTCCCGAACGTCTGCCTCCTTCCCCTGAAGGGTGCTGTGGAATCGGCTCTCCCACTGCCGCGCCTCATCCAGCACGCGGTCCCTGTCATCCTGCAGCGATGACATGGAGCGCGAGAAGGCAGCCAGTCGCGCTAGCGATTCATCCAGTTGACACTGCATCTCCTGAGCCTGCTTCTCCCTGACAACTGCCAGTTGTCGGGCCTCCTCGGTTGCTACCTCTTCCCGCTCAACCTCTCGATAGGCGTCCTCAAGCCTCAGCTCGGCCTGCTTCAACTCTGCACCAAGTCGTAGTCTCACTTCATCCAGCGTCTGCTCTGCTTCCACCTTGCTCTGAGCCTCATGCTGCAGAGCCTTCTCCTCAGAGGCTCGCTGCTCTCCCCGTGCGTGTCCTAACTCCCTCTGTGTCTCTTCCAAACTCACTTTGCAAAGGGACAGCTCCTCTTCCACTCTCTTCATCTTCTCCGAAGTCTTTGTGGTCTCCTGGCGGGCAGCCTCCAACTCACAGCATGCCTCCTTCTTGCCCAGCTGCAGGGCCTTGGCCTCCTTGTCCAGTTCGCTGATTCGCTCCTGGTACTGGATGCAGTCTCTCTGCATCTGCCGCACCTCCAACTGTTTCTCCCTCAGCAGCTCCTCCAGCTGTCGGGCACGGCTCTGGCTGCCCTCCTTTCCTCTCTGTGCTGACTTCAGCTTCTGTTCCAGCTCCCTCTGCTTCCCTGTCTCCGCCTCTGCCTCTGCCCTCTCTCTCTGTGCTTGCCTCTTGTCCTCCTCCAGCCGGGCTGACCGGTCCTTCTCGCTCTCGGCTACAGCCTCCAGCTCCGCTCGCTCTCTCTCCAGCCTCTCCACCTCTCGCTGCAGCTCTGTGAGGCGCTCTCTGCTGTCTGCTGCCTCCTGCTGGTAGCCAGCAATGCTGCCATTGAGCTGGGCCAGCTGATTCATCAACCTCTCTTCCAAATCATCCTTCTCTGCCTCCAAGCGGGCCTGGACCTCTTCCAACTGGACCCCTTTTCGAATTGCCTCCTCCCTCAGGTTCTCCTCCCTCTCCTCAGCCACCTTCAGCTGCTGTTCCAGAGTGGACAGGCTTGCGGTCAGCTCAGCCTCCCACTCTTGCCTCGATTCCCTGTCTGAATGAAGCTTCTCCTCCCTCTCCTCAGCTGCCCTCAGCCGCTGCTCCAGGGAGGACAGGCTTGCAGTCAGCTCCAGTTCACGCTCCTGCCTCGATTCCTTCTCTGCATGAAGGGCTGCCTCAGCTTCTCTCACTTTATCCTGTGCTTGTTCCAGTGTGTGCTTAGAGGGTCCCATTTCTGGGGCATCCTCTACTGAATTTGGTTCTGGTGCAACTTCCGCAGGCATTTCCATCAGATTGGCTTTCTCAGGATCCTCACGGTTCTCATTGAGTTCCTGGTTTGTTTGAGTCAAAACCAAGCTAGACTGCTGTGCAATGACAGCCTCCTCCACTATAGCAACAGGACTGGGGCTTGTGTCCTGGGGCTGAGTGTTTGCTTTCTCAAGCTCCTGGGCCAGCTGCTCTCTCAGCTCTGTGGCTTCCTGCTCAAGCAAGTCTTTTTGGTCCCTCACAACTTCCAAATCAGCTTTTAGCATTTCAAGCTCCTCCTTAACTCTTACCAGCTCCTCTTTCTGTCTCCTATGCTCTCTCCTTTCAGCACCATCACCTTTCCTCTCCTCTGCCTCTCTCAGCCTCTCATTCTCTTCCTCCAGGTCCATGATTTTCTGCTGCTTAGTCTTAGCAAATTTCCTCATCTTTTCCTTAACAGTTTCCACTTCTCTCTGAGCTTCCTCGGCCTGCCGCTCAGCCTGCTGCCTGGCTGCCTCGTGCGCCCTGGCCCTTGTCATCAGCTCCTGCCGCTCCTGTCGGGCAGCTTCGAGAACCCGCCGCACACGCTCGGCCTCGTCGCTGACATTCTCATATGACTTGAGCAGCGTCTCGTACTCCTCTTTCATTCCCTGCACCTTTTCCTCCCATTCCTGGCATGTCTGCGCAGCCTGCTCCTTTGAGTACGAAGCCTCCCGCTCACGCACCTCCTTCTCCTTCAGCACCCCTTCCATTGCAAGCTTGAAGCTCTCGCAGGAGGCTCCCAGACTTTCGTTCTCCAGCAGGGCTCGGTCCACTTCCTCAATAAGCTTCTCTCTCTCCCCCCTCAGCTTCTCCAGCTCTGCCTCTCCGGCCTCCAGCCTCTGCCGAAGCTCTGCCATGACCGCCTGCGCAGAGACCAGTTCCTCCTTCAGTGTCTTGCTCTCCTTCAGCACATCCTTACGGGAGATGAGTGCCGCCTGTAACTTGCGCTGGAGCTGCTGGAATTTGGCGGTGTTCGCTGCATTTTCCTCTTCCTGCTGCTGTGGGACCTCGGCCTCCAGTCTCTGAGTCTTCTCTTGCTCTGCTTTCAAGTCTTCCTGCAGGGAGGCGATCAGATGATCCTTCTCCGACACAGTCTCCTGCACTGCTAGGAGGAGGGAGTTCTGCTCACTCAGCTGACAACTGAGCTCTGTGATCTCCTCATTCTTGCTGCTCAGGAACTGCTTGAACTCTTGCACCTCGGCCTGCAGGAGGCTAACAGGGGAATCTGGCCCAGTGTTACTCTCCTGTGCCTCTATCTCTGCCCTCAAGGCTTCTGTCTGAGACTGTGCCTGCTGCCACTTCTCCCTCAGTGCCTCCATCTCCCCTGAGAGCACATCGATCTGCCTCTCCTTTTCCCTCAGTTCCTGCAGCTCCTTACGCATGTCTAGGAGCTCAGTTTCCTTCAGTGACAGGCAGGCCTGGCTCTCCTCCAGCTGTCTCTCCAGCTCTTGCCGAGATGCTTGCTCGACCTCTATTTCCTTCTGAAGGGCTTTAAGGGCAGACCCATCAGCAGGAGCTGTTGGTAGAAGTGGTGGAGTTTGTTCCACACTGAGGATGGCATTGTCTTTCTCTGGTAGGGGCTCAGTATCTGGCTCTGTTGCAGAAAAATCCACCCAGTCCTCCTGACCCCAATCCCCGCCAGGTCTTTCCAACT
Source organism: Conger conger (assembly GCF_963514075.1). NCBI lineage: Eukaryota > Metazoa > Chordata > Actinopteri > Anguilliformes > Congridae > Conger > Conger conger. The sequence goes on from NC_083767.1 coordinate 48,754,342, forward strand.
TCTCTAAATTGGGGGCGTCTGCCTTCTCTTTCTCTTCCTCCTCTTCTGCTTCTGTCTTTGTGCTGTGAGCTTTTACCTCCTTCTGTGCTTTCAGTTGTTCCAGCTCATTCAGTTGTTCCAACAGCCTGTCCCTCTCTCTGGTCTGCTCATCAAAACGCTCCAGTAGCCCATTGTGCTCCTCTTTCTGCTGTTTCAGCTGCTCACGGAAGTGCCGGTCCTTCTCCTTGGCCTTGCGGATGGTGTCCTTCCGGTTTTCCAGGGCTTCCTGGAGCTTTTTCTGCAGGGTTTCATACTCCGTTTTTAGAGATGCCAGCTGTGACTGCAGTGCCGCTCTCTCATCTACCTCCCTTTGTGCCTGCTCCACATCTGGGATTTGGGATGGGTTGTTCTCCAACTCCTCATTCAGCTTCTGGTTAACTGCAAGGGCCTCAGCCAAGGCTTGATCCTGCTGGGCCATCCTCAGTTCCATTGTCTCAAAAACATTCTCTTTGGTTCTTAAGGTCTGTCTGGCTTCCTCCAAAGCAGCTTCCAATTGAAGAATGTCCTTTTTCATCCTTTCTTTTTCCATTTCATGTTCTGGCTCTGGAACCTCTGTAATGGATTTCTCCTCAGTTTCTCCATATTCTTTCCTTTTTTCTGCTTCTTGCTCAAACGCTTCAACTTTTCTAAGAAGCTCTTTGCGCTGCACCAGGGCTGCCTGCAGCTTCCTCTTCATTAGGTCTCCGTCTTTCTTTATGGTGGCCAACTTGGCACTCAGCTCTTCATTAGCCCTCCTTAGGCTCACCACCTCCTCAACCTCCTCTGTGGGGCTCCCTTTCTCTTTCTGCTGCTCTTCCCACACCTTCTCCAGATCCACCATTTGCTCTTTCAATTTCTTCACCTCGCTGCTAATTACAAGTTTTTCCTCTCCAGCCTGGTGCAGCTTGTCAGACATGACCATGCTAAGTTCCTCCAACTGCTGCGCCTTCTGCGAGAGGTGCAGCTGCAGTTCCTGGATCTCAGCGGACCGCTCACTGAGAACAACTTCGGCAGTAGCATTAGCCTGGGAGGCTTCCTGCAACCTAAGCTCAGCATCACTAAGCTTGTGTTCAAGCCCCACAGAGACCAGCTCCTTTTCTTCCAGCATAGCACTCAGCATCCTGGCCTGGCCCTCTTTCTCTAAGAGGCAGTGCTGGGCTTTTTCCAGGTCTACCTCGAGTGCCTGGAGCTTCTGGTCTTTGGAGCAAGCCTCCATCCTCAGACTGGCTAGTTGCTCCTCAAGGACCTTGCCTTCAGTACTCTGGCACTCTATTACAGAACTCCTTCGCTGGGCCTCCTCCTGCAGCTCTCTTGTGGCAGCATTCAGTGCCTCCTCCCGCTCTAATGCCAGAGATTCTGCCAGGTCCTTAGCTGCCTGCAGCTCCATCAGCTCCTCTTCCAGCTCCTCTGTCCTCCTCTGTGAACGTGACGCTCCTTCTCTCAGGCTCTGGAGCTCTGCCAGCAGCTCACTGTACCTCCTCTGCAGCTCCTCTGCCAGGAGTTGAGCAAAGGCCTGGCCAGAGCCTGAATCCACCCCCTGCAGTATGGCCCCCTGCTGGGTGATGTGCACCTCAACGCTTTCCCGAATGATGACAGAGGAGGAGTCTGCCTGCACAGAGCAGATGGTGGATGCGCTCTGCTCATCACCAGCCTCCTCCCAGGACTGCAGGTGCAGCTGCCCAAAGTCCTGCATCAAGGAGGGCCACTCCTGTCCGCCCTCTTGGTTGACAGCTTCCAGGAGTGTCCAGCTGCTAGGGGCTGCATCAGAGTCGCTGCTGGTCACCATCTCATCGGAGGGCGCTCCCTTTGTCTCCCCGTCTTCTGGAGATTCAGGCTGTAGGCCAATGAGCTCTGGGCTGCCCTCTTTATCTCCAGCAGCTGAGAGGAAGGAGCTGTCTTCAGCTACAAGGGCCACTTCCTCTGTTTCTGTGTCCTCTGGGATATCGATCAGAACTGAAACTTCACCCAGCTTGCCTGTAGTGCCCTCCTGGCCATGCTCAGTGCTGCCCTCTGGTGAACTCTTGCTACTGCAGCTCTGCTCTTCAGTGAATGCAAGACGTGTGCGTAGGGCAGCCAGCTCCTGTTCCTTCTCCAAAAGCTGTTGCTCAAGAGCCATCATTTGAGAATTGTCGAGCAACTGTGCACTGTTTGAATCATGCTCTCCACCCATGTCCTGGGAAAAGACCAGATGAAGAAAGAGAGTTTAGAGGACCATGTTATTTTAGATGTATTTTCCTTTTATTTTTTGGAAACTTTAAGAATGCATGGTTTTCGTTGCAATGTAATTTTATCCAAATAACAGAACAATAGTGTTCCAATATGGAAAATGTCCGTAAATAATGAATATGTTCAGACAGAACATTTAGCTTGTTTGGATACATACCTTCTCCATATGGGCTTGGTTATCTAGGGCTGGTCTAGCCATTCCTGAGAAATCCCAATAAAACAAATTATAATTTAACAATTCGGTATTACAATTCACATCAGCAAGTACTCGGTTGGCTGATTAATATTCTATTCACGTACTTGAATATAGCAGCCATAGCTCATACAACACTGGGGTAATAATACAGTTACCATAGCAGTTGATTTGAAGCAAAACTACGCTTCCTCATTGGTTAAAAAACCTGGATCTGTATCTGGAATTGGATCAACTATTATTCTAGAATATGCAATTAAACTGAACTCATTTGTGTCATCTATGGAGGCAGAAAATATGAAAATATTTTCAAAACTGTCACACAATATAAAATGTAACTGAAAGTACTTCTATACAATAAAAACAGAAATATACATGTATATGGGTATCAGTCAATAAACATATTAAGTCAAAAAGCCATCAATAACCAATTCTAAGATATGTAGCAAATATATTATGTAACCATAGCTGTCATTGAAAAATACAGACGTATTAAGAATGCATCATCTGAGTCATACAGGGTAATCACAGTTTGACTACATGCACTGTTGCTATTGGAGATGTGGGTGTCTCCTAATATGAGTGACAGCTGTTCCATGTTTGTGAAATGGGAGGACAGCCGTTATCAAATTAGAATTGCCCTTGCTCTCAAGTATTTACTTATAATATTTCACGTGATCTTTCCTTTGTTCCCTGCAAAGGACTGCAATAGTTTTTCCTCTACATTTTTTTAGAACAAATGATAGAGATCTCCATGTGACAGAAACATATGTCTCTAACGCATACCAGAACAATAGATGACAGATAGTCACCAAAAAATGTTTGATGGCACTTGGCAATTTTCAAATATTTTCTTTAGAAATGTTCCTGAAAAACCAGTCGAACACGTTGTGCCGAATTACGACAATGCCTCGGTGTGTGAGGGAGAGGCTTCAGTGCAGTGTCATATGTGTTCCACAGCAGTGTCTGGACTTTTAATCCAGCACCAGATTTAAACACACAGAAAGAGGGAGAAATGGTCCTTGAGACTAAGGACAATAATTGGTTGAAGGAGGCTTTGTGCCTGGTTGGATCAAAAGCCCAAAGACTACTGCGGCTCAATAAAAGTAGATTAAGGGGAAGATTTGATTCAAGGTTTTTCAATTCATAAAATCACCCAAACAAAGTGAACAACAATGGATTCTTCAGGTTGAGTTCTGTCAGTAGGTCAAGGTGGCACAAGTGGAAATGGATAAGATCAATTCCACATGAAGACCAGTATGCTTGCTGCCAGATACTCTCATGTTTGTGGGCAAATGGGCTGAAAGGCCTAGCCTTGTCATCACAATGTTCTTATGTCCTCATGGGAGGCCATCCAAAACAGAGCTTTGTTGAGGCAACAGTGAATCCATGGTCGTATAAACCGGCTATCTGATTGGCAGTTACACCTCACCTCCCTCTGCAGCCATTGGACCCTCCAGCAGTGGGTCAGTAACAGCCACAGCCTGCGAACCTCCAGCAATCTGGAAAAGGGAGTCGTCCATTCAGGTGTCATCCAACTTAATTTATGATTGTTGTATTCAGGGTATTCTAGCTGCCAACTGTGGTATGCTTGATTGTACTCTTCAAGGGTTCTGATTATCTGTATGTGTACACTAGGACTGGGAACTGTACCGTCCTCTCAGGTCCTCTTAGCACTCATACTTGTGTTTGATTTGCACTTCATTGTACGTCGCTCTGGATAAGAGCGTCTGCTATGTAATGTAAAGTAATATGACGCTAAAACACCCCCAATGTGCTGTTCTATTTGACTGGACAGTGTTGGCTTAAGTGGTTTTTCATGTGTATGAACCGTGTAATCTGCACTACATCAAGAAAATATTTCACGACACACAGACACACACAGTCAGGCTAAGACACATGGACATAAACGTTTGAAAAATTAAACCGAAAATGAACATGCTAAAAACTTAAAAGGCCTAAACATTCACCTCATGACCCCTTATCTCACCTTCAGTGAGCTGATTTGCAGCTCCAGCTGCTGTATCCTGGCAACAGATTCCTCACCCTCTGCAACGCTCTTATCCAGCTCTCCTGAAGGATGAGTCCAACCCAGTTAGATACAGATGTTCAACAGAAATAAGCTTGTTAAATGGGTTAGATCCTTACATGCCTGTATTACTTTTAAGTTTTTAAGATTGATCTTTGTTTCTATGTGGTGAATTTTGCCTGAATTACACGTTTACCACTGTGTTTAGTAAACCTCCATTACCATGCTAATTAGTTTGAGTCCCTTACCCTGTAGAGCCTCCATAGCCAGGCTGATCTGACTGCAGCGCTCCTCACTCCCGTGCCACTCGCCCCTCAGGCTGTTCAGCCGCTTCTCGAGAGTCCGCAGGGCCTCCATACAGAGGGTGGGGTCGCTCAGGACAGGGAGCTCCTCCCCCTCCCCCTGTGGCTCCGCCTCCCCCCCGGCCAGGGCGCGTAGCCCCTTCCACAGCTCCGCCATGGTCTCAGCCACCTGCTGCCGCTCCCCCTCCGTCTCCAGCCTGTCCCTCAGTGCGGCGAGTTCAGCCTCCATCCGTGCCATGGTCTCCCCTTCGCTCTGCGCCCCCTCTTCTCTCTCCCGCTCCACGGCCTCCAGCCTCCCTCTAAGGGCGATGAGCTCAGCCTCCATCCGGGCCACCACCTCCCCCTCTCTCCACTCTCGGTCATTCCCCTCTGTCTCCGTGACCTGGAGCCTCTTTCTGAGGGCGGCAATCTCTGCCACTCGCTCCCCGGCCTCGATCTCCAGCCTCGCCACCGCTTCCTCCTTCTCCCTGTCGGCAGCCTCCAGCCTCTCTCTGAGTGCAGCCAGCTCTGCCTCCATACCAGCCTCTACTTCACTCTTTTCCCTCAGCACCTCCTCGTTATCGCTCACTGCCTGTAGCCTCTCTCTGAGTGCAGCCAGCTCTGCTTCCATACGAGCCTCTGCTTCACTCTTTTCCCTTAGCGCCTCCTCATTATCGCTCACTGCTTGTAGCCTCTCTCTGAGTGCAGCCAGCTCTGCCTCCATACCAGCCTCTGCTTCGTTCTTTTCCTTCAGCGCCTCCTCATTATCGCTCACTGCCTGTAACCTCTCTCTGAGTGCAGCCAGCTCTGCCTCCATACCAGCCTCTGCTTCGCTCTTTTCCTTCAGCGCCTCCTCATTATCGCTCACTGCGGCCTCCAGTCTCTCCCTCAGGATGGCCAGCTCCGCCTTGGCACTGCTGGCCTCCTGGAACCACTGCTGCCTCTCCTCCTCCACCTGCCTCCTAGCCTCCACCAGCTCCTGCTCCATCTGCCTCCTAGATTCTGTGAGCTCCTCTCCCGCCTGCCTCCTAGATTCTGTCAGCACCTCCTCCGCTTGCCTCCTAGATTCTGCCAGCTGGTCCTCCATCTGCCTCCTAGCCTCGGCCAGCTCCTGCTCCATCTGCCTGAACTGAGAGGTGAGGATCTGCGGTTGGGAGAGGGACAGAGAGATTGTGTGTGAGAGAGAAATACAGGTGGAGTAGAAGAGAAAAGGAGAAAACAGGATCACTTTTTGCATCTAAAATTCTCTCTTCAGGATAGGGCATCAGTGTCACAGTAGGGAAGCTAGGTGGTATCTCCATACCTGCTTCTGCTGGTCTGCGTCGTTGAGCTCCTGCTGCAGCATCTCCAGGACCTGAGAGCGTGAATGGACCATCTCTTCCAGCTCCTCAACCCGCCTCTGAGCTGCTCCAAGGGCCTGGGTAGGGGTAGACCAGAAAGGTAGAGTTCAACCAGCCATTTCTATCAGTGAATGTGCATGTGTTTGTGTGTGTGTGTGTGTCTGTATGTTTGTGCAAGTGTGCACCTGTTGCAGCTCAGTGTTATCTTTGGCCTGTGTTGTGATGTTCAGCAGCTCCTCCTCGTGTTTCTGGATCTGCTCCTGAAAGCGCACGTCCTTCTCACACACCACTGCTTGCAGGACCCGTACCTAGCGGGAGGAGCACACACACACACTCCATTCACACTTGCACATCATTCAGAGCTGAAATCTGGAAGCTGATTCTGGAAAAGTCCCACAAACGTTAGGCTGGAGAGCTTTACACACCTGTTCTACATGTCCCTCCTTTTCCCGCAGGCACTGCTCGGACACCTCCAGCTGCTCTCGCAGGGTCCTCGACACAGACTCCTCCTCCTGGAGACGGTGCTTAAGTTGCTGGAGCTCCTCCTCCATACCAGGTACCATGGTGAAAGAGCTATCAGGACTCTTTAGGACACAGAGATGACAAAAAAAAAGAAAACAAGGAAAACCAGGGATTATACAAGAGAGTGGTGATGAAGAAAGAAGTTCACAAGCCTGGCGCAGACCAGGTGCTTGACTATGCTGGAAAAGAACAAGAGCTCATCTGGGAAGACCGGTCATGAACAGGCAACTGTACAGCTCTCTCCAGAGGGTGCATCTCCATATAGTAGTGTCACTGACTAAAAGCATAGGAAGTGACCTCACCCAAAGCCAAAGCACACTGGGGATAAACAGTGTTTCTGTTTGATCAGAGGACAATGCAGCTTTACAAAGGCAACATTTTACACTTGTATTCCACAATCCCACTCTTCTCTCAATGGCTGATCAAGATACACAATACATCTATCATTAATCAGGAACTTGCTTTTTAACATGCTTTTACTGTGCTCCAAAGAATATAAATACCATAATAAAATATTTATATTATTTTGAGAAATACTACATTCATCTCATGAGAGATTCAGAGTAATATGCAGAGTCTTTCACTGTTCTCACCTGAGTGCTGCTTCCACCCTCCTGTCCCTTAAGTTCTGCAATCTGCTTGTTCAGAGCAGCCATGCGAGCCTTGGCTTGTAGCTTGAGTTTGGTTAAACGAACATCTCCTGCCTCTTTCTCTTCCTGCAAGACACACAGACAGACACGCACATACACACATTTAATTACACAGCATTACACTGTTGCTCACTTGCAATTTGCTTAGAGAAAGAACCTGGGTAGAGCCCATCTTTGGTGAGAGCTTGGCTAAGTTAGTAAAGAAATGAGTAGGCAAAACAGTCGCCACATGAATGGAAAAAGAAGGCGAGCACAGACATCAACTAAATGTAACTTCATACATACAACTTTATCAGCAAGCAGCGAGCATGTGCCTAGAGAGCTACAGGGTCTCTATAACTTCACCTATTATTGCAAAATAACAAATGATAATAAATAAAACTGTATGACATTTTCAGCAAATTTACACTATCGTCGGTGCACAATGCATTGCCTCCCTGGCACATATATACGTATATCAACCAATCACATTGGCAATCATTTTTGCACGGAGCAGAAATCAATATGTACACTATTATTAGGCAATACCAATACGACCCGGACAGTGCTACACATCCCTCCAGCCAAACTGCACCTTCAGCTGTCTCTGAGTGCTGGCCAGTTGGCCGTCCCTCTCTCTGATCATCTCCTTCAGCTGCACCACCAGCTGCTCGGTGTGGGCCAGCCTCTCCAGGGTGTCCTCCTCTCCCACCGCAGCAGCTTCCGCCGGGTCCTCGGGGGCCCCAACATCCTGGGACTGCGGAGAAGAGAGAGGCCAGATTCAGGACGTCTGTATCACCAGCAGGGGTGACATGGCTCAGGCAGTAAGAGCAGTCGTTTGACAGTCGGAGGGTTGCCAGTTCGATCCCCTGGCCGGGCTGTGTCGAAGTGTTCCTGAGCAAGACACCGAACCCCCAAATGCTCCTGACGAGCTGGTCGGCGCCTTGCATGGCAGCCAATCGCCGTCGGTGTGTGAGTGTGTGTATGAATGGGTGAATGAGAAGCATCAACTGTACAGCGCTTTGGATAAAGGCGCTATATGAATGCCAACCATTCACCAGCAAACACGTGCACGTACATAATGATATTACAGGCACATACATTCAGAAATGTGCATGCACACACAAACATATGCACCAGACCTCCAATGTAATTAGTTTTGGGTTCAAATACTGTTCTACGCATTGCTGAGCTTCTCTGGTGTATGGGAACCTATGAAATATTCTCAAAAAGGTGCAAAGCCCACCTTCTGGTCCCCTTGGTTGGCTCAATTGCACTAAGCAAGAGTAACTGATCTAGGCCTCACATTGTAATTGCCAACCGTATTCTTTAAACATTGACATGATGTGCCTCTCAGGAGAGGGCCAGATAACTTTTTTTTAAAGTGTATTTAAGATCTAGGTGGGTACAAGTACGCAGTGATCCACAGGCGTGGAGGTGAGTTGTGTGACCCGTAGGACCAGCTTACCAAGGAGCCTCCCTCATGGCTCTCCTCCCCAGACAGTTCCTGGATGACGGAGTTCACTCCCTGGGCCAGTCGACTGAGCATCGCTGCCCTGCTGGCACAAAAAGTATCGGTATGTTTTACAGCCCTTGATACAGCATACAAATCTGAGGGCACTACCGGGTTGTCATATTCATGCAGCATTATAAAAACTGTGAGGCCTTTAACAACACATTCATCCTGGTAGAGTAGCTCTCCACATCCAACACCACGTTAATCAGTAGACACGGCGACAAACTATGACAGAGGTTAAACCATTAGTTTTAGGTCAGGGCCACTGAAATTTGATCTGGAGAAAAAGGGGTGGTGAAATCGTCAGGGAGTACATTATTGCCCTTTACTTCCTGTTGATCTGAAACAGGATTCCATGGAGTGGAATTCCAACAGTAAATGGATGTATAAAGGCATTTACACACCATGCCATTATAAAATACATAATAAAATAATACATAGAAAATTACTCGCTTTCATTATTTCCTATATTATTAAGGATAAGGAATAAGGTTGCCCCACAAATACATTTTATTAAAGCATAAACAACATGCCTGCTTCTCAGTATTATGACACTGCCAAAGGATTCAATATCTGTTGACGATGAAGCCCCCTCGGTTCGAGTTCTCCCGGGCAGAACCGAACTTTTCCGAACCACATTTACACAGGACTGCGGCTGCGTCATTTCGCGCAGTCCACAGAACAGCAAACATCAAATCGGTGGATTAATTTCTAGATCAAATGTAAACGTTTCACGTTAAATGGAAAAGCTTTAAGAATGAACATCGTCCTTCAAGCCTCGGCGAAAGTTTCTAATCGAGATGATATTGTAAGTGCGTGAGGAGGGCTAGCTATCATTTCCTTAGAAGCACCAAGTTAACGATGGCTTAAGAAACCAGCTAGCTACCTAGCTTACTGGCTAACTTGGCTAGCTAGACTGGCCATTTAAAAACAATGACATGTTGCGCTTTTCTGTAAATGACAGCTATTCGTACATGCTGTGCATTGCTCGATATGTAGTGAAGTGAAGGTGCAAGAGACTAACCTTTACGTTTACTCCGCGGATACGTGGGTTTCTTTTTATTTATTATTCTTCGCCCTGCTTTCTGAATGTGGCCACATCACCAAATATCCCGGAAACAAAACTGCTCATCCGACCTGCGCAGCTGTAAGGGCGCGTCGTTAAATGCCGTGACTCCTTCGTCAGCGAAGTTTTTCTTAGAGACTGTCTGAAGGAGATGAACGCTGAGAAAACGAAAACCTTGTGCATACTGACTTTTTGAAAAGTCACCTCTTTGTTCATTCTTTTTCCTTCTGTCTGGATTTATAGAAAGTAGAGTTGCATCCATAATGGGGGGACATGACTCAAGGGTTAATCTGCTTATCAGGTATTGGAAGCAACTGGGTCGCAGCCTCCTCCTGCTGGCACACTACACAACAGTTTTTGTGAGCTTTGCGGGAAGGTCGATCAGCTGTGTCGTGGCGTTAGGGAGGTGGACTGTGCTTTTCGTACACTGCACTATGTCCATCTTCGACGCCGTGTATAGGCGACTGAAATGGTGGGGCAGGACGGGTGGCAGAGTGGCTGTGGAGATGTGTTCCTCCAGTGACACAGAGTCTGAATGATGTGGAGGAAAACTGCAGACATGTTCTTAATCAATCTACCAACTCAAGAACGTGAGAAATGAGGAAAACATGAGAACCAGAAATTGTTGGCCATGAAATGAAAGCTCAGTATGGGGTCTTTTGAGGTTGCTAGGCAACTTCTCTTTTCTCATTCTGGAAATATATCACCATTTGGAATTGATAGTTTACGTAATTTTTCATTTTTTCAGTTTTAATTTTCTTCCACAAGTCTTACACAATGTTTTTAACATTGATCTTATGGTGTATGCATGTTATGATTACCAGATTAATATCTGTCTCCATTCTAAACCCATGAAGACCACTGCACTGCTAGAAGAATTCTCTCTAATGCACTGGCAGACAGACAGGATTGAATGTTATACAATAAGTTTGCTGTTCTCAAACCAAATTAGCACCATACTTTTCATACACGAAAGACACGTTTTACATGAGTTTCCATCACAACTGTCACAGTTCCAGACAATTCAGTCCGCAGTAAACCCGTATTTGTACTCCTTGTGCCAAAGCTGAAGTAGAGCTGTGTGTTTGCATCCTAGAGAGTTCAAGCTTGTCATATTTTTTTTTCTTTTTTTTTTTTTACCACAGGCACTTTTCTCTTTATTAATATTCATGTCAGTTTTTACCTTTTCCCTGGAGCAGAGAAGCCTACCATGAGACCACTGTCTTTCTGTTATTCTGTACTGTGACCAAAGGACAGAATTAGACATTTTTCTGTCATATCACACTGTGAGGTAATGAGCATTATTGAAACTAAATCGTCTTTTCAAGGTCCAGGAGTTTGCTTGGTGTGAAAGTCAGCAGAAAATATCTTGGTAAGTCATCATCATTAGCAGTTTTATGGAAGGAGCTGTATCAGGCTTTGTGATGATATCCTACTGCGATGCCAAGACCTCCCAGGGCTATTTTAGAGCATCCTTTTTTTCTTCAAGTTTTAATCAATGAGCAAAACTCTCTATTTCCTGACATACTGTAAGAATGCCTTCTAAATGTTACTGTTGTTTATAGAAAATATAACTCCTTTATGGCCTTGTCAAATAGAATTCTGGTGTTTATGTGTTTCAGTAACAGGGAATTAGCAGACTTCAAATATTTTTGTGTGTATATTTGACATTGACAATCCTTGCAAGTAATCTACAGTGTAGCTTGGGCATTTATCGGAGTCCTGCTGTGTTGATCACCCATGTTGGCTACTAGCCTACTAATATACAATTATTGTGCAATTATTATACTGATGCTTTTATCCAAAGCGACTTACAGTTGATTAGACTAAGCACGTTAGCAATGCAAGGTTAAGGGCCTTGCTCAAGGGCCCAACAGCTGTGCGGACCTTACCGTGGCTACACCGGGACTTGAACCACCAACCTTCTGGGTCCGAGTCATGTACCTTAGCCACTAGGCTGCAGGCCCTGTAATCAATGTACTGGCCTGATAATGCAGGACCTGATTGAATGTGAATGTGGTAAAAACTCAAAATAAATTCAATGAAACTGTGTGTGGGTTTCTCTACTATTCATATCAAACTCCATCACATGCAATGAGAGGTTCATCTGGATTAAGGTGGAAATCAGAAGTATGTCAAACTGAATGAGTTGAGGGTGATGTGGAGGGTGATATGGAGGGCAACCCCAAATCTGTGTTCTATAAATGAATGGTCAGTCTTACATTTCTGTTCTTTGTGGTGAAAAAGAGATACTGCAAGCATGTGTGTTTGAAAGTACATGCATTTACAGTGCATACAGATATGGGCATGTACACACACGCACACACAAATGCCCACATATCCTTTTCCACAGCACACATCAGAGCACACATTTTCTCCACAACCAGAACAATAATAATCAGTAGCAACTAGCATAGGGCTTTAAACAGTGCTCAAGTAAGCATAGTTTATGAGTCATGCTCGGTTACTGTATATTTAGAAGAAAATTGTATTTTCATACTGTATGAAATTAGATCTGTGAATAATCTATTCTAGTACAAAAACCTTAACAGTATTCATATGGTATCTAGTAGGTGAGAGCAGTTGTTTGGCAGTCGGAGGGTTGCCGGTTCAATCACGCCCTGGTTGTGTCAAAGTGTCCCTGAGCAAGACACCTAACCCCTAATTGATCCTGACGAGCAGGTTGGTGCCTTGCATGGCAGCTAATCGCCATTGCTGTGCGAGTGTGAATGAGAAGCAGGTTAGCAGGTTAGCAGGTTAGGTCAAATACAGCAACAAGGTCTCAACCAGCTGCTGTTAATCCTTGTGCATGCGTCAGGGTAAATCTACTCCCATTCCACTGCATGCAGATCAAGGCAATTGACAGCAGGAGTCAGGTGAAGCTTCTTTGTGTGGCTAAGGCGGCCCCCAGACATTTACTTTGCTGATTACAGGCAGATTACAGGCAGCAACTCAAGGGCTGCGGGAATCCCAAAAGTGGGCCAGTCCCTGTAAACACTTCTCCGGTGCCGTCATTTCCTCCTGACGCCTGATTGAGTGGAGCAGCTCCTCACACCGGGAGCAATCAGTCCTGCAGTGTTCAGGGGATCAATCAAGTGAACTCCTCCGCCCTGCAACCCCAGCCTGAAATTCAGCCTCTACCACGGCTCTCCCCCTCTCTCCCATCTTGCTACGCTGGTGAGCGGTGATGGGAAATGCTAATGGCTGCTCGGTGAACAACATGCAGTCGGTGGAGATGCACATCTGGTACAAGAAGTTCATGATGGAGTGTCCTTCAGGACAGCTGATGCTGCACGAGTTCAAGCAGTTCTTTGGGCTCCGGGGGCTGGAGCCCAGCGCCAACGCCTACATCGAGGAGATGTTTTATACCTTCGACATGAACAAGGTAAGCACACTGGAGACTAGTCATTTTGCCAAGGGCAGGCAAGGACACACAAACCAGGTGGGATGTGGAGGCACCACCACCAAACTTCACCTGATTCAGACTCATTTTCTGTATTGTGAGGATGAGAATTATGCGTTTGTGAATTTGTGTTAATAAATAATATATTTGCTTCGAAGATGCTCCTATCCATAACCACATTTACTGCTGATATAGAAATATGACTTATTAGACAACTTATTTGCTCATTCAGATGTTATATCTTGCTCAATTATGGTGAAAGCCAGAACCTCTGAACTGCTCTTAACATTTTTTAATGCTGAGGGGAAGTACAACTGACAAGATGATGAATTCTGTTTTAGATGCAATTTGGCAAATAATTAGAAAAAAAGTAAATAACAGTAAGTACATTTTTATAATGAAAATGTTTATATTGTGGCTCACGTATGTGGAATTTAAGTAATGTATACTGATGTTATAATTATTGTTATAATAATTGTTGTGGCTCAGAGAAGTGAGTGGGCATTCAGTTCCTTTGGCCCTAGACTTTGGAACAGATTGACAGAGGGACTGTGGGTTTCTGCATCTGTTGACACTTGTAAAAAGAATTGCAAGACTTACGTTTGTAGCATTGCTGTTAGTGCATCCGTATTCTTTTGTAATCATTATAGTTTTATGTTATTTTTATTTTTGTGTTCAGCGCATTGTGTTGCAAATTTTATGAAATGCGCTCCATAAACAAAACTTGATTAACTGATTGATTGATTGATTTATGGAATTGCAATACTAGCAAAGCACACCAAATTGCTGAAGGGAATATGGGCGCATAATCTCTCAGAATAATACATATGCAGAGCTATATATCATATTACAAGGTGAAATTCAAATTACGAATGAATAGAATATACAGCAAACAATACAATAGAGGTAGTAAAGGATGGGCCAAGTGGTTTTGGGGCACTAGCTGATCACAGTGTCTGGTTCAGTATTATCGGCCTCTCAAATCCAATTCATATGGCTTATAGCTGCTCATGTCTTTATCTCTGAGTTTACCCCATGGATCCTCAGCCTGGCTTAAAGGTGCTCCTGTTGGCCTAAAGCAAGTCTCTTTTTCGCATGTGTTCATTCCAAGATGCCCGTGGAATAAAGACTAGTAGTCATTCATTATCAAGACTTTAAATCTGGATGCACCACATTATACATATCCCAGTTTATCCCAGAGCAACACTATCATTATGACAGGTGGCATATCCTGAATTATAGCAAATGAATATCAAGCCAAAAAAAAAAAAAAAACTACACAAAATAACAACATAATGCAAATTAGGCAGTAGCCTTGAGCAAGGTTCTTAGCTTGAATCAATAATGTGTGCTAAACGAATACACAACATGATTTATATTATACACAGACCCAGTGCATGCCAGTTTAGCTCTCAGTGGAAAGTATGACCTGATGAATTGATGTTTACGCTGTGTAAAGACAAGCAACATTTAAATTTCAGTCTGGATTTATGATACCCTATTGAGACAGTGCTCCATAAAAATAGTCAACCACAGGCGAGGGAACAACGTATTAATCACCCAACCAACTAACCAATCAATCAGTGACATATTATTCTTTTGCTAGGCTAATGTTTTGCAGACCCAAAGCCAGTTGTGAGCAAAACTGGAACACTATCCCCTTACTGCGGGAATTCATTCTGGAGATAACTGCTGAAAACCTAAAATAAAATACTGTATATAGTAGGTGTTCTGCACATTTTCTGCAATTGACAATGCAGAAAATGTTCTGTTTCTCTACGTCAATGGCAGATTACATAGCGGTGCAGAACACCGGTAATCTCATTAAAAAGGCAAAATAGACCTATAAGTACCGCACTAGCCACCAACTCCATGGCTGGGAGCTGGAAAGATTAACCTCTGCTCAATGGCAATTCAGTCCAAGTGCCTGATATCAGCCGGTCTGGAGCTCCTGACGCTCAGAGATGCCAGGTCAGATGTGAGAAGTCACAGGAAACCTGACCAGGAAGTGAGAACTGACGCAGGCATCTGTGAACTGTGACAGAGAGAGGTCAGAGGATAGAGGGATGGTGCCCTAGAATGGGGATGGGGAGGGGCGGGGGGCACAGAGGAAAAACACCTGAAAAAGGGGCTTAAATGACTTGTGTTCATTTTAATTTGCCTCAATTTGAACAGACCACCCCATGAAGGACTGAGAAGTTTACTGAGCAAAAAAACAAAAAAAAGCTGCCTGTGACTGTGGCATTACAAATACATTGAGTTTTGTCACAGTTTGTGTTGAAGGCCTCCTGCCCGGTTAGCAGACATTCAGTTAGGGTGCCTGACCTCCCTGACTGGCGTATACTTGTTTCCTTGACGACAGGATGGCTACATAGACTTCATGGAGTACGTGGCGGCTCTCAGCCTGGTCATGCGGGGGAAGATGGAGCACAAGTTGCGGTGGTATTTCAAGCTGTATGACGTGGATGGCAATGGCTGCATCGATCGGGAGGAGCTTTTTAACATCATACGGGTACAGAGACCGGCGAGGGAACACACAACATTCTCTGTGTGAAGAAACGCAGAAAAACACGCAAAAGGCACACGGAGACAGACAAATGCTCATCATTCATGTGCAGTGCTGCATGTGACCGAAAATTAAGAAATTGTGACGTATACATTATTTTAATATTGTTTATTTGTTCATTGCAATAATTAATTACAATCATACCCTCTCATACAGAAAGGCTTTTCTTATACACCGTTTTATAGGCAGTAGTGGAAATGTGAGGTTTGAAGTGCATCTACTGTGTACAAGGCTCTATAACAAAAAAAATGGAGTGTTGTGAAATTTATTCCTGCATGTTATCCTGATTTAATATGGCACCTAATTACCACTACGTTTCAGTTCTCGGGTCCTGAACTCATGCATTGGGAGAGCTAAACGGTCACCCCTGAGACTGAATGTGTGGATTAAAGTATGGTGCCTAATCTCATGCTCATTTAACCTGATCAAGGTTAACCTGAGGAAATCTCTTACCAGGAGCCATGCGCTAATCACCGTCATCCAGTCAGTAGCCTGCTGGATTAACCTGCCGATTCTCAGCTAAATATAGTCAGGTTTCTTCTAATCCCAATGCACCATCAGCAGTATCATGATAGTCAGAGTCACATTCCATCAAGCCTGATATTATGGTTGCACTTTTGAAAGGGGGTCTCATATTTTGCTTATGGGTTAATGGCATGTTTGGCTGAATGAAAAAATGAAAGAAAAAATCTCTCTCTTAGGCGATCCTTGTAGTCCGCGGGAGTCAGGAGGATGAGGAATCTGTGGAAGAATTCACCAACCGAGTGTTTGACAGGATTGACATCAATGGAGACGGTAAGGACCCTCCTGACCAAACAGCCTTCTGAGCTGGTCTCCTGGAGACAGCAATTAGCAGGAAATACATAGCAGGCTGTCTGCAGTTTCGACTGAATGAGAATGTTTATGACAGCCATGGAGCTTAAAGTACCAAAATTGAGGTTTTTTCCACTATAATGTGAAGATCCTCTTCCTGGTGGTATTTAAGTGATGCACTGGTGGCCCATGCCACCAGAGATGCCTTTACCTCAATAATCCATGCATCTGCACACCACAACGTAGCAGCCCGTGTTTCATGCATGCATGCATGCATATCTGTGCATGCCAGGCGCATGTGTATTTGTGCATGCAGGCTTGCACTTCCCTCTAGGGTCTTTCAGCGAACTTATCCCTGGTTATGGGTATGCACTTTGTTGTACGTCGCTCTGGATAAGAGCGTCTGCCAAATGCCAATAATGTAATGTAATGCTAGCGCATGGGCAGCGGTGTATGCATTGCAGAAGGGCAGGTGGTATTATTAGATCTGCATATGAGATTACCCTTCCCAAAGCCTGCTGCGCTGGAAGCAGCTGAACGAGCACTGGTAATTCCACGCACTGTCTCGCTTTGCCCTGGATGTCCTTCACTTGTCAGTCATTGCTCTCACAGTGATCCCACCATCCGACATGCCAGGAAACAGGGAGGAAGCAGAACCAGATCCTGACCAGCTTAATCCTCTGTAATCTGAATCTCACTCTCGCCTGATCTTTATCGGGGTGGGGAGGAGGCCCTACCATTAATAAAATTCAGTAGCTGGCAGAATTGGAGAATCCAGGTTCTGAAAATAAAAGTCCTCTCCAGTACTTTGTTCTAATCACCTGGATCACAATTATTCAGCCAGGAGGCCTGTTTTGAGTTTTGCTGACACTGCATTGATCTTAGTACAACAAACTTATGCCACTTTCTATTCTGTCCACTAGGGGAGCTGTCACTGATGGAGTTTATTAAAGGGGCACAAGAAGACAAGGACTTCACAGAGGTGGTGATGAAGAGCCTGGATCTATCGCACATCACACATGTAATCCAGAGCCGCAGGAACAGCACTTAGAGTCCATCGACACACCTGGACCATTCTGCCCTGCCAAGACTTCTTTGAACTTCATTGAGTCCTTCAATGTAAAAACTGTGATCAATCTCACAAGATGAAAAACAATTTGAGCGATTTCTGGATTCTGGCAAGCACAGGGCCAATGTGGCTGGAGAATACTAGCAGGTCAAAAACATGACCACCACAAAAAACATGCATGTATGGGCTGGTTTCCTGAAGAATCAATCAATTAAGTCACTCCATCCTTTTGTTCCTCCAAAACAAAACCCTCCTTAGTCAAAACCAATTGAACATGACAGAGGAGGCCAATCCAATGGTCATGAAATCAAATTCCCTGCTTCCTGTGTGGGTAGGCAATGGAACCAACACAACCATCTGATATTCAGCAGTTCATCAATGCTCAACAGTTGGTAACTCAATTTGGATAGACAATTTTTCCCATTAAAGTAACTGAATTTTTTTAAAATAACCTTAAATTATTACAATGGGATGTATCCAATACACATCCACTAAACATCAATTAAAAGTAATGTAAATAACTATAATAACACACATTACAAGTTGGACATAAAATCTGCATGTCAGGATTGTATGGGTGTGGTCTGGACTGCCTCACCACCCCACCTCCCTCCTCAACTATTCCCAAAAAAGTACCACCTACAAGTACATTGTATTGAGAAGGAGAAAGAGGGGGACTGGGAGAGGGATAAGATCGGCAGAGGGATTAAGAGCTAAAAAATAGCGAATTCCAGAAAGACCCCAGGTTAGGATTCAAACCCTTGATGCTGTTGTTGTGAGGCGACGGTGTTGTCTGCTGCACCACTATGCCATCGATTAACTCATACTTCAAATGACACTAAAACATGTATTGGCCATTTATTCTTGATGTCATCAAGGTACCTGACCCAATAGTAAATTGAACTCAATCCCCACATAGAAATAGATGGAAATGGTTACACTGATATACAGTAAATTGAAATCGCAATGCATTTAATTCCTATAATTTTGCTGATGCTTAATATTACATACCATGACATTTACAGGTGTACCTTTACAGTCACTTTAACAATTCACCTCAAATCTCACTTCACTAAGCCATGACATGACTGAAACCAGTGGTATTCACTCTTGCCTTTTTGGAGTCATTTTGGTTTTGTGGTAGACAGTTTTCTTGTTGTTCAGAACTTAAATCCGAACCCAGCCACCTTATGGCTCTTCAAAGGCAAACCATTCAAGCCATATTGTTTTAAACATCTTACATCAGGGGTGGCCAATTCCATTGAAGTAGGGCCAGTGGGAATACAGGTTTTTGTTGTCCCCAGTTACACTGGCTAAATCAGTCAGAGTAGTCTGGCTAATCAGTAGCACAAATTGTTGAGAGAATTACCCAGGAAAACATAAAGCCAGCACTGGATTGTGAATCAAGGGCCAGATTGGATGATCCCTGATCTACTGGTTTCATCAGTGCCGCTCAACTCAACTGTGCCGGAGTGGCTGCAGGCATTCGCTTCGACCGTGCGCTACACCACCTGATTTCACTAATTATTTTACCTGCTTGGTGCAGATAAGCTAATTAGTGAAATCAGGTGGTGGAGCGCACGGTTGACGCAAACGCCTGCAGACAGTTGCAGTAGCACTGGGTTACATATCAGTGCAGAGGTGGTAACCCAGCTTCCTGCCTTAATTACATAATTAGCCTTTTATGCCATCTGATATTTTAGCTACAGTACATTTCTTGATTTGCATGAATGACAGCCGAAGATGGCTTGTGTCCCCCGTTTTACTGTGATCTAATCTTTGAGTGAACCAGTGTTGGTGCATGCAGCCAATTAGTTCATTTAGCCAGGGTAATTGGTGGAAACGAAAACCTGCACCCCTGTTTCAGTGCAAGATGGCATGATGTTATGGGGTGTCTGGGGCAGTGGTTCCCAAATCTCTCCATGGGCCCCCACAGCCAGATCCTGGTATTGGATGTGATCCACATTGAACACACCTGATCCACACAACTAATCAGGCCTGGATGTGGTTGGGGGTACCCAAGGACAGGTTTGGGATCCACTGGTCTATGGCAGGGATGTCCCTCGAGGTCAGTAGTACTGCTAGTTTTCATTCTTCCCTGCACATGAGGACTGATTTCAACATGGGATACCAGGTGAGCTAAATATCTGGCCAATCATTGCCATTAATCAATCAGTTAAATATGAGATTGAAAAGAAAACCAGGGCCACGTTCAGTCCCAACAAAATTTAGCAAGACGTTTATTTAAACAGAAACGGTGGCGTGTTGAACATCCTGTTGCAAACCATGGATGGACTGACTGACATACTACGGGTTTCTCCTGTTGTGTTTGAGAAGGCGTTCACTGGCTTTTAAAGCGTAGGCCTACATCATTATTAATTCAAGCTACACCCCTGGTACACCAAACAGGAGCAAACATACCTCTAAGCCTGCTGCAAAACGTTGCACACCCTTGGGAGAAAACAGACCATTCAACACAGAAACCTTAGCAAAACGTTTTCAGATTGAACACGCCCCAGCAGTACTGTAGGCCTTGAGGACCAGATGTGAGAATACCACAAAGACAGCTGTTTCAATTTATCAAGAAAAGTTGATTGAGAACCATAATTAGTTCTACGGATTTGCTTTTTGCACATGTAATTGCTTATTTTTTTACAGGATTAAAAAATGATAAATTATCATTTATATCCTATATACTGCTGAAAATACAGAACCGAGGGAATTGTTTGTGAAATAGACCAAGTTTTAAGTGCTCATAGCAAGTGTATACTGTGTATTATACGATCAGGTTGTCCAAGTGAATACTATACATTACCTTCAGCTGCATAGATGGAGTTGCAGAAATAACCATAATCCATAGGAAAAGTAAACTGGTGCCTTTTGCTGGAAAATGAAAAAAAAAAAAAAATTTTTTTTTTTTTTTTTAAAGGTTTGTTTGCACAATAAAATTCTGAAGCTCAATGGGAATGTTTTGTTTTTATTTTTGTCCATGTCCAATTTATTATAGCAATATATATAAGTAGACAAACTACTGCATATTATCAATATTAGGAAAGATATAATACTTCACAATACACAGGCAAATGTAAAAAAATATCTAGATATTTTAATATATGTATTTACAATTAGGCCTACTGTATATTGCTGTGAAATACATTTATGATATTGCTGTATATTCAATTCCAATAGGGTTCATATAGGAATATTGTGACAGCACATACTCATATCTCTTGTCATCTCAACAATTAACTCTTTTCTCAAACTCATAAATAATATAATAATATAAATAATAATATAAATATCCACAATTCTTCATCAAACCTGTGCTGTGCAGTTTTGAATAAAGATAGATTTGAAAAGGAAAAAAAAGAATAATTATGACAGAGCTCATTACATTAATTTCCTCTCCTCACCTGTTGGTTGACTGCAAATATAATTTGATTGTGTTAATGTGACACAGACTCACTTCATTAGAATGATTGACCCCCCTAATCTTCCAAAGATTACCTGATTGCAGGTGTTCAGTTGTGTGTGAACAAAGGACTGGAAATAGAAACACCTCAACCAATTAGATACAAGCCTGCACATATTTGCCAGCTCCAGTACCTCCAGACTGAGATATAATCCAACAAGTTACCAGCTTTAGTCAGGTTGTAGCCATTTTCAGCCATTGACTCGAATCCAAGAAAGACCCAGTGGTGGCAAGGCAACGAGATATTATGTTCAGGTGAGCAGCTGCACAATACATCTTGTGTAGATACACTTCACAATGCAGCTATTTAAAAAGTATTGTATTTATGAATTCTATGTCTTTGTGCATGCATACAAAGGCTAAATTTAATGTGAGCATATATATATATTTTTTATGTTCAGGGTGAAAGGGTATTACATCTTTACCAAACAACCAAGAGCATTGAGTCGGTTGTCTAATTATGCTGCCAAATGTAACCATCTGCAAAGGGTGGCATACTGTGTAATTCAGTCATGAAGCATCAGCTGCTCTGTGAGTAATGTGAATGACACGACACTTGTGTTGTTTGTCAGGTCGGCCCTGTGTGTGTCCTGCCCCTGTCGATGTGTGCTTTTGTGCACTTGCCTCCTGTGCTCTCTTCTGACCAGCAGTGGCCTGCTGTGTAACTACAGCCTACTGCAACGCAAAGGGCAACCCAGCCGAAACACCACGGAGTGCAGGCCTCAGGACCGCTGCTTCTCGGCCCCTGGGCTTTTCGGAAAGAGTCACATCCTGTCTGCCCAAGGCTGTGTATCGCGGGAGCTGTGTGGCACTGTGCAGCCCGCCGTCTTCAGGGGATCCACCTACTTCCTCAACTACACCTGCTGCTGCCGGGACCAGTGCAACCTGCCCCCGGAGCAGGACAACACCCTGAGGATGCTGCTACGAGAGACGAAAGGCTCCCTCAAGGGGGCCGTTACCACAAAGACCACGGTGGATGACTGTCCAGAGGACAACAGCTTGCAGGAAAACACAAAAGCTAAAGGGGGTCTGGGGTTAAAGGTCCTCTTGGCTTTTAACTGACCAGTGCAGACTGTAAGAATTTAAGATGTTTTGTCCCAATTTTTATTTGCCATTAAATGTTTGGGAGGGGGAAGTGATGTGAGAAAAGAAACTGTAGAAGAGAGAGAATAGACTTGAGTAATCCAGAAGAGAACAGTGTAGACACACCCTTCTCCTGGATCTAAGGTGTTGTGATCAGCTCCCTCAATTCTTAAGTGACCAGTGCTGACATCTTCAATTTGTAAATTGGAAATTCAGCCAATAAAATATTTTTCTATCCAAATGCGTTCATTGATTTGGTGAACTGGTGTTCTCCGGAGTATTGGCGAGAGCGGGAACCAGGTGTCAGGTGTGTTAATGTCTAAGTGGGTGGAGTATTCATTCAGGTGTAATTGGATATTAATGAAGCACCTGGTAATTGGAGATTAAAGCACCAGGAGTCTTGTTAGCTCAAATCTGATCTTCTCCCAGTCCTTCCAGACTGAGCTCCTTGAGGTACAAATTAAACTGGTGAAGCAAAGATGTACAGGTGAGAAGGGAAGAGAAAGGGAGGAGATTGGGGTTGCTTTCTTAACACAACTGGATCTCATGAAAAGCAGACTGCGAAACTCCCTTTTACTTGGATGTCATTCTTTTAATGACCTTTTCTGAATTCTCTGCGCTCACATTCAGGTTATTTGGTCATCCAATTAAGTTGGTAAAAGAAAAGGTCCTTTCCTTTTGTCAGGAATCCTTCAATAATCAGCATCATTACACCTATTCCTATTCAGTTTTAGAACGTGCAAAAACGCATTCTTATTGCGTGTCTGAATAAAGCCGAGGAGCTTCCTGTTATTGGGAGCCATCACCTGTGGCAGTTCATATTGAATCCCAAATGGACAACAGCATAATGAGCAAAGGCCGTTTTGAGATACTTACTGGAAAATTAACCGTAAAGTGTGTGTGTGTGTGTGTGTGTGTGTGTGTGTGTGTATATATATCATTTTTTCCTTTTTTTATAAATGCCTTTTGTGACCTGCAAAGCTTGAACAAGCACTACATTGGAAATCGCTTTAATTACAGATCCACTGTGTATTTACTTTGTGCAGAGCCCCTCAGGCAATTCCTTGGCAATTACCTGCATAAACTGAACTCTGGAATTGTGTACACATGCGTTGGATCTGCAAATAGCATTCACTATAATGGTCTCTTGTACATTGCACACTCAATTTGTTTACTGGCATGGCCTCTTCCTTTTATTCTCTTGCTGGGTATTCGGTGGTCTTTGGGAGTTCGGTTATCCCAGTTCTAGCAATGGTCTTCTGAACATATGATGCAGTTTCAGAGTGGTTGCAACTTAGGAGTGTGCAGTGCATTGGTAAACTGAGCACCGTCTCATAGCAGGATTAACAAATGCAGTCAATGTTGCCTTTTGTAATCCAAATGAAAGATGTACTTGTCAGTTGTTTTTTGGCTAAATACAATGCAGCAGATTCTCTAGACCATCTGGATTATTTTTGAGATCTGTAAATCTAAATGGCCTAAAATTTGGGCGTGTGCGTGTGCTCCATGTCAACATGTTCATTCAGCCCCATTTCCCACTGTGTGTGTATGTATGTGTGTGTGTGTGTGTGTGTGTCAGTTTCTTTCCTGCCAGGGCTGTGTGTGTGCTGCTGGGAGCCTGTCTGCTCCTGCCAGCACTGCACTGTGAGAACCTGCTCTGCTACTACTGCCCCCTGCTGTTGACGAGCAGGGCCTGCGACTTGGTCCTCACTGAGTGCCCACCGCAGGAACTCTGTGTCACAGGCAGGGGGCACTACGGAGGCCGCGTCGCTCTCTCCACACGAGGGTGCATGTCTGAGCGAGACTGCCGCTTGGAACACACCATCCTTTACAGAGGGACCAACTTCACCATGACCTACAGCTGCTGCGATTGGCACTACTGCAACTCTGGATCACACTGCTCTGGCTACTTGGCAACCATCGGCCTGGCAACAGCCGCAGCACTTTTGCTACCTGGCCGGCTATGCTAGCACTTCCATGGACTTCAACAATACATCATGGCAGGGGAGTCTGGTGGAATGTCTCCAGGACATAAGAGGGTTTTTTGGTTTGGAAGCCAACCCTGACCGGGAGCATATGTTCATCAAAGAAACCTCTGCACTGCATGTTTTAAAAAATATATATATATCAGTAAAATATCAATAACATTGAGTGTTGATGATTTTTGCAATGTCCTGTGGATCAGGACAGAAAGCTAATGGAAAAATTATTGGTATGGTATTGACATTCTGCATTGAAACACACTTTGTTTTAAAACAATCTGTTAGCTCTGTGTGGCATTTACTTTTTATGACTTCTGTTTCAGTGTCTTTTTTTTTTGTCTAAATAAACATGTTTTACAGTATGTGTGTACTGAAGTTGCGATGGGGGTGTTCCGCATGCACTGAGGTATAACCGGCGTGATTTCACTCCAGTTTCTAAGATTGTGAAATCACTTGAAATATCATCCAGTGTAAGGTCAGCCGAAGGCACTATTTCTGAAATGCAGGGGTCTCAAATTCCAGTCCTGGAGGACTGTAGTCTCTACTGGTTTTTCTGATTTACTTTCAATCAGCAGCTAATATAGGCCTTGGGAACAAGGTGAGCAGACTCTATAGCCAACTTATGACTAGGCCCGCACAGAATCCGCGAACGCAAAACCCTGCGGAATTCCGACGAATTCGAAAGTTGAAAGTCATAAACAAGTGAAAACAAGTTAGTAGTAGCTAGTTCGTATTAAAAGTGAAAGAAAACGACAAAAGTAGATTTACTATAGAGGAGCCAAGTGGCCTTAATGAATACGGCAAGGACTTTTACTAGAATGGGGGAGTGTACATTGTTTTGTAGTTTGTCAGCACTGTGCAGACTACCTCAAGCGGCAGACGCTACTTGAGCATCTCAAGTCATTTCTACAACATGCAGGAAGGCGAGTGGTTGGTTTAGGCAAGTACCACGTTACTACATCTTGCTAACGAAATTGGCTGAAGTTAACACTAGACAGATTTGCCTGTCACAACGATTATGTCTAACCGCTATTTCTGTCACTTAGGCTACGTAAGTAGCAAGTTATTTATCGGCGCTCCACCAAAAGTACGCAAATCAGTTGAAAACATTTTCAAATCTACGGTACCAGTAGTGCCTTAAGGCGCTCAATTCAGCGGAGCTGGCCTTGAGTAGTTTCAGCCAAATCTACTCACACACGTATGTGGGTTGTGCTCACAAATCAGCCCGGTGCTTAAAATGAGCTCTTCTCCACTCTCCATGGTGCAAGGCTGAGACCTTGAGGGGGAAAGGTAAAGATGATCGTTTCCTCATACGTTTGTCTGGTGTTTGAACTCGCCGTTTCTCTCGCTCTATAACATAACCTAATAAATTGCTGGTGACAATCGCTGCATCTCACAATCAGCGGGTGTCACTGCGTAATCAAGATATTTTTTGGGTGGGTGGGTGTGTTAGCTTTCGAACTAGTCTCTGACTTTTTCTTTGTTTTCCAGTACAATTATCTAGGACATCTGGCCTCTGCCTCTCCAGTCCCTATCTATTTCTCACGATCAATTTAGCTTTACTGGCATGATGTAGCTACATATGCATATAAAATGAAATACATGTATTTCATACATTTAAAGCATAATACACTGCTTTGAATATTAAGCTGTGCTTGCTTTCATCATGTATATGTGCTGCTGCATCATGTGAATTAGCTGTAACAATAAATGTAGCATTGAACTATAGTAAAATTAACAGTTGGCATATATTACTACATACACTCACTGAGCAGTTTATTAGGTATATTTTTTAGACGTCTACTGCTGTAGCCTATCCACTTAGATAGTGGGTCACATGTTCAGAGATGCTCTTTGGCGTACCACTATGAGTGATAAATCTTTTAAGGTAAAGTACTGTACAATAAGATTCACTGTTATTCTGTGAGGGTGGCACGGATGGTGCAGTGGGTAGCACTGCCGCCTCACAGCAAGGAGGTCCTGGGTTCGAATCCCCGTCGGCCGGGGCCTCTCTGTGCGGAGTTTGCATGTTCTCCCCGTATCTGCGTGGGTTTCCTCCGGGAACTCCGGTTTCCTCCCACAGTCCAAAGACATGCAGGTTAGACTGATTGGAGAGTCTAAATTGCCCATAGGTGTGAGTGAATGGTGTGTGTGCCCGGCGATGGACTGGTGACCTGTCCAGGGTGTATTCCTGCCTTTCGCCCAATGCATGCTGGGATAGGCTCCAGCCCCCCTGTGACCCTGTTCAGGATAAGCGGGTTAGGATAATGAATGAATGAATGAATGTTATTCTATGATATGCTCTGATTAATTACTGTAGAATATATTATATATACCTAAAAAGTAATTACCAAAAACTACATTTTTCATTTGTAATCAGTTTTAACATAGGATGTAGAAATTAGCTGGTGTAGAAATTAACTGGTATAAGAAATGAGCAACTCAGCAAATGATATGAAGAAATACATTTAGAGAAGAGAGTATGTAGGTTTGTTATTAATGAGGTTCCATTACATTACATTAATGGCATTTGGCAGACGCTCTTATCCAGAGCGACATACAGTTAATTAGACTAAGCAGGAGTCAATCCTCTCCTGGAGCAATGTAGGGTTAAGGGCCCAACGTCTGTACGGCCGGGGATTGAACCCCCAACCTCATGTGTCCCAGTCATGTACCTTAACCACTACGCTACAGGCCACTCTGTTCCAGAGAGTGAGGATAAAAAAGCAAACAGATTAGAATTCCTCTTTGGCCGATATGACATTTACATTTAAATGACATACATTTTAATGCTAGCAAGACTGAGAGTCTGATGTTCATATGGATTATAGTGTGTAAAAGAGAGAGAAGTGGAGTACAAGGAAGTGAGTCATACTCATTTGCTTACATACATACAGTATATCTCTTCATAATTTATCCCTAAATCAGATACCAAGCCTGCATTAGGAGCCTGCAAGATCTCTCCCTTGAACTGCTTGATGAGAGAACCGAACCAGGCAGTAACTCCAGGCTTCATTAAGGCCCTTATTAGGCTGGGAGTGGTGAGATATGTTGACTGAGGTCTCAGCGGCTATAGCTGTGTAAAACACGCTGGGCAGTGTGTGATTTGGTTTCTGTAATGCTGATGCAGAGAATGAGCATGTACTGTGAATTCTGCCTGTACACAACAGTGTGAAATGAGAACGAGTATTTTGAGTATCTGTGTGTGTGGGTGCATGTTCCAGAGTATACCTCAGAGTATACATACAGGTGTACATCTGTGCCACTCATGTGTATGCAATTATGCTTATGACTTAAACTAAGCACTTAAGCCCATCAAAACGCTGCAGCCCTCCAGGGTCTGAGTTTGAGAAACCAAAAGCAGTTCTGCATGATTCAAGTTTGAGACAGAACTGGATAGCTATGTTTTCTGTAGTTAAACAGGACAGACCTAGTTGAGTAAATTTGTCTCCACCGCTAGGTTGCTATGTGCGTTACATTGTCTTAAATACACTGATATCTTTCGTACTTAAGTATATATTAGAATTGTGACCCTGACTCTAACTGTTTAAGGGACCCAAATACTGTGGAGTTTTCAGCCTTACCTATTGTAAAAAAGAAACAAAATCTGTGACCATGGTGCAATCAACATTATCAGTTTCTGGTACATTGGAAAACATTTGTTAGAGGTTTCCAAGATGGAAGTGTTGGTTTGGACAGTACTGCGTCCATGTTGGTCTGCACAGCTCTGTGTCCTGATCCTTGCAGTTGTATCTATCCACTTTCACCTCTGTGTGCGTGCGTACATTACACACAGACACACGCGCGGAGGTTTGGACAGTACTTTATTTCCCTTTATAAGGCTGCTGGGTGGCCCCAGAGTGGATATACATATATATACAGGAGGTTGTTATACTGGAGTTACACTGGGGAGAGGGGGTCCATAGTACACAGACTGCAAAAAACAACACTGATAGGGCAAACCTCACCTCCGGGAATGAGAAATAAACAGAGAAAGAGAGGGGGGGGGGAGAAACAGCACGAGAGAAAGGGGGGGGGGGGGGGTATGGGGCAGCGCTGCAGTCAGAGCATCAGACTCCACTGCCTAATAACTTAACACTAGAAAATAACATTTCACTAGAAAATAAGATTTCACGCACAGTGCATCTTAAATAGATTACGTGGAGAACTTTACCATAAATATCTGTATTTTCGGGAACCAACATATATAAAAAAATTATAATAAACAAAAGTTTTCAGTCTTTGAAAGTTTTTTTTGTTTTTTTTGTTTTTTTGTTCTTTTTTCTCATTTTCTTTGTTCTTTTCTTCATTACTGCCTCCAAGGCTGAGTTTCCCTCAGCCAAACCAACCAAACAACCAACCAACCAACCAAACAACCGTCCGGGATAAACACACAAAAGAAACAGCTGAAAAAAGTGAGTATAAAACGAACGAACGAATGAACGGAACACCACAATCAACTTGTCACAAAAAGAACCCACAGACACACAGAACAGCAAGAACACAGTACTCGTTATCAAATGTCATCCTCGTCTTTGTCTTCTTGGGATATAGATGCGGGTCTTCCCACCTGACATTTCAATGTCACATGACTGCTGATCCCTTTCTGCAGTGATTTTTTATTTTTTTTATTTTCATACTTCACAGTGTGGTAAAGGAAGAGTGAAGGGGGGAGGCCAGGGGGTAGTATCGCAATAACTGTAATAATAACAAGAACAGCAATAATAATAATAACAATAATAATAATAAAACAATTATAAACCTGAAAGTCCATGGAAAGTAAACAAAATGGCCGCTTTGTTGCCGTATCCTTCCCATCGCTCTCCCGGGGGGGGGAAGGCCTTTTCCAATGGCTGCAGTGCAGATCTTCCCAGGCGTCTAACCGGATGGCCCATGTGTCTGTCAGAGGGGGGGGGGGGATGGGGGTGGAGGGACTGTGGGAGGTGGGATGGTCTAAGGCTGAGTAGAATCCGTTGGTGGGTGGGACTCATCAGGGCATTATGTCGTCGGGGCGAAGTGGGGAGGAGGGCGTTTATGTGTGATTGGCAGGTCACGGGGGTGAGCCCCGTCTCTGGTGTTCAGGCCCGCTGGCGCAGTGCCCGCCTCTTCCTGCTGTAGTAGTGGCGTAGGCCGGTCTGTCGTGCAAAGTTCATCATGTAGTTTTGTTTACGAGTGCTGTTGGAGAGAAAGAGAGAGTGAGAGGGAGAGAGAGGAGAGAGGAGGGACAGGCGGTTAATGGTGCTGCAGGGTCCGGCGTGACAGTCCACACAGACAGGACCATGCTGGCAGCCTGCGGGTCATTCTCATTCTGCTTTCCTCCCATAACCTCAAACACTCAGGCTGATTGGCGCTCTGAACCGGCCCCGGTCTTCTGTCCTCTGACATTTCCTTTAAAATGCCTGATATGAATGCACCCTGGGGCTGTTTCAGTGCAGATGCATCAGCACAAAAGAGTTTTCCTGCACAGCGTTTCATGGAAGTGAGGGCCTCTGGCCAGAATATCAGTGTTTGCTGACTAGACTCAAAAGTAAAAATCGTTCAAAGGAAGCCAAAGAAATATTTAACTCTGAGTGAGGACATTTAGACAATAAATAGGGCTTATTAGTGGTCACCAAGGGCAGTAAATGCCCTGGAGATTTGAGCAGATTTCCTCTGCAATGTTTATTCCCAGGAATGTCCAAATTTCCCCATTTCGAGAGAAAATGCTAAATCCAAACATCCCAAAACCCCATTCTGCTCATCAAAACTGAAACAGCGCTGGACTGAAATAGTGTATTGTTGTTGCTGGAAAAATATGATAAAAAATGAAAGCAGGGATTTAGGTTACATTCATATCATCTGTTTAAATGTTTAAATGTGAAACGTGACACTTTCTGAAAATGTTAGGACTAAGTGAGGAACAGGAGGCAGCTGAAAGGCAGTCTGACCTCTGACTACTCTTTTTAGTGAGTGTTTGAGGTCATAGTTGTTACGGTCAATACTGCAGAAAAACCCCAAACAAAAACCGAACAAAAACGAATTAAAAAAGGACAGAGGAGGAGGGGGGAGAGAGAAAGTCAAAACGAAATGAACTTGAAAAAAAAGACAGCTGCGATAATCGCTCTTGCTTAGCCTGTCAGTGCCTCTTCCATCCAGCAGGGCGGTGCCAGTGTGCCAGGTGTGCAGCCAGGGCAGGCAGCGGCCTCTGCAAAGCAGGGAGGGGGGTGGAGGGGTGGGGTGGGGGGGACAGAGGACTGGCAGGAGTGGGATGTGGCTGGTGCGCATCCCCCTATCGTCTCCATGATTGAAAAGGAGGCAGAAGCAGGGCACCCCATCTAACGGCTGGGGGGGGGGGGGGGTCTGGGGGCGGTGGGGCAGAGGAGTGGAGCACACTCATATAGCCATGCAGGGTGGTTAGATGGGGGTAGGAGGGTAGCTGCAGGATGAAATGTGGGTATGAACGTCTTCATAACTGTTGAAGGGCCCAATACACAAAGACCACATATGAGTGGTGACGTGAATCTGAAGGCACATAGGGTGAAACCTGGGTGGGAAAGCCCCTATGTGTTCACATTCACATCACTGCTTGTGTATTGGAGTGGCATGACTGATTCGGGGTCAGTAATTAAGCACTTTCTGGGGATGTGCCTATATCTAGCCTTTGAAACTGAACTGATCTTTGGAGGATTGTTTGAGGAATTGTATTACGTGGTCTTGAATCTAGTGACATCAGAGAACAAATTCCATTGTCTCTCCTTACCATCCTGTTTACTTGACAACCTCAAAGTATAGCCAAGGTGACATACAACACTGCTCACAAACACTACACACCAATCTACTCACAATCACAACTAAACAGCAATAAAAACTAAATCTATAGACCCACAAACACCAAAGAAACCATGTATATCGATACACATTTAATGATAAATGCAACAGCACTGAAATGCATGTGAATGCATGTAAAATATACAGCTGGCATCCAATCAGTCAATAGAGTTATTTCAACACCTGCCATACATTTAATAGAACTGCATGATATTTATGAAAGAAGGTCACATACATTGTTGCTGGTAAGAAATCATCACATCGATAACCGTCCCTAGCCCTGCTTCAATGATAATTACACCTACAAGATATGTTTAAATCACAGACCCGCAATCTGCTGTAAGGGCCTAATGATAGTGTCAGAGGAAGACCAGCCTCTTATCTATCTACTGCCCACCCTGCCATGTTTGACCAACTCCAGTGACCAGAAGCCAGTCATTTTAAATTGATACATTTCAATAATCCCGAAAACATAGCTACCTCCTCCCAAGCTACTTATTTTTATTTTTTTTAAAGGAGGAAGGAGTTTCTAACCAACAATGGATGGTGAAGACTAATTCAGTCACTGGCATTCAAAGAGCCATGTTACTCACATTTTTAGAAGTTAGACTGAAATTATTCATTGAAGTATTAAGGGTTACCTATCAAGTTTAATATCTAGGCTTTGTAATCTTCTCAAGTCATAAACCTCAACACTAACAGACTTCTGGGAATCGCTAACATCGCTAGCAGAGGCAGCATTATGACATATCGACTGTCACAACTCGCTCCACCTCTTTGTCAATTCATGAATGTGTTGTGCCCTTATAGTTAATCAATAATCAAAATTATTATACTGTATATTAGTAACATAATGTCAGACTTAATATGAAGTCTGGAGGTTACATGCTGTGAAGAGCTTTCATTGAAGAAATGCACCCAGGTACCGTATAGCCCACCAAACTTTTAGAAGGCTGCTCTCTGAAAGTTTGGGGTTGGAGGGGTCTGGGGGTCGCTGTGACTCTGTGGGTGAGGCAGGGGACATACAGAGAGATGGATGAAGGGCAAAAAAAAGGAGGAGGTGGAGGTGAGGGTGGTGCTGGGGGAGGGGTGGGGGCTGCATTCCGGAAGAGGCGGAGAACTTACCTGACTCTACAGCCATGCCACAGGGAGCAGAATACAGAAGAGAGCAGAGGTTAGAGCGCAAGAGGGGAGGGGCAGGAGGGGGCAGCTGCCTCGCAGAAAGGTCTGGGGGGCCAGGAGACCCAGCCTGGGGAGGCAGGGGGGAGAGGAGAGCAGAGGGGGAGAGGAGAGGAGAGGAGGAGAGGGGAGGAGAGGAGAGGAGGAGAAGAGAGGGGAGGAGAGGAGGAGAGGAGAGAAGATGAAGATAGGAGAAGGGCAGGGGTGAGAGATACAAAGGAGGAGAATCAGATCAAGGAAAGGGAAGAAATGAGAGAATTAAAGAGTGAGACAGGGAAAGAGAGAGTGGGAAAGATGGAGGGAAGGATAGGGACACAGAGATGGAGTTAAAAAGAGATGGGGAGACAGATGGAGGGAAAAAGAGGCGGAGACAGAGAGATGGAGGGACAGACAGATGGAGGGAAAAAGAGATGGGGAGACAGAGTGAGAGATGGAGGGAGACGCAGACCACCCAGGGTACACAGAGGGAGCGGGACGGAAGGAGACGAAGGCAGCAACAGAAAACAGGCGGAGGAAGGAAGGAAGGAAAAGACGGAGAGCAGGAGCGGCACGGCGGGAGGGGAAGACGCCACAAAATCAGGAATCGAAGGGATGGACAGATTAACAAGAAAGACAAATAAAAAGAAGGAAGAGAGAAAGCTTTGTGAGGATCGCGGTACGGCGTACAGCAGGCCCTGGGCTCAGCGGACGGAGAAAACCGTGCGGTCAGACTGCGGTCAGACTGCGGTCAGTGTGCCTGTGGGATCCTGCCATGTCACTGTGCTAACCGCGGCCGTGTGACAGCCACACACAAACCAGCTCAGGGAGATGTAGACTAAAATTTACAAAACGGTGGCTTTGGGAATAACTTTGGGAATGACCTTATGCAGCATAAAGACAGAGCACAATATGAGAAAGGCTGTGTGTATGAGCTCAGCCTTCGACTGGTTGGAGAGAGAAGAGGCTGGAGAGAGGAGAACTCTTAACTTCAGTGGAAGCTTCAGTAGAAACAGAAGTAGCTTTAGTTTGCTACATTTAATTTGCCAAATTTAGCAATTTTTGCATGTTTTCAGGCCTGCGGGTTTGGAGAGATCACAGGTGTGCTTTGTCACTCCCAAACCCTGTATGCACAGCAGCTGCAGGTGCACATCTGACAGAGCCCCAGGGCTCAGGGCGTCTGCATCGAAGGTCACACTCCAGCCCTCCCAAAATAAATAGCAAATTTATGGAAAAAAATTCCAGCAGTAGTCACAAAAAGTAGAAACAATTTTTTGTGGCAGGGACAGGAAGAGGATGCAGTTTGATAGGATTAGTGGTGTGTAGGTGTGTGTGACCGGTGTGTGGCGGGTGTGTGCTTCTTGCAGGACATGCAGGGGGTGGTGGGTGTGTTTGGGGAGGGGGTGTGGATAAACCAGCAGGGGGCACTGCTAGCGCAGATACTCACAGGACGACTTCCACGTGGTCCAGTGCCCACTGGTCGTGTCCCGCACCGTCGTGACGGGGCTGCCACCATCGCAGCTCCACCCCCTTTACCCTCGCCTCCCTGGGGGAGAGAAAAGAGGGCAGGGGAGGGGGGGTAAGGTCTGGAGCTCAAGGCTTCATCCTCTGCGTTCTGCTGCACGCGAAACCGGAGCGTTAATCCCGATTCACGAGCCGCCCAGTGCGGCCGTGTACTCACAGCGGGATGTTGTAGGACACCCTCTGGGCCTTGATGAAGTCTTTGGGCTGGTGCTGGGCGATGACGTGCCAGCTGACCCCGTTGTTGATGCTGTACTGCAGCAGGACGGCTCGGTCCACGGTGTCGGGCTGGTCCAGAGCCGTGTTGCAGCTGTCCGTCTGAGACACGCTGCCGATCTGCAGCACGAACATTATCTTACTGCGAGAGAGAGAGAGGAGCTCTGGTTAACAGGGTCACGCACACACTGCACAAAAAAGGCTTAACAAGCGTTTCAGCCACGTAATGAGAACATTTTAGCTTGGTTTATGTTGCTGCTTGCTTGACAAGTGAAATTGACCCCATTGGCAACTCTTGAAATGAGTCGAACTGTCTTACCTCGTTGGCAATCTTTTTGTCTCGCTAAGCAAAAAAGTTACAGAAATACGTTTTTTAAGACCAAAATGCTAGTGATTGTTTTTTCAGTGCAGGGATACAAAGCAGAGCTGGCTATTTGGTCCTCACAGATGAATGAGGGTTTTTCTGCTGCGTGAGTTACTTCTCATGAAGAATCTTGTGGGTTTGATGCCTGACCCTCTGAGACGGCTCTCAGTCCTGACCCCAGCACAGACCTTGTGTCTAATCAGGTCAGTGTCCTCAGACAGGCCATCTGCGTGAATAGTTCAAAATGGCTTCCCTTAATCCAGATTATGACTTGTGGGAGCTGCCTTAGCCTTTCCTACAACGGTGATTTCTGTACAAGAAAGGTCAAATTATCCACAAGATTCACCCTTATTCACGTACACCAAAGATCAATAGCCTGCCAGAAAAACTTGTAAGAGGGGAAAAGAAAAGTGTTTGTATTCTGCTTTGGGGCCAATTTGCCTACACAGTTTGATGGTTGCAGCGCTTTGGAAGGACTTGCTGAATAAGGAGAATTCAAGCACTTTTAGTGTTTATTATTGTTTTGCTTCACTGACCCTAGGTGTGGTTGACTGCTGCAGGTGGGTTTTATTGGACCACTCTCAAACACAGAATAGAACTTCAAACAGGGGTTTCTGGGTATTCATGTATATACTGTACTGTAGGGAAGAATTCACAGTGGAACCAATACGGAGTTGTTGTCCAGGACACTCATTGAGGGAAACCTGAAGCAGTGCCATTGGATGTCAGCAACTCTCCTGTCACCAAGCAACAGTATCTCCTCCCTCCCTTGTTTAATGCCCTGCTTAAAAAAAACCTCAGGCTAGGTCTTGAAACAGCTGGTCCAGTTCAGACCAGCTCCCCGCTCAACATGGTTTGACCAGCTCAAGCTTTGTTTGAAACTGCTGGTAGCTGGTCATTTCGAGCTGGTCAGAGCTGGATCTGTTACCCTCCTGTCTGCGAGGGGACACCGTTACCTGGCTCGGGTGAGATCGAGGGGCTTGGTCACGGCCTGCCTCATCTTGCAGCCGTTGAAGTAGAGCGAGTCCCCGTGGGCGTGGGGTGAGAGCTGGCCACAGCCGCTGCCCACTCCCCCTCCCTGGATCAGCTGCCAGCTCTCCTCCGACACGCTCCCCGACTCAAAGTTATCCTTGATCGAGCTGGGCAGGTCGCTGCCGGACAGGGAGCAGTCGTCACCTGGGAGAGAAAGAGAGAGAGAGAGAAAAAGGAAAAAAAGAAGGAGAGGCAATGGATAAAAGGAAAATGTGAGAGAAACAGAAGGTTTATCCGCAGTACGGCGCTCATCAGATGTAGCTATGTGTGGGCCTCGTTGTGAGATGTTGTTGGGCTCACCGTGATGTCCCTCGTCACAGATGCAAACGGCCCCGCTGGTGCAGTAGCCGTGGCCGCTGCAGAGGCCAGGACACGCCTCCCCAATGTACACGTGGTCCACTGCCCAGCCATGCCGCTCACCAGCGCCCTCTCTCTGGATCCAGCGGAACTGCGTCGCTCTGCGGCGGATAAGGGGGGGAAGCGTTCGTTAAAATCAAACCAAATCAAAATTTCACAAAGAATGGTCACAACCCGTTTCACAGAAAACCCTGGCCTCCCCACAGGAGCAAGCCTAGGGCAACAGGGGCAAGGAAAACCTCCTTGGAAAACCTCTAGGGTGTGGGTTATAATGGCCAACAAGGTCAATCAGACTATAAAATTAGCTGTGGCTAGGTGACAGTTCTGAGGTGGCAGCTCAGATGGCAGGTGGGCCGATGGTGATGGAGAGCAGCAACAGGCTAAGTTGACAAACTGACAAGCCCAACAAGAGGTGCAGTAGTGGTCCTTAACCTGGGAAATCCAACTGAGTTGGACAGACACTGACCCCAGTGAGGTCCCACACATACCCAGAAGACACATGGTCAGGCAGCTGGACGGTCACCCTGGTCCACCTGGAGCTGTTGACCGGACTGTAGATGGTGGACTCGTGGAACTGGAAGGGGGAGCAGCCCACGTTGTTCACAGAAGAGGGGAGACATTCGGATTGTACCAACTGCCAAGAGTCTGACCTGTGGGGCGTTGGGGAGAGGAGAAATAAGACAGATGGCTGCAGCACCAGCTCCCTCAGCTCCCTGTATAAACACTAATATGCCTGTAGGAGGACCAATGGGGGCAGAGGATCAGGCTGCAGGGGTCTCTTACCTGGCATCCTTCCTGTACTCCAGCAGCACTGAGTGATGGTCCTCACAGCTGCCTGCTTCACAGCCCACCACGATCTAAACAGAGACAAAGTCAGAGAGAAAATGCTTTTACATTTTCATTAAAAATAAATTACACTTTGTGGAAATTCATTTGAATGTTTATCATTTATAATAATAAGAAGAAGAAGAAGAAGAAGAAGAAGAAGAAGAAGAAGAAGAAGAAGAAGAAGAAGAAGAAGAAGAAGAAGAAGAAGAAGAAGAAGAAGAAGAAGAAGAAGAAGAAGAAGAAGAAGAAGAAGAAGAAGAAGAAGAAGAAGTTGTTGCTATTTAGTTGACACTTTTTTTATCCAAAGTGACTTACAGGTGATTAGACTAGGCAGGGGACACCCCCCGCCCCTGGAATAATGCAGGGTTAAGGGCTTTGCTCAAGGGCCCAACAGCTGTGTGGATGTTATTGTGGCTATACAGGGGCTTGGACCACAAACCTTCTAGGTCCCAGTCATGTACCTTAGCCAGTAATACAGGCTGCCCTTTAAGCAGGTGACTCAGAATGTGAGTTTAGAAGGGGGTGAGGGGATTGGCATGTGCGCCACAGACACGGAATGTGATTGGTCGTAACTGACCTTAAACTGCAGGATGTAGCCCGGCTGTACGATGAGCTCTCGCGTGGCCAGGATGTTGTGCGTTCCGTCCTCGTTCTTATTGGGCCAGTACAGGTGGAAGGAGGGGTTACCGCAGAACCCGGCCGTGCGGACGGCGTTGGGGTAGAAGCTCCAGCTCTCCTCGTGAGACACGCCCTCTGAGGGCCGGAGCACCGTGATGAGGGGAGAGGAGAGGCAGGGCGGGGGGAAGGGAGAGGAGAGGCAGGGCGGGGGGAGGGAGAGGAAGCAGAGAGAGAAATCAGTGTGTGGTCCACAGAACTATCCCCTTCCAGCCTCAAAACAAGCTAGGGGGGTAAACCAAAGATTTTATTACAGCAAAACAATGCAGTGATTGCAACATCAGGTTATGCCTAAATAAATGTTCTGTGGACCAAAAATGCCCTTTGGTATTCAGTGTCATTTCAAGACTATATTTAGAGAATCCCAACATTCGTTCAATAACAAGAGCAGGAGCCCGATGGCACCAAAAGTCTGATAGTGCTGAGTACTGGAATTGAAGTGGAAAACAATATTTTCACCAGACACTTGATAAATGCCACCTTATAGCTTATCCATTAAAAGTCCCTAATTATTGGTCAATGGTTTACAGTGAATGGTTTCTGAAGATTGACACTTCAGGCTCCGGTCACGTAAAAGCGGAACCGCGATTACACTAAGTGCAGGCGACCCCAGACACTTCTCCACACACCGTCGTCGAAGGTGTCCAGCAGGGTGCTGGGGTTGATGTCGGACCCGCCCACCAGGACGTTATCCAGGGCCCACTGAGCACGCTCGGGGCTGGGCGTGGCCAGGCCGGAGGACATGGTGAAGGGCTGCCACCAGCGCAGACGCGTGGCGTTGGACAGCGCCCCCTCTGGCAGCACGATGTAGTCCCTCCGCACCGACACGTACTTCAGGTAGTCCATCTCGTGCAGCAGGGTCCATGACACACCTGACAGGGAGGGAGGGAGGGAGGGAGGGAGGGAGGGAGAGTGGCACTTACAGTAAGCCGCATCCGCCCAACTTGCGCAAATATATCATTCTTATGCAAAAGCAACATTTGCCTGACAATAAATAGATTATAATATTTTCTACTTGATGAAAAAAAATGTCAGGCTGAATCCGAGACTAAAACGCGTGTTAGAAGGGCGCATCTGTGCAGGGTATGAGATGACACAGTGCTGTAACCCCAGCAGCAGAACAGCAGCAGGGGAGCACACAGGGGAGCACACAGGGGAACACACAGGGGAGTACACAGGGGAACACACAGGGGAGTACACAGGGGAGCACACAGGGGAGCACACAGGGGAGCACACAGGGGAGCACACAGGGGAGTACACAGGGGAACACACAGGGGAGTACACAGGGGAACACACAGGGGAGTACACAGGGGAGCACACAGGGGAGTACACAGGGGAGCACACAGGGGAGCACACAGGGGAGCACACAGGGGAGTACACAGGGGAGCACACAGGGGAGCACACAGGGCTACACTGACCTCCATCAGTGGAGTAGTCCAGCAGAACCCCCTCTCTGCGGCAGGTGGGCCGGTGGCACATTGTCATGTTGTCTGTGCTGCCGATCCTGGCCCAGTACTCCACAAACCTGCAGGGACAGGGCAGAGAGAGAGGGAGCTCAGAGACGGGAGCGTGGTGCGTTCAGCATCGGGGTTAAAGTGCCACTTCCTTCTTTGGGCTGCAGTCTGAATGGCGGGGCGACTGTATATCCTGCATGGCTCTTTCACGTGAAAATCACGATTTGTCAAAAGCAATTTTTCATGTGAACTACAATGTGAAAACAAAACATGTCACTTAAAATAGCATTGGTTACCTTTACCTGCTCTCATCTTATAAGTTGGATTATTTTTATAGTTCACATGTGTACTCTTCACATGTTGGGTGTTCACGTGTGGTTTTGTTTTTTACATAAGTCTGAGAAGCTACCCATCGTGGGAGGAGAGGTGAAACTAACTTTGCCCCACGGAGGTCCATGTCCACGGTGACAGCCTGCCGGGCGTCAGCCCCTCCGAAATACAGAGCAGTCCCCTCCACCAGCACCCCGCAGTCTGTGCAGGGCCGCCCCCCCTCCAGGATCTGCCACTGAGGTCCCGGCCTGCCCTCCCAGTCAAAACGCTCCTTCAATGTGGCCTGTGGAGGGGGAGAGGGGTGAAACCAAAGGGTAATGAGCCCTGTGTGACTGTCATAACACTGTCACCACA
The DNA here is from genome assembly GCF_963514075.1 of Conger conger. NCBI lineage: Eukaryota > Metazoa > Chordata > Actinopteri > Anguilliformes > Congridae > Conger > Conger conger. Next base: position 48,793,643 of record NC_083767.1, read on the forward strand.
GCACGTACAGAACCAGCAGCTATACTGCTATTTAAAACTCAGCCATCCTGAATTAAAACTCAGCCGTCCATTGTGAAAATGAATGGTGCAGCAACCCTTTGGATGAAAGCTGTTTGGATTTATTTTTCAGAATTCTAAGCCAGCGTTCTAGAACTCAATTGCTGTCAATCACCAGTAGTGATTGTTACATCAGGAATAGGCATTAGAATTATTGGCTTGTGATCAGGTGGTGAGAGGGTGTGGGAAGAAGAGTATGCTGGGTAACGTGTACAGGAAGACAGACAGCTCTGTGGAGGTGAGTACAGCACCCTGAGAGGAGTGCTGGCGTAGCAGTTGGGCCCAGAGAAGCCGGGGTCGCAGAGGCAGCGCTGGTCCAGGCAGTCCCCATGGCCCCCACAGTGGCCCTCACACCACGGCCCGATGTAGAAGTTCTCCACCGCCCACTGTGTGTCCGAGTGCTGCTGGAAGAACCGGAACCGCACCGCCCTGCCCACGCAGCACACACACACACACACACACACGCATTACTAATATTTCTATACTATACCTGTAAACCTATAGAACAGAACAGAAAATCTAGTTGTGTATATGACTGTAAATTCCTTCATGAGGAGCTGTATATTATTGCTATAATCCTTACTGCTTGACTGAGGGCAGAGTAGAGACTCACGTGTCGGTCAGGCTGTCGGGCAGGGGGTACACCACACGCTTCCACCCCTCAGCAGGGAAGAACACGGAGGGCTGGGACACCTGGCCCCCACACTGCGGGTCGGCCGGCAGGCACTGGGACACCAGGTACTTCCAGGACACCCCGAAATCTACCGAGTACTGGACGTGCACCTGCCTCTCCGTCTGTCGCTCCTGCACTCCACAGCCCACTGCCATCTGTACGCACACACACATACACACACACACGCACAACGTCGGAGCGTTTATGCAGAAATAAATGGTGGTCAGTGTGTAAAGGCTGTAAGAATCACAGTGGGAAATGAGACGCACCTTGAACTGCATGACCCAGCCGCGGTCAGGGATGATGTCGTGCGTGACGGCGTAAACCTCCCGCCCGTCCACACTGCCGCACACCATCACCCCGTCCGGAGAGCCACAGAACCGCTGCACCGAGCAGCCCTCCGAGAACAGCCAGTGGTCACTCACTGAGAGAGAGAGGGGGAGAGGGAGGGGGAGAGAGAGAGGGGGGGAAGGGAGAGGAATAATGTTATTTATTGCTTTTTATTAAATTGTGTTTACGATGCTTTGGTAACACTATTTCATGGTCATGCCATTTCAATTAAATTGAAATTGAGAGAGAGTGAGAGGGAAAGAGAGAGAGAAAGAGTGAGAGAGAAGAAAGAAGGACAGATATTGTCTGCAATACAGTATGTTTCAGTACCAAACCAGTGATAACGCCACCTGGTGAGGAGTCATTAACAATCACTGTATGGCCCTGTGTGAATCTCTGAAATTAGTCATTTACTCATTACCAATCCTGCTCAATTACACAGATTCACTCATGGCTTATTCATCACAGCAGTGTTCACAATAAAGGCAACTGCTTAAATAAGGTCTTGAGCACTTTATGCTTTCGTGTAAATTTGTTGAGATAATACTGTTTGGTATGTCATTGCAGACAGTCAGAATGTCATTAAAATTCCTTATTAATCTTACCACATATTTCAAGTCTTGAAAGATAAATAGTTCCACAAGAAAACAAGAATAATAGAGTGCTGTTTTTATTGTAGGCAATTTCAATTGCACTTAGTTTTCAGATTCAAACTGGTATGTATGTGTATTTACTCCACATTTTTACCACATTTTCAATTTAGGAAATAATCACCAAATAGACCACTGGAATAATCAATTACTTCAGTTTACATTATACTCTGCATCAGTCATTATGATTGGTCTCTGTTAAACCAATGAATCACTGCTTAATCACACATAATTACTTTGCCTCATAATCAAATAAATTAGCTTAATGATGCACACTGGACCTGAACTGCATTTGCATCACAGGCTCAGAAGTAAAAAATTCAGAACCTCAGGCACAGGGAACATGAGATTTAAAGAAAACATGTAATTTAATGCGAATAATTATCGTTTACTTGCTATTAACTTGTCAAAAATAATAATAATAGTCATCACTATACCCATCTGTAATATAGTGACGAACCCAAACCCAAGCTTGAGCAGGTACCTGTGACGCTCTCCTCCGGCTGGGGGAGAAGGGCAATTCGCCCAGTGGGCGTTCCGTCAGCGGGGGCCCTCTCGTGATTGGGCAGGGCCACCCCTCCAAACGTGTCGAGGATCTGTGCGTGGGGGTCGGAGCCGGCGATCAGCACGTTGTCCAGCGCCCAGTCGCCGTGGTCCGACCCGTCGTGCTGCGGCTGCCACCAGCGCACGCGCACTGCCTCCTCCCGAGCAACAGGGGGCAGCAGCACATTCACAAACCTGTGAAACAGTCATAACACCCGGTGGAAATGATGCTTTAGCATGCTTTACAACTGGGCTGTATTACACAGCACAACTTCAAGATGTTCGGTACTTGATCGTGTTCCTGCTTGAGCTTTCTTGTGTATTTTCTGATGATAATCAATCAATCAATCAATCAACTGCCAATCAATCAATTTTACTCCCTGGATGCATCTTTGCTTCATCTCTGCTTTTTTTGGTTAAGTGATAATTGCCTAAGTTTGTTCTGGCATTACTGAGGTCTACCCAGCAAGCACTTGTATACTATAACCTAACAGGCCTGTATGCTGTGTTTATGCTGTCCTATGTTTATGGTTTGCGGTTGTGGTCATCTCCAGTATGTGTAGCCTACCCTGGCTTGCTGTACTGGTCGTAGAAGATCTCAGTCAGGAGATTCCAGCTGATGCCTCCGTTCAGGCTGAACTCCAGCAGCACGCCCTGGTTACGGTTGCTCGGCGGGATCATGCAGCCGTACATGAAGTAGAACTGGATGAACTCCGCATTGGTCAGGTTCAGGTCCACCGTCACCAGCTGACGGGTGCAGCCCTGTTCACATGACGGCCGAGGCCACAACAACACGGCATTTCAGAGTACAGAATGCATTTCTAACCAATAACAAAGCAGAGGACAGACAGAGACGGTAATGGTCAGTCTGCCAGTCTCCATATAAAGAGACAGACTGACTGAAACGACAGGAATACATTATGAAACTGGCAGTGATGTAGAAATAGTGAGGAACACAAGTTAGGTTTCCGTCCAAATTAACTGCCAGTGATGTAGAAATAGAGAAGAACACAAGTTAGGTTTCCATCCAAATCTTTGGCAAATGTTAAGCGAATTACTGAAAAGTTGGCATAAGACAATGTGAATAAGTGTGCATTTCCACAAGGAGGGCACAACAAGATTACATCATCAAAATAATATTTTTTTGCTGCTTTTTTGGGGTTTTCTGGAGCTGTCACCATTTATTTGAAAAATCTGTTTATATCACGGATTTTGTTTTTAAAAATGTCATTTTCATGTTTCCACTTTGCATTAAAACAGTTGGATGGAAAGCCCACTACAGACTGGCAGACAGAAACCTGCAGATCTGAGCTCTCTTACCCCACTGAAGTGCACTGGCAGAGCTGAGCACTCTTACCCCACTGAAGTGCACTGGCAGATCTGAGCACTCTTACCCCACTGAAGTGCACTGGCAGATCTGAGCACTCTTACCCCACTGAAGTGCAGCGCTGCCCCTGACGCTACAGCCCCACACACGGTGCTGAGCTCTCTTACCCCACTGAAGTGCAGCGCTGCCCCCGACGCTACAGCCCCACACACGGTGCTGAGCTTGCCCCCGGTCAGGAGGTGCCAGCTGCTCGGGGAGGGGGGCCGGCTGAAGCTGTCCTTCAGCTGGGGGGGCAGGGGGGCCTGGGGCTCGTCACAGTACTCACCCCCCCAGTCTGCATCACAACTGGGGAGAGGGGAGGGAGGCAGGGCGGTTACCACTACAAAACATTACTAAAGTTATTACTATTACAACAACAACAACAACAACAACAACAACATTATGATAATTATTATTATTATTATTATTAGTAGTAGTAGTAGTAGTAGTAGCAGTAGCAGTAGAAGCAGTATGTTCGTAGTAGTACAGTACATAGTAGTAGTAGTAGTAGTAGTGGTGGTAGCAGCAGCAGTATGTTAGTAGTAGTAATAGTAGTAGCAGTATGTTAGTTGTAGTAGCAGTATGTATTTTAATAGTAGTAGCAATATGTTAGTAGTAGTACAGTACATAGTAGTAGTAGTAGTAGTAGCAGCAGCAGTAGCAGTATGTTAGTAGTAGTAATCATAGTAGTAGTCATGTAAAATAATGTCTTGGATTCATGAAGCCTTGTTTTCCGTGTTAAAGAGCACATCCCTGCGGGCGCGGCCCCTGTCACTCACACACAGGCGCTCTGCTGGCAGCGGCCGTGGCCCGAGCACATGTCCGGGCAGCCGTCGCCGATGTACAGGTTGTCCAGGGCCCAGGTCTGCTGCTTGTCGAAGGGAGCCTGCTGGTACCAGCGGAACCGGGTCGCAGGAGACCTGCCACAGAAACACACCGTTCACAATCACCCCATTAAACCTCCAGGTGAAGGCACTCATACCTGCCTATGATGACATGACCATGATACAAGAACTATTCATCAGAAATCCATAAGCATGATGGAAAAAATAACTGCCGTTGAAAAAATACTTAAAACCACAGTGACGATAATGAAATCATGCTGAAGACGTTGTTATATTGTACAATCAATGGGATGACCATTTGCCATCATACAAAACAAAAACTATATTTTTCCTCAGACTGAGAAGGAAAATGTAAATATAGACCAGTTGATATTATACATACGTAACTGGTGGTTTATATCAAAAAGCAGAGATTTTCAAAGATTTTCTTTTTGGTCCAGAGCAGTAACTACAGCACCAATTGATGATGTTTGCATTATTTCCAGTAGTACAGTATCTATGATTATTTACCTCCATCCAAAGGACCCAATTAGAATCCTTTCATCCACCTCCCTTCTAACCCCAACTAGCACTTGTAACCTTTAAACCAGGAAGCCTTTCCTGGAGGACGTCATTACAACCTGAAAATGCATCCTGGCCTTTCAAAGAGTAAGCTAAGGAGGTAAGGAATCTACAGACATTCATATGTTTGCTTTTGAAATGCAAATCCAAGGCATGGTGCCTTTAAGGCCTGTAATTTCAAGATATAATTTCACCCATTAAAGTAAATTTTCCAATGACGTCAACGTCAACCTGAAGATGAATAATACCCATTGAAATATTGAAAGGACTCATTCTGGCTTTGCGTGCCTACAGTATGTCACCTGACTCCAGTGCTTAAATGCTGGCCTGGCCAGAGTGTCACACACACCTGGCGTACACAGGGATGGGCAGGGTGACGCGCCCCCACTTGTTATACGTGTCGGAGACCAGCAGCCTCTGCAGGGTGTACGCTGAGCAGTCCGGACTGGTGGGGAGACAGTCCCTCAGGAGGGGCTGCCACGTCAGGCCCAGGTCCAGGGAGAACTCCAACTCAATGGCTGGGCAGGCAGACAGACAGACACACACACGATTCAAACAGGTCCAAGCAGAAGAAAATCACACTCAAAGACCATAGGTCTTAGAAAGGTTAGAGCAAGGTTAGAGCAAACCCACAGGGGTAAAGCAATGGGACATTATTGATGAATAGTTATCTCCCATATCTACCATAGCAAGTTGATCTCCAATCACTCATTGCCTCTCTTTCGCCTCTGCTTTCCATCTCGTTAACCTACAGCCAGTGTCACTATTCCTCTACTTCCATTACTTCCCTTAAACTCCACCCCTAAAATCTCCACATTCCTCCACACCTCCTGGCTGTACCTCCGCCTTCCCAACACCTCCCTGCCCCCTCTCTCCCAGTCCCACACCTCCCTCTCTCCCATCCCCATACCTCCCTCTCTCCCATCCCCACACTTTCCTCTCTCCCAGTCCCACACCTCCCTGCTCCCTCTCTCCCAGTCCCACACCTCCCTGGTCCCTCTCTCCCAGTCCCACACCTCCCTGATCCCTCTCTCCCAGTCCCACACCTCCCTCTCTCCCATCCCCACACCTTCCTCTCTCCCAGTCCCACACCTCCCTGATCCCTCTCTCCCAGTCCCACACCTCCCTCTCTCCCAGTCCCACACCTCCCTGCTCCCTCTCTCCCAGTCCCACACCTCCCTGCTCCCTCTCTCACAGTCCCACACCTCCCTGCTCCCTCTCTCCCAGTCCCACACCTCCCTGCTCCCTCTCTCCCAGGCGTCTCACCGTAGCAGGAGTTGGTGACGGAGCAGGAGGCGGAGAAGTCGAACTGTATGAAGGAGTCCTGGCCCACGCTGATGTCGGTGGTGACGGCGTAGCGGGTGTTGGACTTCTCGATGAAGGCGAAGGCCTCTCCCTCCGAGCCGCAGACGGGCATGCGGGTGCCCCCCGGGTGGAGCAGCCAGGACCGCCCGTCCATGGAGGAGAAGTCATCCTCCAGCGGGCCCCAGCCGCTGGCACTGCCCCCGACCACCACCTGTCATCACGCACACACATCACACTTCATTTAGGATGCGTTCAGTATTCATTCATACATTGGTATATGTCCTTCAAATTCAATTTCATTTGGTGTGGGTGGAAAATCAATGGCATGAGAGATGAAATTACAACATAACAAGACAAAGCTTTAAATTAAATTACTACGCAAGAATGTCTTCTCAGGAGGGTGAAATCCTGCCATGGTGCTATAGGTGGAAAATCCAGGGATGAGAAAGTAAAAGTCCTGCCATGTGTTTATTCCTCAAATGAACTCAGCCAGCCAGCTGGTTTCATAAATTACTTCTAGTGTACCTCCTGGCTGTCTAATTAGCAAGTCCAGGTAATTAGACCAAAATACTGGGGAGAAGTTCCTGAGCCTGGATGTTGCACAGCACAGAGCAGCGTGGCGGGGGCTCACCTGGTCTATGACCCAGGGGCTGTAGAAGTGTCCGTTCTCGGAGGGCTGCCACCAGCGCATGCGTGTGGAGGTGGTGCGCGCGCGCAGCGGGATCTCCAGGGCGACCAGGCGGGCGTGGTTACTGCTGTTGCTGAAGAGGAACTCCTGGAGCAGCGCCCAGGTCAGACCCCCATCCACGGAGAACTGCAGCAGCACGGGCTGGGAGCGGGGGTCCGGGGGGGCCTTTCCACAGCCCAGCCGCAGGAAGAACTGCACAAACCTGCAGGAACCCGGCAACACTCACACAGGGAGCTAGCACACTGACCTCTGCAGAGCCGTCTGCGAAGATGTGTGCGTGTGGGTGTGTGTGTGCGTGTGCGTGTGTGATGTGTGTGCGGGTGTGAGTGTGTGTGCATGTGTGTCTGTGGGCATTTAACTGTGTCCAGCTGTTTGAGTTTATCCAGTTGTGTTCAGCCACATCAATATCTCTTTTATGTCTATTCTCAGGTGTGGGCAATGGGCATATCTGTCCAGATGTGGTTTGTTTATTTCATTTCAAACGGTCCAGATGAGCATAAACACAGTGGCTTTGCTCTAATTTTGTCCAGTACAGTTATAACAGTATCCAGGTGTGTACTGTATATGTGCAGTCTTGAACAGCGCGGTGTGTGAATGTCCGGGTTCAGGTGCAGTACCTGGCGTTGGACAGGTCCATGTCTGTGGTCACCAGCATGCGCAGCCCGTCCTCGCTGAAGAACAGGTGATTCCCGCTGGACATGATCCCACACTTCCGAGACGGCTTCCCCCCGCTGACCAGACTGAACCTCTCCGCGTGCACTGAGCCCCCTGCACACACAGGCACACAGGTAATAACACTACACCACACTGGAATAACACTCACCAAAAAATGAGTCAATCTCACGAGTATTTTAGTCTTATATTTCAACTTAAAATCTTATTTATACTACTTTTTGCTAATAATATTTTCTACCTGACAGGGGAAAAAAAGATTTGAAGTCTCGTTACAAGACTGAACACTTGTCAAGACTGGCTATTTTGCAGTGCACTGTAAACTGCACAAGCAGGCACAAAGGTAAAAACACTACAGAACAACACTGACACTGTACCACACCAAAATACACTGATAATGACAACAAGACAAGCCACAGGAGTATAACAAAGTGGACCAACACTGACACTCCCATGCACCTTAGAGCACTCTAACATAGTACTACGCACAACACGCATAACATGGAGACAGACACAGCTGACACCAAAAATACACAACAACACTACACGGTGCACACACAACACACAGAACATGTATCACACACTCATAAACAAGGGCATTTCACAAAAGACAAACCACACAAGTCATAGACACAATCCACAGTCACATACCCCTGTGACCGTATTGAGTCCTTCAATAATAGGTCACAGTCTACATTCAGCAGGGATGGAAATATCAGTCCTAATGCATAGCAGTCTGGATCAGTCCAGGTCTTACTAGAAGTAGGCCCAGACATTGGGAGTGGGAACTGCCTGTGTGGGATCACTAACGTGCCTGTGGTAAGATCTGGAGTGGCTCAAACCGCCACGCATCGGGAGTTTCCATCTCCCGTCACGGCACAAACGACAGCAGCACGGAACACGCACGCGGGCACATACTCTCTCTGCGTTTTTGCGAGCATCTGCGTGTTCCTGTACCTTCGAAGTCCTCCTTCAGGAAGTCGGAATTGGGGGTGTCCGGGAGGGAGCAGTCCACCCCGGAGTAGCCCGGGTCGCAGATGCAGTGCGTGCCCCTCACGCACGCCCCGTGCCCGCTGCACATGTCCTGGCACTGCGGCCCGATGTACACGCTGTCCAGGGCCCAGGTCGGGGGAGGGGTGCCGCCCGAATAGAAGCCCTGGTACCAGCGGAATCTCACCGACCTGTAGGGGGCGCACAGGAGCGACGTAATGCAGGGAGACCACGGAGTCATCTCACTTAATCCAATAACAGTCTGTCTAAACCGCTGACATGAAGCCAAGCTGCCAATTTAATTAAAGTTTGACGTCTTGAGGTGTTATCTATAGTCTGACAGTAATGCCCCAGCTGAGCCAAGACAGGTCTGCTATTGAGGCTAATTGATTTATATTGTTACTGCAGAGGGTTCAAAAGGACAATGTAAATGCATTAGGTCCTAAGTATAAGTTTGCTCCTTTATTGTTTGTATAAATGTCACAGCAGTTGTTGGAACTACCTCTGCCTTTGCTCTGCATCTCTCTCTGACCCTGAGTGCCCACTCAACAGTCACATTTGTTCTGATGTTTTGTCTAATATATCTCACTCTGTAAATCAATATATTCCTGCCGCTTGCTCACCCGCACAGGCGTAGTTTGCCAAAATGGACGACCTCCCTCCTCCAGCCCTGGGTGGTCCCGGGGTAGTACACGCTGGCAGGGTGCAGCTCGGTGGAGCAGAGGGAGCTGGGCTGGGGCCCCCCAGAGCACAGGGGTACCAGGAGGTGCCAGGTGGCCCCGAAATCCCGAGAGAACTCCAGGCGCACCGGGTTAGAGGAGGTGCTGTCTGTGGTGCAGCCCACATTAATCTGCAGCCAAGTGAGGAGGAAAAGATGTCACCATAGTGGGGCCAGCCCCACTGCAGAAGAGCATGAAGCGCTCTCTAACTGAAATTCAATTAGTATTAATGATTGTGCTGTCAAAGCATTTTAAAACCCAGAAGGCCAAGCCACATATTATGTCAAGTCCTGACACATAATTGAACATATGTACAGATCAATAAAATGAGTCATTATTCTGGTTTATAGTCCAGAGGGCAAGTAATGGAGCAGGAAAATAAGCCTTTTATTTTGAAGGAACCCAGAATGATCAGCCAAATCACCCAAAAGCATTCATAATTATAACATAAAGTTCCCTTATACAGTAGACAGTGTTCATATTTATAGGATTTGCAGTATAGAGGTGGTTTACTGGTTGTCCTTTGTGTGTTTGAAAATGAGATGTTAGACCTCAAGGCCTTTATTCTTTATTATACCCGAATAATAATGTATTTTCTTCACAGAATGACAAATGACTGTGAAATCCCTCTATTGTTCCTTTTCTCCCTCCCTCATCATTTCATCCACTCTTTCTCTCCGTATCCTCTTCTCCTGTGCAGTACCTCAAACTGAATGATGGTGTTCTCATTGACATCGATGTCTTTGGTGGTGATGGAATGTTCCCCCAGTTCACTGGAGATGAAGACCATGGCAGAGTCGTCCTGCCTGCACACAAACACTCTATCAGGTCAAAATGCATTTATCCTTTTCTCACACTGACTGTGACCTTCTGGAACAATCTTCAGCTATAAGCTATATTCCAGATGGTATTTCACTAAATTATGTATTACTATTTCTCAGACGGAGCTGCCAGCAATGTTTCCATGGTTTTCAATTATTATGGGAATGATATACATTAGATTACTTATAATGCAATTTATTGAGGGAATAATGTGTTAGATTGCCTGAAACGTATGCACAAATGTTAACCACTGCAAAAAAAAGAGGAAAAAAAAAAGAGCTGTCTCAAAGGTAGGCAGGCACACCCACACAAACAATCACAGACAGGCTAGTTAGCTGTGATACTCACAGTGTCCCCTTCTGGAAGGGGCAGTAGAGCCCAGTGTTGCCCCCGGGGTAGAAGAGCCAGCTGTCCTCCTGAGGCCCTCCCTCAAAGCTGTCTGACAGTATGGGGGCTGGGAGGGAGCTGCCATCGATGATGAGGTCATCAATCACCCACACCTCCTCCTTCTTACCTGCAGAAAGCACATGGTCATATGCTGGTGTGTGTGTGTGTGTGTGTGTGTGTGCGTGTGTGTCAGTGTATGTGTGTGTGGAAATGTGTGTGTATGTGTCTGTGTATGTGTGTATGTATGCATATGTGTGTGTGAGTGTGTGTGAGTGTATTTACGTGTGTGTGTATGCATATGTGTGTGTGTGTGTGTGTGTATGTAAGTGTGTGTGAGTGTATTTACATGTGTGTGTCTGTGTATGTGTGTGTATGAATGCATGTGTGTATCTGTGTAAGTGTGTGTGAGTGTATTTACGTGTGTGTGTGTGTCTGCATATGTGTGTGTGTAAGTATGTGTGAGTGTATTTACGTGTGTGTGTGTGTGTGTGTGTGTATGCATATGCGTGTGTGTAAGTATGTGTGAGTGTATTTACGTGTGTGTGTGTGTGTGTAAGTATGTGTGTGTGTGTGTGTGTGTGTGTGCATATGCGTGTGTAAGTGTGTGTGAGTGTATTTACGTGTGTGTGTGTGTGTGTGTGTGTGTAAGTATGTGTGTGTGTGTGTGTGTGTGTGTGCATATGCGTGTGTAAGTGTGTGTGAGTGTATTTGCGTGTGTGTGTGTGTGTGTGTGTGTGAGAGCCTGTGTGCGTGTCTCTGCTGACTCACCGCTGTTGTAGGGCTGCCACATTCTGAAGCGGGTGGCGTTGGTCTGGGCGCTGGGGGGCAGGGGCAGGTGCAGGAACAGCGTGTCGGTGGAGGTGGGGAAGTAGAACTCATCCAGCAGCAGCCAGCTGATCCCCCCATTCACAGAGTACTGCAGGAGCACTGAGTGAGAGCGCTCTGGCACTCCTGCAGAGACACAGAGAAACACACACATACACACACACACACACAACACACAGGAACATATACACACACACACACACACACACACACACACACAGAAACATACACGCATGCACACACACACACACATACACACACACACACAGAAACATACACGCATGCACACACACACACACACACGCATGCATACATACACACACTCACACGTACACACACACACAGAGAAACATACATACACACAGAACACACACACACACACACACACACAGAAACACACACACACATAGAAACATACATGCACGCACACACACATACACACACACAGAAACATACACACACAAAGAACACACACACACACACACACACACACACACAGAAACATACACGCACGCGCGTACACGCACACACACATGGACACACACATGGACTGAATTAAAACAAGGTGTTCCGGGTTTTACTCAGCGCAGTTATCCAGCGAACTCAGTAATCGTGCTTTGTGAAATACCCCCAGAGGGCCAGACTCACCCTTGGTGATGAACTTGAAGGAGAACTGAATGTACAGAGTGCTGGAGCAGTCCAGGTCCCGGGACACCAGCATGCGGAGACCCTCCTAAGGACCACACGCAAGTCCAGGGAAGGGGAACCAGGACCAGACCAGACCAGACCAAACCAGACCAGGCCAGACCAAGCCAAGCCAGACCAGACCAGGCCAGACCAAGCCAGACCAAGCCAGCCCAAGCCAGACCAGACCAGACCAGACCAGACCAGACCAGACCAGACCAGACCAGACCAGACCAGACCAGGCCAGACCAGACCAGACCAGGCCAGGACCACAGTGTGCAGAGCAGGGAGACAGAGAGAGGAACCATGTTAGAGCAACTGCACATCAACAGCCTTATCCTGTAACTCACAAGTCAAGTGGAGGTTTGTGCTGAGCCGCTCATTAAATATCGCTGTATTTATGGCATGTTTGCTGTGTGTCAGCAGCGCGCAGATGAGAGTGTGGAAAGCCGGATTAGAGCTGGGAGATATTCACCCCTTTGAAGATGAGGGCGGTGCCAGATTTGAGGGGTTCCCCGCTGAGAGTGCCCCTCTCCCCCCCGTACATCTCGGTCCACAGCTCCGGGCGCAGGTTCTCGTTGAAGTCGTCCCTCAGTATGGAGGGCAGGGGGGCCAGGGGCACGCAGTGAGCCCCCCCGTAACCACGGTCGCACCTGAGAGACGGGGGGGGACGGGGACAGCTTTTAGGATCCCGTTCAGTGCATACATCTCTGTGAGTGCACCTGTGTGAGTCCGTGTGTGTGAGAGTGCGTGGGTGTGAGAGTGTGTGGGCGTGAGAGTGTGTGGGTGTGACCTTACATGTCCACTGTGTGTCTCAATGGAATCTCAAGCTTCTATAGTTACTGTGTGGAGTAGGTAATGTAATATATGTGGCAATTGGTGGGACCGAGAATGTGTGATATCTATGCAACTCTGGAAATGTGTTGAAGAGTGTTGGGGAATGTGTAGATAGTATGTGAGTTAGATGTGTGTATACTCGATAAGTGTTACAGAGAGTGTGTTTATCTGTGAGTTCATTGGAATCATTCTGTGAATGCGTGTGTGTGTTATTGTGAATGTGCGCACCTGTGAGTGATCAGTGTGCAGTGTCTGTGATAGATGACATCACAGTGATGTCACAGCGTGACCGGGGACACTCACACGCAGCGGCCGTTGTCACACAGCCCGTGTCCGGAGCACATCCAGGGACAGCCAGGGGCCAGCAGCACGTTGTCCAGGGCCCAGCCGTCCGCCCCGGGGGTGAACTGGGGCTGGATCCAGCGGAACCGTGTCCGGGGGGAGCTGGAGAGAGATATCATATACACACACGCACACGCACACACACACACACACTGTCAGAGATGACTGTCACACACAAACCCACACACCAGTACGAAGAAATATATTCTTCCAAGATTTGATTTGTTCTGCTTCACTGCTATTGCAGCCAGTATTGATTTATACTGTATCCTTGAATGAGGTACTGAACTTGAATAGCTACAGAAAATAAATTCAGCTTTAAATACATTCAGCATAAATGGCCAATATGTAAAAATATGTATAACAAATAATAAACAGGCACTTCTCCAGACAAGCATATAAATACCATGCATATAAAGCACATTTCCCCAGCATTCTCATGGAAACAGGCACAGAATGGAGGGGGAACGTTAGCAGGGCTTTCACACAGAAACAGGCACGGAATGGCGGCAGCAGATTAGCACAGGGTCAGGCTTGCTCACTTGGCGGCGCTGGGCAGGTACACGGTGACCCTCCTCCAGCGGGAGAACTGGGGGGTGCTGTAGACGGAGCTCTGCGTGTAGCCGGCACAGCCGATGGCGGGGGGCACACACTGGGGCGTGAGCAGGGCCCAGTGGCGGCCGCAGTCGGTGGAGAACTCCAGCTGCACGCCGTGAGCCGCAGAGACGGCCTTACTGCAGCCCATGCTCAGGTCAAACTGCAGGAAGGACGAGCCAGAGACCTCGAAGTCCCAGCTCTCAGCATACCGGGGCTTCTCTACACACACACACACACACAGATACACGCACACACAAGCATACACACACACACAGTTAAATATCAAAACACAGAATATAACTTCAGAATACAATGCAGTAAAATAAATATTCAGTAATAATAATACATGAATGATATGTATTTACGGACAGCGGTGACTCACTCTCACTGGACTCGGTGTTGAAGGTCAGGGCGGTGTCCAGAGTGAGGCAGTCCACCGTCACCTCTCCCCCCTGCACACGGTACCAGTTGTACCGCAGCGGGGACGTGCCGTCAAACTTGTCATGGAAGCCGGTCCTGGAGCTGTCATTCATCCCGATCAGAACGTCATCCAGGGCCCATTGCGCGGAGTGCTTACCTGCGCACAGAGGAACCCAGAGCAGGGGGAGGCTCACACAAACTGACCGTGTTTCTACACACTGTAAAACGGACATTACGCTACTGAAGGAACACTGAATACTGAATAGTACAAAACCTGAGGGTTTTATTGTTTCCCTTTTGAAGCAGCCTGAGGGGTTGCACTCCTGCAGTGAACCAGGAAGTACTCTGCTGATTGAACCCACATTCCCTTGGTGACATTGGCCAGATTTTGGGTGTGCATTTAAGCTGGGTAGACCACGGACAACCAACATACTGCGTGCCTCTGAATTGAACTGGATTGGGAGTAGGAGAGCATCTTCCCGCTTGTCACATAAACAAACATACCGCTGTATAAAAGGCACATGACACTGTGAAGGAATGTGCTAGGGGCCCCTCATTAGAGGGTCTGGGGGCCCCTGGGGACCCACCCTGCTGAGGCTGCCACCAGCGGAACACAGTGTAGGCGGTTTTGGCGGGCGGGGGCAGCTCGATGGTCACCACCTGGGGCTCCAGGAAGGAGCTGAAGTCCAGCTCCCTGAGGAAGTGCCACTGGACGCCGTTGTTGGTGGAGTACTGAACGATCACTCCTGAAACACACACGCAGAGAACCTTTACCCCGACACGTTCACCTGAACAAAAGCCTCACACACACACACTATTCAACTATGAAAATGTGCTGACAAAAGCAAACTCAGCAATTGTGCTGACAAAAGCAAAACATACATTGATCTTCAAAGTTCTAGTTGGCAATCGCTATCCCTGCCGGACATTGGCTTGAATACAACATGTTCGCTTCACTAATGAAAACTGGGTTTCAAATGTCAGATCCCCAAATCTGGAGTTGAGGCTAGACTTCACATTTCAGTCTGCAGTAACATCCAGCAGCCACAATGGGACAGCAGAGGACCGAGAAAAGTGGGTTTCTGAGGGCAGGCAGAGCAGGTCGGTACCTTCGTTGCGAGAGCGAGGTCGTGTACAGGTGGGGCCCATGCTTTTCCCACCGATCCGTATGTAGAACTGCACAAGGCTGCGGGAACAGAGAGATAAAACATTGTTAATGAAGATAAAAGGGTTTTCAAAGATGCTAACACCATTGAGCTGGCAGCCCTATCTGTCTTCATTTAGCAGAGGGCAGAGGTTAACGTCAGGACAACTACAAGCTATGTTAATTCTAGAAAATCATTTCCATATTTGTTTTTCAGGATGGTGCATGAGCTAGGGGCAGGGGGTCAATCACCGTGTTATTATTCTTAATGCAGTTTTAATCAAGTTCTGGTCATACAGATGAAGTAAATGTGACTTTGAGGGGGAAGGGGAGGACACTGGGAGAGAGGGTCGTGTGAAGGGTATCTGGAACGGTGGTATTGACCCGGTCGGCGTGCTGACCGTGTGTTGGTGGTGTCCAGGGGGGCGGTCCGGGCCTCTCTCCTCCCCGCACTGCTGAAGTACAGGGCCTTGCCCTCGCTGATGGGCCCACAGCCGCTCCCGATCTGGCCCCCGCTCAGACTCTGCCACAGGGGGCTCAGCTTGCCCTCGAACCCCTCGGCCAGCTCAGAGGGGCTGGGAGCAGCCGGCACGCAGCTGTCCTGCTCCACTGAGATACACACACACGCAGACAAGCACACACACATACACATACATATACACACATACACACTCACACACACACACATACATACACACACACACACATACACGCACACACATACACGCACACACATACACACATACACACACACACACACACACATACACGCACACACATACACACACACACACACAGACATAAACACAGTCAACAGAGTGCACATTCTTGCCATACTTTTTCCCATCCACCTAATGCCCCTCTCATTAACAACATTCTCTCTCTTCTCTCTCACCCACTGAATTACCTCTCTGTCTCTAAAGCAGGGGTGCACTCACTAGAGGGCCGGTCTTCAAGCTGCTTTTTGTTCCAAACAATTGACTGATCAAGACATTATTTAGCTAATTAAATAATTAAGAGCAGAAGTTGGCACAAAATCCTGAAGCGGATCGGCCCTTGCTGTGCACCCCTGCTCCAAAGGCTTCCACATGCTTCAAACAAACTGCCGTTCAGAATGTCAGAGAACGTCGGAAAGCCCCTCTCCAAAGTTCATGCGCACTTTGGCCAGGCGTGCAATGGGCAGGCTTACAGGTGGTCTGCACCACGCCTCTCTATGACAGACAGCATCTAGGCCCACATTATATTTTAGCTGCTCAGGAAAAGGTGTGAGCACGTGGTCGGACACTGCGTCGCATGGACTAGTTCGTCGGAAGCATACGAAAGCCTAATGAGTCTCTCTCTCCCTATGAGTTACATCTCCTCTCTCAGCCTAGTCTACTCAATCCCATCCATATTGCTTCATTGGCATGATGTAGTGGTGCTGTGTGTCTTGGCAAAGGATAACAATTAATAACAAATGGCAGCGGTCGATGGTGCTGTAGTCAAAAAGATGAACTGCACAAGTGAAAAGTAGCAGCTCAGTGTCAACCTGTTCCTAAATTCAATTAGAAATACTTTTCTAGCCAGACATATTGGCAAAGTTTTACAGAACAGTTCTCTGAAAGTGATACAGAAACAACATGGGATTGATTTAACACATTGAATATGAATCACAGTGTACAAGTTTAGACAACAAAAAAATAATAAAAGAATAACCCCAGCCTCACCCCTACCCTGTCTCAGAGCAGTGCAAAACCCTTTACACTTTTGTAAAGTTGATGGGCTTTACATTTTTGGGATCATTTAATTTGTTTCAGTACACTAGGACAGCTTAGTCAAATGCAGCAAAGTATTTGAATCTAAAACAAATACTGTTTGAAGCCGGGTCTGGTACAGCAGCCCCCCGACCCTTACCTGTGTAGCCCATGTCACAGAAGCAGACTCCGGAGATGCAGTCCCCGTGGCCCCCGCAGTGGTTGGGACAGGGTTCTGAGATGTACACCCCATCCAGGGCGAACGCGGGAGCATCCCGAAACATACTGCTCTCCTGGAACCAGCGGAACCGCGTCTTACTGAGAGAGGCAGAGAGGGAGAGAGGATGTTGAAATAGTAAATCTACAGTTACAATAGAGGTACAATAGGTACGATTTTTGTGTTAAAACATTGTTTTGTCTTTGTCGTGTTTGCCACTCAACTTTGCAAAACAAGCATGTTGTGGTTTCAGGGTGTGTGTGTGTGTGTGTGTGTGTGTGGGCACGTGTGTGTGTGTGTGTGTGGGTGTGTGCACGTGTGTGGGCGTTACCTGGCGGCCACGTTGCGCGGTATCACCACGGTGACCCTGCTCCAGCGCTCATAGTCCCCGGTGTTGTACACCGTCGGCTCCCTCAGCTCCCGCCCGCTGCCCTCACAGCTGCCCCCGCCTGGTGACCCGGGGTAACAGCCCTCTCGCACCAGCGCCCAGGACCGCCCGGCATCATGGGAGTACTGCAGGAGCACGGGGGCGGAGCCGCTAAACTGAGACTCACAGCCAATGTTCAGCTGTGGGGAGGAGCCAGGAGAGAGCGGTGACCAATCCGAGTTCATCTGGCTGACTGTGGCTCATCAGAGTTAACGCATCCATATCTCATTATTATGTTATTATATTATATTATATATGTAAATATAACCTATATGGGATCTTTCAAAACCTGGTGGCAGTCTTGAGTTATTTTATCTTTGTAGTTATTTTTTCTACTTATTTTACAGGATGTGAAATAAAGGCACCTGCCAGTTATGATCAAGTACAGAAAAAAGAATAGAGTGGTTTTCCATAAGTTTGTATCAAACCTTTCACATCAACTGTCAAGGTTTCATGAATCAAGTGTCATTAAATTAAAGACCCTATTGGCCCAGTTTAACAGAAACAGATGGACTAAAATGATCTTTCTATGGATAATCTCCAATGGAAATTGAATTCAGGACTGTGTTTATACGTTCAGAGGCCTCTGGGCACCTTAAACTGGAGGGTGTAGCCCGGGCGGAGGGACAGGTCGCGGGTGACCGCCATCCTGTCCCCATCAGAGCGCCCGAACACCATGGCGGAGGGGGTGGGTGTGCAGAAGCTGTCGTTCCTCTCCTCCATGCCCTCGTTCCCCAACATCAGCCACACGCTCATCTGGTTCAGCGGGTAGTCGAACGCCGGCTTCTCATAGAAGTTCTGACGAGAGAGGAAAGGAGACGGAGCATAAGACCTCCCCGAACACACCTGGGCTCTAATAGCATTCGCCATGGATACTTTTCTGTGCTCCATTGATCTTGCCTGGTGCATTTGAGCCTCCAAGGATTTGAACCTGTGTAATAAGGGTGGGGTTGTGTTGTGACTCACCTGTGGGAGGGTGGGGTTTGAGTCTCACCTGTCTAAAGGTGGGGTTGAGGTGTGACTCACCTGTGGAAAGGTGGGGTTGAGGTGTGACTCACCTGTGGGAGGGTGGGGTTGAGGTGTGACTCACCTGTGGAAAGGTGGGGTTGTGTTGAGACTCACCTGTGGGAGGGTGGGGTTGTGTCGTGACTCACCTGTGGGAGGGTGGGGTTGTGCCGTGACTCGCCTGTGGGAGGGTGGGGTTGTGTTGTGACTCACCTGTGGGAGGGTGGGGTTGTGTTGTGACTCACCTGTGGGAGGGTGGGGTTGGCGATGGGTATGATGTGCTTCTCCCGCTCAGACAGGATGATGATGTCATCGATGGCCCACTGGTCGTATCCGTCTCCGGAGTGCAGGGGCTGCCACCAGCGGAAGCGGGTGCAGGGGGTCTTAGAGGCCAGGGGCAGCTCGTAGTGCACAAACCTGCCGGAGAGAGGGGGGTCGGTCACACGCTGTTCTGTGTGCAATGCCTGTTCAAGGCCTGTACAACGGCACTGTTAACACTCAGAGACATCATTTACTGAACCTCCACCCATCCTATGCATTCCACCCGTCCTAGTTAGGAGTGGGGCAGCTGCAATGCAGCACCAACTCCAGTTCTGCCTTGCTCAAGGGCAATGGCTGGAGTACACCTAACCTGAACTGCATGTCTTTCAGTCTGTTAAAACACCTCCAGGTTTTCTATTTGATTATAATTTAAATGATGAATGACAAGAAACCCTTCTTTACTACTGGCCTGGAGGGCCACATTCAGGAGTCTCTAATTTATAGCTTCAGAGGACCTGTCTATCAGCTGAAGAGCTGTCCTTCACCTCCTGTGCCTCCCTTCCTCTCTCCCTCCCCCTCTCCCTCTCTCTCTCACCGGGGCTTGGTGAAGTCGGTGAAGTACATCTCGGCGATGAGGCCCCAGCTGATACCGCCATCATTGCTGTACTGGAGAAGCACTCCCTCCTCCCGGCTGTCGGCATGGTTACACTCCGTCCAGTCTCCGCCCACACGCAGGTAGAACTGCACAAACTCCGCCCACTCCGTGTCAAGGTCCCTGCTCACCAGCTGCCTCAGGCCAGCCTGTCATCACAAAGTCACAGTACAGAGTCAGAGTCACACCACAGAGTCACAGTACAGATTCTGAGTCACGCCACGGAGTCAGAGTCACAGTACAGAGTCAGAGTCACACCAGAGTCCAGTACGGAGTCAGAGTCACAATACAGAGTCAGAGTCACACCAGAGTCCAGTACAGAGTCAGAGTCACAGTACAGATTCTGGGTCACACCACAGAGTCACAGTACAGAGTCAGAGTCACAATACAGAGTCAGAGTCACACCACAGAGTCACAGTACAGAGTCAGAGTCACAATACAGAGTCAGAGTCACACCACAGAGTCACAGTACAGAGTCAGAGTCACAATACAGAGTCAGAGTCACACCACAGAGTCACAGTACAGAGTCAGAGTCACAATACAGAGTCAGAGTCACACCAGAGTCCAGTACAGAGTCAGAGTCACAGAGTCACAGTACAGAGTCAGGTTTTATAGTTAACCTACCAATCAGACCTGGGTCAAATACGTAATTGTAATATGCTTATCTAGTGTATTGGAACCTATGAAATGCTCTCAAAAGCAGCAAATCCTCCCTACTGGTCTTCTTTGTTGGCTCAATTGCACCGGCAAGATCAATCAAGCACAGAAAAGTATTGAATCGAAAACAACTCTATAATTGCCCCAGGTCTGCTACCAGTACACTACAGGGTGCAAATTGCAGGCAGGGTGGACAAGGCGAGAGATTCTGTACCTTGCTGAAGTAGAGTGAAGACCCTGAAGAGACAACTCCGCATCCCTGGTCAGGTGTCATCACCTCTCCACCAATCACCTCCAGCCATGTGTTGAGCAGTGCACCCTGGGACTCGAAGTCCGAGAGGACGCTTGAGGACAATGGGGAGGAAGGCTGGCAGTCTGTGCCTGAGAAGCCATCATCACACCTGAGGAAGAGAGAGAGCGAGAGAGAGTGCAGAAACAAAGAGAGGGAGAAAGTATAGAAACAGAGAGGGAGAGAGAGTGCAGAAACAGAGCGAGAGAGGGAGTACAACATGAAGAGGACAGGAGGTGTGATTTATAAGGTGACTGAACATTCCTTGAAAGAATAGCCTGACTGAATCAATGCCCTCATGTAGTCAGAGTGTACAGCAGGCAAAAACATGCCTGACACATAAAGCCGAACACTCCCCCATAAACCTGCACTCACTGATATCAGATCAATAGGGTACTACTCAGACTAATGAAACATGTGTTCAGAACTGAGCATGTGTTTATATGTGTGTGTGTGTGTGCATGCCTGTGAGCATATAGGTTTGTGTACTGTATATGTGTACTATATATGGATGTGTATGCGTGTGCGTGTGTGTGTATGTGCGTGCGTGTGCGTGTGCATGCATGTGTGTGTGCATGTGTGTGTGTGTATATGTGTGTGTGCGTGCATGTGAGTGTGTGTGTGTGTGTGTGTGTGTGTGCGCATGCGTGTGAGTGTGTGTGTGTATATGTGTGTGTGCATGCGTGTGAGTGTGTGTGTGTGAGTGTATATGTGTGTGTGCATATGTGTGTGTGTGTGTGCATGCGTGTGAGTGTGTGTGTGTGTGTGCATGCGTGTGAGTGTGTGTGTGTGCATGTGTGTATGTGTGTGTGTGTGCGCATGCATGGATGTGAGTGCGTTTGTACCCAGACTGACCTGCAGTGTCCGTGGTCACACCAGCCGTGGCCGTGGCACATGCGGGGGCACTGCTGCCCGATGTAGATGTCATCCAGGGCCCACTCGTCCTGCTCGCCGTAGTAGTTCTGGATCCACCTGAAGCGTGTGGCACTGGACCTGCAGACAGCCAATCAAATCAAAGAACAGATCATCACAAGG